>NC_058080.1:70457121-70779813 GCF_014858855.1 Bufo gargarizans
TTTTTTTTTTTTTTTTTTTTTTTTTAACCCAGCAGTGCGAGGGTTAAATGTGAGAACAAGCTGCAGCACTTAACTTGATTATTTATTTCCCATATTCAACCCAGCAGTGCGAGGGTTAAATGTGAGCCCGAGCTGCCGAACTTCATTCTTCATTTATTAAAGGTGACTGCCGCAGGCCGGCACTTGGACGCCGGGAGCCGCCAATGCCGCCGCTCCCGACCCCGCAATGGCTTAGTCACCTGGGGAGGGAACAACAAACAAAATTTTCGCCGGCTGAGGGGCGAATCCCCAACACAGCACCCCAGCCATGCTGAAATAACGGCCCGGGTTGCCGTAACATGTCCCTGCCAGCTGACCAGCTTCCCCGCCCTCCCCCCGCCCCTCAGGCGGAGCGGCATCCCGCGACGCCGAGCGCCAGAGGAATAGCACGAGGTGCGGGGGGCGGGGAGGCCCGCGATGAACACAGATCGGGCTGCAACGGCAGCCAGAGCGGGGCCGACGGGCAAGCGCTGCCGAGCCCAAGGAACGAGGTGCCGGTGGCGGCGCGCCTGGCCAGCCGCAGAGCGGCTATACTCACCACAGGGAATGCTGCTGGAACCGGAGACACACTGACGCGGCGACCGGAAGTGATGTCAGGCGCTGGGCTGCTGCTCATTCACGAAAAGTAGGCAACAACGGGCGCCCTCCTGCTTGTAGGAGGGGGTTTATAAAGGGGGAGCACGCTCCTCCCACAATTACAGGCTGCAAGCAGCCTTCAACATTAGGGCAACCCAGGGCTATCTTTAACATTGATTGGACCCTGGGCAAGAATTTACTTGGGCCCCCTGGATCCCACCTTCCCACACCCTAGCATGCAATCACGCCCTCCACCACAACACACACACACAAAAAAAAAATCCACACACCTCATAGAGTATAAATATAACACCAATATAAGAGCACTGGCCCTAGAGTAATAGCTGTGAGGTAGCAATAAAGCAGATAACTCCTGCAGTTGACTCTCCCTTGGTTACTCTCTCCTCTATGCACTTTGCACTTTATATATTTGTCTAGTGCGATTTTTTTCTTGCTGTTAGGGTCCATTCACACGTCCTGTTTTTTTTCATCCTGAAAAACGGTCAGTTTTTTGCGGATCCGTTGTTCCTGAAAATGTTTCCGTATGTCATCCGTTTTTTGCGGATCCGCAAAAAACGGAAACATGTATACATTTCAATAATCAAATAAAGTTGTTTGGATTTCTTTGAATTTAAAAAAAAATAAAAATAAAAATAAAAAATTTGTTATGTGTTTCCAGGAACGGAATCCGCAAAAAACGGATGACATACGGAATGACATCCGAATGTCATCCGTTTTTTGCGGATCCATTGACTTTGTATTGTACCAGGATCCGATTTTTCAGGACAAGAATAGGACATGTTTTATATTTAAACGGACATGCGGAACGGAACAACGG
The DNA here is from genome assembly GCF_014858855.1 of Bufo gargarizans. Classification (NCBI taxonomy): domain Eukaryota; kingdom Metazoa; phylum Chordata; class Amphibia; order Anura; family Bufonidae; genus Bufo; species Bufo gargarizans. The sequence continues at coordinate 70,458,575 of NC_058080.1, forward strand.
AAACGGACAGCACACATTGTGCTGTCCGATTTTTTCAAGGACCCATTGAAAATGAATGGGTCCAGATCTGGTCCTGATCTGTTCCTGAAAAAACGGAACAGATCAGGAAAGAAAAAACGGACGTGTGAATGGACCCTTAGTTTGGGAGAGTTTGGGATTATCTGCAACTATTTAGTGACAAAGTTTATGTAGTCCGTGTTTTTTGTCCTGTGTCTGTATAAGCCACCTATACATGTATATTATTATATTTGGTAATTGTACAATAAACGTTTTTCTATTATCAATTGCTGTATTGTGTATACACCTCGTAGACAGGGACGTAGATAAAGGGGGGGGGGGGATAGGGGGGTTCAAACCCCCCCAGAGTGTCTGTCCTCCTAACCTGCCAGAGAACGGCGCGGGCGTGCGGCTGCCTGCAATAGCTGCGCGGGCAGTGCGGCACACAGAGAGGTGATGGAGGCTGCAGGGCCGGGCAGCGCAGGGGGGCAGGTACACACAGGGCAGCCAGGCAGGGATGACGCTGATGATCACATGGCATGCACGCTGCCTTCAGGCTCCGCCTCCGCCTGTCGTACGTCTGGACCCCGGCCAGCTTCCTGCCTGCGCGTGCCTGCTACTCCTGGGCGGCGGCTGACAGAGCACAGAGCCTGGAGATCTCAGAAGATTAGAAGAGAGAGAGAAGAAAGAAAAATAAGTAGTTTGAGAGAGAGAAACAGACATAGACTCTGGAGCACTAGTGTAAGTAAAAGTAATAGTTAAAAAAGAAAATCAAGAAGATTCAAAGCCCACCCACACACCGCCCCCACCCCCCACACCAGGCTACAGACAGTGTCAATTCATATATTTAGTCCAGCCCCCAGACTCTTATGAATTGAGGGAACTGGCCACCACCATACTGGTCCACATCACTTATTGTGCAGGCTGCATGGTTTGATGTATTTTTTCTAGTCTCCTCAACAATAAAGAAACGCAATTTCTTATGGAAATGACAAGAGTAAGCTAGCATGTAATGTGTCATGCGTGCCATAGACTGTCACTCCAGACTGGAAAGGGGAGGGACCAATTACGAGTCTTTTCAAAACATGTTTTTTCCATATGGTGTCAAACAACTAAATCGGTATTGCTCAAGGTAAAGGATTGGTTTAGGAATGATATGGCTGGTATATTTTTTTGAAACCCTGGTGTGTCTGCTAGATAGAGTCTTATAATTTGAGAAAGCTGAACCCCCCCCCCCCCCCCAGGAAAAAAAAATTTATCTAAACTTTAATAATGATGAGTGGCCACTAGAGGTGTTCCTTGGCAGCAATGCAAATACTTCCTTTTTTTCTGAAAAGGCAGTGTTTACATTAAAAAGCTTGCAGAGACATGCTATAGACACCAGAACTACTACGTTTAGCTGTTGTGGTTCTGGTGACTATAGTGTCCCTTAATATAGAGGGGGAAAAAAGAATCCACACAAAAGTATCAAATAAAATGGCTGTATCGTTATTCTAAAAATTAAAAAAGCACAACTTCTGACACAAATATATAGTATTTTGCAGATTACTTTTTTTTTTACAATGTGCAGACAGTACTGTACTACTAACCCCTCCATCCACCCCTACATACAGGGTAATACAGCGCCACATACTGTACCTCTTACATCCAGTGATGTCTCTTTGATGTAGATGTTCTCTTTCCTCATCTTCTCCTTTCAGACCTTCAGACCAGACCACCAGTTTTCAGCCATTACTCGTCTCTGCAGTTTGACAAACAAAATCTTAGTTTACTACTTTTCCATCATCCTCTCATCTTCTGGACAAATCATCCTACCACCCCCAATACTGTGCCGCTGTGCTCCCCAATATTATACTGCAGAAACAGATAAACCCCCTGATAATAGAAGTACCATGCAGATAGGGCCCTTTGATAAATATTGGCACACAGTGCACTAAAATAACTGCGCCCAGCAAATAGTGCCCCTGACACTAATAGTGTAAACATAACGTCCCCCAAAAATAATTGTGGTAAGCTGATACTGTGCCAAGGTGCCCCCACAGTAATAGTGTTCTTAAAAGTCCTAGCAATAGGAATCATTCTTTGCTAGAGCACACATGGTAGTAATAGTGCTCCTACAGTGCCCCCAACATGTCCCCACTGTGCCCCATAAGTAATAATGCTCCCATAGTGCCTATACTAGTAATCATGTTCCCCATAGACCCCCAGTAGTAATAAAGCCCATCATAATGCCCCCCAGTAGTTATAATTCTCCTTATAATGTGCCAGTGCAAAAAATACTCAATTTTAATGCCCCCAGTTAAGCTAATGTCCCCATAGTTCCCCCATAATATGCCAGTATAAAATACCCCTATATAGTGCCCCCAGTAAATGCCCCCATAGTGCTCCTCTCCCCCCTTCTTCCTAGTGCCCCACCATAATGTACCAGTATAAAATGCCCCATATATAGTGCCCCAGTAGATGCCCTCAGTGTCCCCCCATAATTTGTAAGTATAAAATACCCCTTCTTAGTGCCCCCCATAGATGAGGCCATAGTACTCCTCTCTCCCCTTCTCCATAATACCCACCATAATGTTCCCCAGTATAAAATGCCCCTATACAGAGCCCCCGTATATAATACCACTTCTTTGTGTCCTCAATAGAAGCCCCCATAGTGTTCCTCTCCCCCCTTCCCCCATATAAAATACCACTTCTTTGTGGCCTCAGCAGATGCCCCCATAGTGCCCCAATAATGTGCCAGTAAGATGTGCCCCCATTGATGCCCCCAATAATGTGCCAATACCAAGTGCCCCCATAGATGCCCCCCAATCATGTGCCAGTAACAAGTGCTCCCATAGATGCCCCCCAATCATTTGCCAGTAACAAGTGCCCCCATAGATGCCGCCCAATCATGTGCCAGTAACAAGTGCCCCCATAGATGCCCCCCAATCATGTGCCAGTAACAAGTGCCCCCATAGATGCCCCCCAATCATGTGCCAGTAACAAGTGCCCCCATAGATGCTCCCAATAATGTGCCAGTAAAAAAATTAGACCATAGATGTCCCCTAATCATGTGCCAATAACAAGTGCCCCATAGATATCCCCCAATCATGTGCCAGTAACAAGTGCACCCATAGATGCCCCCCAATCATGTGCCAGTAACAAGTGCCCCATAGATGCCCCCCAATCATGTGCCAGTAACAAGTGCCCCCATAGATGCCCCCCAATCATGTGCCAGTAAGTAGTACCATATAAAAAAATAAACACTTATACTTACCTCCATCAGGCTGGCAGCGATGCAATGCAGGCCTTCTTCGGCCTGTGCCCTGCGCTGTACGGCTCAGGCTGCGCAATGATGTTTCCTAACAATTTTTCCTCTAAAATCGATTTTAGCTTCAGTTTTGTGCATATTATTGTCAGTCTGTAAAAGTGGCATACTACTCGGACAACATCGTTCCCAGCAGCGACCTGGGAGTCCAAGATGCATCCAGACATCCTCCCCATGCTGTTCCCGAACCATTACAGTGGTGTTTCCATCAATTTCTGACCTTTTAATGTGAACCAGACAACCTCCCCTCTTCAGAGCAGGGGGTGTCTGGTTTAATGCTCTGGTTCTTCCATTGATTTCCAAAGTGTTTTACTTGAGCACCAGAGCACTTTGGTGCTCGATCAACACTAGTGCTTGAGTCCATTGTGATCAAGGGTGGACATTGCATAGGTAAAGCTGCACAGATGCCCTCTAGGCCAAATGGTCCACCACCATCATAAAAATAGCATTTCTCCTCATGTCTACTAGATTCCATGTAGACCACTGTGTTAATGATATCCTTGGCACACAATTACAGGTGGATTGCAATATATCACAGAGATTGGTTTGTTGAAGGGGTCCAGAGAAAAGAGCTCTTTGATAATAATGTTGCTCTTGAAAAACTAGGTGTCAAGAAGCCCAAATGCAGAGCTCAAAAGGAGGCCCTCTACTATCTATTTTACCATTGGATGGGAGAACTTGCAAATTTCAAGCATATGTTGTCCCTGCTTGATTTACATCGTACCATAGAAGCGGTCCATGTGGATGCCATTGGACCTAGCCTTAGTTGTTGAGAGGAAAAAACTATAAAGGATCCCCTATATATAATTGACTAGAATTGGCTCAAGGGTCATGAAAAGGATGTGGAGAAGAAAACATAATTTGGGCTCTTTTGTACTGGGTAACAGGACTGAGCACCATGATGGGCCCTCTTTCTCTCTTCTATGTACATCACTAATACAAAAACATTTTTCATCTGTATAATACATAGAAGTGAACCAACATCTTCTAATAACCTAAAGACTTTGATTTATTATTATGTTCTACACAAGCTTTTCCATTCAAGAGGGTCACAAGAAAGCCATATTTAAATATAGCAATGTATTGTATTTATAATTCTAATAATTGGCCTTGAATGAAGTTCTCGATTTCCTTGTGCTGTAAAACTAAACAAAATCCATTAAAACATAACAAATGCCTTGAGTATAAAAAATGAAATCTGGAAAACACATAAATCCGTTTCTAACTCGCCTGTAATGAAACAATTGCAGAGGTTTATTGAGGGTATAATAAGCTTTCCATATGGGAGCAATGTCTTAGAGATTGGATCACTGTTACCTTGATATTGCTGTGTTTAGTGGCTAAAATCTGCATCTTGCTCGGGGCTTCCATTACATGAGACTCCAGAAAAGGTTTATTGTTGCTGCTTTTTTGGCTTCTTGACTTCGAACTGTAATATATCTTTGTTTCATTCTTTTTTTGATAAAAGGAGATTATCCACAGTAAAGTCCCTATTATTTTACCCTTTCAGGTATTTTGAGTACTGTTTTGATACTTGTTCTTCTCTTTACGGTGTGGCGGCAGCATGTACTAAATTCTGACCTTTACTTTGTAGCTGAGGTAAGACTAAACTATTCTTCTACTTCAAAGAATATGCCAAGACTTCATTGAGTCCAATAGATGGTCTTTATTTCAACCAACGAACCCTTGCTTCAACCAAAAACTCAATTGCTTTTAAATTTACAATTTATTGTGAGATATCTATATACAGGTGAAACTCGAAAAATTAGACTATCGTGCAAAGTTCATTTATTTCAGTAATGCAACTTAAAATGTGAAACTAACATATGAGACTCATTACATGCAAAGCGAGATATTTCTAGCCTTTATTTGCTATAATTTGGATGATTATGGCTTACAGCTTATGAAACCCCAAAGTCTCAATTTTGAGGTCCCCTTTGCTCAGGGGGTATGGATTAATTATCTGACTAGAGTATGACATTTTGAGCCTAGAATATTGAACCGTTTCACAAAATTCTAATTTTAAGCTGCATTAATGCAATTTCTTTTAATTAGCATTACTGAAATAAATGGACTTTTGCACGATATTAAACATTTTTGAGTTTCACCTGTATATATATATATATTTGTTCTACATATGTAAGTTGCATACTCCGTAGTTCACGTAAATAACTACATTTAGATGAGTAATTGAGTTCCAAATTACTGTACATGTATTATATTGTATGAGCGCTGCACATGCACGCAATAAATGTATTTCGTAACGAATCTGAACCTGTATTCATTAACGATTGCAGTGCAAATGACTATTTTGAATTTGTTAGGAAATACATTTATGCATACGTCGCTAATTACAGTGACAGCATATGCGCGAGACTAACAAAGTCTCTCAATAATGGTGGCCATCTTTATGCGGCCTCAGCACAGCCCATACAATATAATGCATGGCAATTGGGAACTCAGTTACTGATCTAAACAAATCGGGTTTGTCCAAAGCAGGACAAACCTGATTCGTTCATCACTAATCAGGACTATTCCAAGAGGTAGCAGCCCGATGGCTCCCCGGCAGCGAGGCCAGATCCCTGTATAGCGGTTAAAGGGTGATAAAGAGGTGGCCATGAGGATAACGCCCTCAGGACTAGCTCAAGGTAAACTGGTTGATTGGCAAAGAGGTCCACACCCCTTCTCACTTATCTTCATGCACCACCTTTTTCACTTTGAGGTCTCCGCCTCAACTATACAACGCTTTCCAATTCCACATTCTTTTTCCTTTTCTTTGTGGTTCTTGATATTGGCCACGAAATTTTGCAACTGAACACGTCACTTCTGTTTATATCATCAGTTTTATCGATCTAGCATATCTTTTTTCACTCCTTTTTTAATTGGGAATCATTTCTATAACATTTATACATCATTTTTGGTCATTTCTTTGAATATTCGATTAAAGCAATATTGTTGGTTTCACTTCCTGTGTCATATTATTTCACTTCCTATGTTATGTATATAAATTGAACACCATCTTTTGGTTACATCACCGCATGTGGGGATCCCTGTGGGATCAACAACAGAAAGGGAGCAGTGTTCCATCCTGGAACTTCCCAAGATGACTGCTTCATGAGATGTTTTACTACATGCTTTTAATTACCACCATCTGGTAAACAGCTTCTCATCTTGATTATAAGATCTTACATTACGACGTTACACCATGTAACATTGTAAAGCAAGAGTGCCTTGTGGTTTTCTTTTCAGAAAATGTGCAGAACATGGTCAGCTTTTGACTCTTTATTTACCTTCCTCAATTGCTTAGAAAAGAAGGCTAAGAGGAGTGGTAAATGCACCAAATGTATTAACCCTATACAACATTTTTACCACACAATTAATAGAAAGTACAGTATGTCATCCTAAGTGAAAGAAAAAAGCATCTAACATGGTGTGTTGCTCCAAATTTGAGTTTGCCACTTTGATACATTTTTGCACAATTTGCTTCATTTTGCCACTTCTTAAAATGTTATTATTTTTTTTTTTTACAATAATATTAAAAAAACTATGTATTTATAAAGTTCTTAACACTATAGGATGAAAATTACTAAGTGATGTCCAATTGTGAAGCCTTTATTGAGACGACCACACAAAATTTCCCTGAAAGATAGTCTTCTAGATTGGTGGTACTCTCAAATAAAAGTAACAGTATACATTGTAAATCATCGAACTGAAAATCTACCACAGGAAATGTCATCTGGATTAATGGGTGCTCTTCTCAAAGAGTAAAGATGTGCACTGAAAAAGTGTTGCTATATCAGATTTGTAAATGGATGACCCTCCTCAACAGTATAGGGAGGAGCGATTGTCAATGTCTTCGCTCGACCCATACAGAATCATTGTTTGCCGGCAGCAGAGGGCTGTTTAGGGCACTTTCACACTAGCGTTTTTATTTTCCGGCATAGAGTTCCGTCACAGGGGCTCTATACCGGAAAAGAACTGATCAGGCATATCCCCATGCATTCTGAATGGAGAGCAATCCGTTCAGGATGCATCAGGATGTCTTCAGTTCAGTCATTTTGACTGATCAGGCAAAAGAGAAAACCGTAGCATGGTAGGGTTTCATCTCCGGCGAAAAAAACTGAAGACTTACCTGAATGCCGGATCCAGCATTTTTCCCCATAGGAATGTATTAGTGCCAGATCCGGCATTCAAAATGCCGGAATGCCGTATCCGTCCTTCCGGTCTGCGCATGCGCATACCGGTAAAAATGGGAAAAAAGATACAAGACGGATCCGTCTGTCCGCATGACAAGCGGACAGACAGATCCGTTCTTGCAATGCATTTTTGAGACGGATCCGCATCCGGAAGCGTCTCACAAATGCTTTCAGTCACATCCAGGTCGGCGGATCCGGCAGGCAGTTCCGACGACGGAACTGCTAGCCGGATCACACTGCTGCAAGTGTGAAAGTAACCTAAGACATCACAATCTGCTGCCGGCAAATGATGATGTAGGTGTCTACATGAGCAATCCTATTACCTGATGAATGAGCGTTTTGCTCGTTCATTAGGTAATTGGCAGCACCTTTACATAGGCAGACTATTGCTAACAAGCATTAGTACGAACACTCGTTAGCGATAATCTGCCCAAACATTGGGAAGTGTAAAAGGCCCATTGGTATGGGCCGCCTGCACCAACCGGTTTCCCAGTACGATTGCGTCAGTCACTTCCAGGCCACCCCAGATTTCTGCTGAATTTATGGGTATTTTTTTATTAAGTGGAAGAAATTTTTCCTTAAAAAGTCACCCACTTTATCCAACATCTGTGTTGTAAAAAGGGGAATAGATGCTTCATAAATATGGTAGTCATTCTGAACAGGATATTTCTAAATGTATTTACATCAGACAACTATACATTGATAAATCTGCTTTCCTTCTATTACAAAACTGCCTGCTTGCTGCCACCACTAGTGGGAGCTCACTGCAATGCATGAAAATGCTGTGTTTTCTTGCTGGGAAAAAAAAGTTCAGCGTGGGGTCAAAGTACACCATTGTCACCCCCTTACAGGCATTATAGGTAAAAAAAAAATAATGGAATGATACCCTAGACTCTGCACAGGAGTTCAGCCAGCGTCAACTCAATAACTGTCTGTGGGAGAAGCCTCATCTCTGTAACACAGCTCTAACATTATCAAGAATTGCCTGATGAACAAGTGTTTGCCCGTTTATCGGGCAATCGGTGGCAGTATTACACTCATGCGAATGCTTATTAGCGATTATCAGCTGAAATATCAGCCAGTGTAATACAGTCTTAGAGTTCATCCACACAAACGTATTTTCTTTCCTTGTCTGATTATTTTTTTTCTGTGGACCATATGCAGAACAATTCATTTCAATGGGTCTGCAAAATAACGTAAGTTACTCTGTGTGCATTCCATTTCCGTAAGTCCGCCTGTCCGTTCCGAAAAAAAAATATTGGCTGCATAACGGACAAGGATAGGACTGTTCTATTAGGGGCCAGCTGTTCCACTCCGCAAAATACGGAATGCACACAGGCGTCTTCCTTATTTTATGTGGATCCGTGTTTTGCGGACTGCAAAATACATATGGTTGTGTGCATGAGCCCTTAAGACTACAGTCGATTGGATCTACGTCTTCTTAGCTCATGGGAAGAGTTACTTTTATTGTTGTTCCCACCAGGAATATATTTCTTTTCTGTGTGACCAGATCTGTTTATTCATCAAGGTCCAAGACTGATTGCAATCAAGTTACTTTCATGTCCTTAAAAAGTAGTACAAAAAAAGAGCAGTAATTTGGGATTGGCAAGTACAGAAAAAAGTGTTGTATTGCAGTTGCTTAAGCAGTCAGTGGCGTTTCAGTTCATTTATATATGAATAAATAAAAAAAAATGTAATATATAAATTCTGAATATTTACATATATATATTTTATATATATATATATATATATATATATATTATAATATAATTAGTTATTGAGTTATTGCTGTACAATTAGAGTCCACGTTACTAGTTTAGAAAATCTGCATAAAATGTTCAGAAGGTCCTACATTTCAAATGAGTATTATTTGACCTCTTACTCCATGCAGAAAGGCTTGTATAAGGCTATATTCACATGGCTGTTTTTAGAATCAATGGAAGTCAATGGGGCTATTCACAGGGCTTTTTTTTAAGGTTCAGTGAATACCGACAGTCAAAAAATAGACCTTTTTTAGCGGCCTTTTAGACAGGAGTGCACCCATCTAACAGCCATTAAAAATGGGTACACTAGATCTTTCAGAGGTTAAATAAAATAAAAAAAACATCATCCACTTGCACGCGCAGGGACATTCACTCTTTCTACACTGTTCTATTTCTCATTAATGCGATTATCTAGTCAACCAATCACATGGCAGTTGCTTCAATGCATGCAGGGTTGTGGTCCTGGTCAAGACAATCTCCTGAACTCCAAACTGAATGTCAGAATGGGAAAGAAAGGTGATTTAAGCAATTTTGAGCGTGGCATGGTTGTTGGTGCCAGACAGGCCGGTCTGAGTATTTCACAATCTGCTCAGTTACTGGGATTTTCACGCACAACCATTTCTAGGGTTTACAAAGAATGGTGTGAAAAGGGAAAAACATCCAGTATGCGGCAGTCCTGTGGGCGAAAATGCCTTGTTGATGCTAGAGGTCAGAGGAGAATGGGCCGACTGATTCAAGCTGATAGAAGAGCAACGTTGACTGAAATAACCACTCGTTACAACCGAGGTATGCAGCAAAGCATTTGTGAAGCCACAACACGCACAACCTTGAGGCGGATGGGCTACAACAGCAGAAGACCCCACCGGGTACCACTCATCTCCACTACAAATAGGAAAAAGAGGCTACAATTTGCACAAGCTCCCCAAAATTGGACTGTTGAAGACTGGAAAAATGTTGCCTGGTCTGATGAGTCTCGATTTCTGTTGAGACATTCAAATGGTAGAGTCCGAATTTGGCGTAAACAGAATGAGAACATGTAAGCGAACGCTTATTAGCGATTATCAGCTGAAATATCAGCCAGTGTAAAAGGCTGGTGGTGGTGGTGTAATGGTATGGGGGATGTTTTCTGGGCACACTTTAGGCCCCTTTATGCCAATTGGCCATCGTTTAAATGCCACGGGCTACCTGAGCAGTTCTGAAGGCAAAAGGGGTCCAACACCGTATTAGTATGGTTAAAATATAACTTTTACTTCTAACAATTAAGATAAATCTGAAGGTAATTGTTTAAAATAATAATAGTGGGGTAGAAATTTGTAGCTAGATCCCTTTATAGTGGTTCAGATGGCTGGGTCATCCTAATGATCCAAAATGGCGAGTGTCTCCTAAATGCGTCTGCAGTCTCAGTCTACTGTCCCTAAGGAAATCTGGTCTAGATTTGGGAAGAGCTGGCGTGGCTGTAGTTGGAGCACTCGCCCTGAAAAGGGCGACCTCCAGCCTCAAGAACCTTAGGCCTAGTCTATTAACCCCACACTAATGCTACATAGATTACTCCTCACTCTTTACTGGACACAGCAGGACCTGACGTTTCCCAGCATGATGATGTCACCACGCTGGGAGAGCAGGTCCTTTCGTGCAGCATCCAGTGAATTGCAAGTAGATGAAGTGAGTATTATTATAATCAAGATTGGGCCAAAGGGTGGAATACTGGAAGGATTAATCATACTGGTGGCACTATAGGGGGGGGGGGGGGGAATCTGATGTCCAGGGGGCACCATGGGGGACATTATGTATATAGACAGCACTGCAGGGGTTTAGGATTTCATGGAATTCATTTTAACATCTGTTTTTAACAGCCATTAAAACGGATGCAAGGTGGCCAATAAAAAAAGAAAGACAGACAGAAAATGGTGGGAGAAATGGTTGAAAAGGGCATTGAAAAACTGGCAGTGTGCTTTTATGCCCATTTTTTCACTGGTGTGTGAATGTATCCTATAACAGTGCCAGGGCAAGTTCTGGTTTAACAATATACAATTTTTAGAAATGTTGTCACGGTCTTTCACTGGTGAAGCCCAGACATCACCATGTTCTGGCTGGTAAGATCACCATGGTAAAAGTATAAGAATCTGTGGCTAAGATTTTAGAGGGGTTTAGTTTAATGTTAATTGTTTCCCTCAGAAACAACACAATTTAATTGAATGGAGCTGAGCTGCAATACCAGGCATAGCCTATAAATAAGAGTGGCACTGTTTCCTAAAAAGAAAAGAAACTTTTTTTCTAATCCTAGACAATCCTTTGAATCATTAATGACCAGGAAAAAAATAAGAAATAGAATAGAAAAATAAGAAAGCAACCATTATGACGACTAGTGTTGATCGAGCACCAAAGTGCTCGAGGGCTCGAGTAGAACACCTCGGGATGCTCGGGTGCTCTACCGAGCACCCGAGCACAATAGAAGTCAATGGGAGAACACTAGGAGAAGTCATTAAACCAGGCACCCCCTGCTCTGAAGAGGGGAGGGTGTCTGGTTCACATGAAAAGGTAAGAAAATGATGGAAACACCACTGAAATGGTTTGGGAACAGCATGGGGAGGATGTCTGGATGCATCTTGGACTCCCAGGTCGCTGCTGGGAATGATGATGTCTGAGTAGTACGCCAATTTTACAGACTGACAATAATACGCACAAAACCGGAAATAAAATCGATTTTAGAGGAAAAATTGTTAAGAAACATTCTTTCCTGTATATAAAGTGCAAGTGCTGGCATAAATTACAAGGAAGAGGGACTCCGATACAACCTGTATATCACATAAAGGAGGGCCTCATTCACATTGTGGTACAATTGTTCAGGTAGTGGGACTCCTACCATAAAGCCTATGCACTAAGTGAAAGGACTACCAAAAATTACATGGAACCGGCACTCCAATACACCCTTTATTACACATAAAGGAGGGCATCCTACACACCCTTGAAAAATTATGATTGTTGGCCTGCTGGTGACCCTCAAAAACATTAGGAGCAAGGGCCTGCTGGTGACCCTCTAAAACATTAGGGGCGAGGGCCAGCTGCTGATCCGACCATCTAAAACATTAGGGGTGAGGGCCTGCTGCTGAGCTGACCATTGAAAAAATTATGGTTGAGGGTCTACTGGTGAGCTGACGCTTTAAAAAATTATGGGCGTGGGCCTGCTGCTGAGCTGACCATGGAAAAAATTATTGTTGGGGGTCTGCTGCTGAGCTGACTCTCTAAAACATTAGGGGCGAGGGCCTGCTGTTGATCTGACCATCGAAAAAATTATGGTTCAGGGTCTGCTGGTGAGCTGACTCTCTAAAACATTAGGGGTGAGGGCCTGCTGCTATGACCATGGAAAAAATTATGGTCGAGGGCCTAATGCTGAGCTGACTACCGAAAAAATTATGGTTGGGGGTCTGCTTCTGAGCTGACTCTAAAACATTAGGGGCGAGTGTCTGCTGCTGATCTGACCATAGAAAAAATTATGGGCGGGGCCTGCTGCTGAGCTGACCATCGAAAAAATTATGGTTGAGGGCCCGTTGCTGAGCTGACCATCGAAAAAATTATGGTTGGGGGCCTGCTGCTGAGCTGACCATCGAAAAAATTATGTTTGAGGGCCTGCTGCTGAGCTGACCCTCTAAAACAGCGAGGGCAGCCTAATAAGCATGTTGATATGATGGAGGAGGACGACGAGAAAAGGAAGATTGAACCATATACCCTTTTTTTGTGGTGGAAGGGGTGCATGGGAATACAGTGTATTCAATACATCATAAAAGCCACATTTAAAGTGCATTTATGTTCAGCCGCTTTCCTCTGGTGGAGTAGAGAAGTTAGGGGCAATCCAGACCTTGTTCATTTTGATAAGGACTAGTTCACACAAACATTTTTTGCATTCCGTATACGGGCCGTTTTTTTAGTTCCATATACGGAACCATTCATTTCAATGGTTCCGCAAAAAAAACCTGAAAGTACCCCGTATGCATTCCTTTTCGTATTTACGTTTTTCTGTTCCATTAAAGATAGAACATGTCCTATTATTGCCCACAAATCACGTTCCACGGCTCTATTCAAGTCAATGGGTCCGCAAAAAAAACACAAAACGGAACACATACGGAATGTACTCCGTATGTCTTCCGTATCTGTTCCGTTTTTGCGGAACCATCTATTAAAAATGTTATGCCCAGCCCAATTTTTTCTATGTAATTACTGTATACTGTATATGCCATACGGAAAAACGGAACGGAAAAACGGAATGAAACCGGAAACACTACTGAAACAAAAATGGAAAAACAGATCCGTTAAAAAACGGCCCGCAAAACACTGAAAAAGTCATACTGTCGTGTGAACAAGCCCTAAGAGTCAACCTGTCAGCATTTTCAGTTGACAGTCGGATGCTCTTATCAGTTATAATACCCCCAGCAGCACTAAATACCGGCTCTGACAAAACGCGGGCGGCAGGGCAGGCCAGCACCTCCAAGGCGTATAGCACCAGTTCGTGCCACATGTCCAGCTTGGACACCCAATAGTTGTTAAGCACAGAGGGATCATTGAGGACGCTGACACGGTCTGCTACGTACCCCTTCACCATCTTCCAAAACTGTACTCTCCTTGTGACACTAGGCCGTGCATCAGGATGAGGTTGCTGGTGGGGTGTCAAAAAAATGTCCCAGGCCTTGAAGAGTGTTGCCTTGCCTCTGTTGGAACTGCTGTGTGTTCCCCTCGTCTCCCCTCCTCGGTTGCCCAAGGAACTACATACTCTGCTGTCAGCGTTGTCAGCTGGAAATCTTTGGAGCAATTTTTCCATTCTGGTATTGCACCATTTTGCTAGTCCTCTCCACCACAGGAATAAGAGATGAGAAGTTCTCTTTGTAGCGGGGGTCGAGAAGGATGAACAACCAGTTATCAGTGTTAGCTAAAATGCGTATAACACGAGGGTCGCGCGAAAGGCCGCATAACATAAAGTCAGCCATGTGTGCCAGAGTCCCAACAGACAAGACTTCATTGTCCTCATCAGGAGGTACTATGGGTACTACCCTCTGTAGCGGAGGCAAACACCGTCTCCTGCTCTTCCTCCTCATCATCATCCAATTCGCGCTGAGAAGACGAACAGAGGGTGGTCTGGCTATCACCCTGTGTACTGTTTTCTCACATTTCCACCTCTTCCACATGCAAAGCGTCCGCCTTCATTGTGAGCAGCGAGTGTTTGAGTAGACACAGAAGTGGGATGGTTACACTGATAATTGCGGCATCGCTGCTCACCATCTGTGTTGATTCCTCAAAGTTGCGTAAAACCTCACAGAGGTCAGACATCCATGCCCACTCATTGCTGAAGAGCGGAAGCTGACTAGAAAGGCGACGACCATGTTGCAGCTGGTATTTCACTACTGCCCTCTGCTGCTCACAAAGCCTGGCCAACATGTGGAACGTGGAGTTCCAGCGCAGTCGGTGAGCTGGCAATTGCAAGCGCTGCTGCAGCGTTGCCAGACCGGCGGCAGCTGTAGATGGCTTTCGGAAATGGGCACACACACGGGGCACCTTCACCAGTATTTCATGCAAATTAGGGTAGGTTTTGAGAAACTGCTGAACAACTAAGTTTAACACGTGGGCTAGGCATGGTATGTCTGTTAGCTTGCTGAGCTCCTCCACCAAGTTTTGGCCATTATCAGACACAGCCATGTCTGGTCCTAGGTTGAGTGGCGAGAGCCACAGCTCTGCGGCCGTGTGCTGTTTGTCACCTAAACATATTAGTTTCAGCACAGCCTGTTGCAGCTTCCCCACTGCAGTGCTACACTGCTTCCAGCTACTGATTGATGGCTGACTGGTGCTGCAAGATGATAATTCAGAGGTGGAAGTGGAGAAGGAGAAGGGGGGGTTGCAGCCACTAATGTAGGTGGTGGCGGAAATCCTGATGGAAGTAGGGCCCGCAATCCTTGGCGTCGGTAGCACCTGTGCCATCCCAGGGTACGACTCGCTCCTGGCCTCCACAGCGTTCACCCAGTGTGCAGTCAGGGAAATGTAGCGTCCCTGGCCACAAGCACTTGTCCATGTGTTAGTCGTTACGTGGACCTTCCCAACAACTGCATTGGTCAGGGCACGGGTGATGTTGCAGCACACATGATGGTGTAAGGCGGGGACAGCACACAGGGGAAAATAGTGGCGTCTGGGGACTGAGTACTGAGGGACCGCCGTCGCCATCAGGCGGCGGAAAGCCTTAGTGTCCACAAGCCTAAATGGCAACATCTCCAGGGCCAGCTATTTGGAAAGGTGCGCATTTAGTGCTATGGCCTGTGTGTGGGTGGCTGGGTATTTGCGCTTTCGTTCTAAGGCCTGGGGTATGGACATCTGTACGCTGCGACACAGAAGTGGATGTGCTAGCTGATGGTGCTTGCGAGCGTCCAGGTGCAGGGCGGGAGGCATCCGGACCTGCATCTTGGTCAGGGGATTGGCCAGCACATAACACAGGGGAAGAGGAGGCAGCGGTGTGACCCGCAGACACTGATTTTGGTACCAGGCGTTTGGCCCACCTATTAGGGTGCTTTGATGCCATGTGGCGGATCATGCTGTGGTGTTGAGTTTGCAAGTGTTCACGCCCCTACTGATTTTGGTACGGCACAGGTTGCAAATGACAATTCTTTTATTGTCCCCACTTTCCTCAAAAAAGCGCCAGACTACGGAACACCTACCCCTTTGGCAAGGGAGATTGCTGCAAGGGGGTGCTCCGGGGAACTGTTTCGGGCCTTTTTGGTGAGGCCCGCCTTCTCCCTTTTTCCACCCCACTGCCTCTTCCAGCCTGTTGCTGTGCTGCGGATCCCTCCCCCTCTGTACTGCTGTCCTCGCTCGGCTTGCCACCTTCCCAGGTTGGGTCAGTGATTTAATCGTCCATTACCTCCTCTTCCACTTTCTCACTCTGGTCATCCTCTTGACTTGACCTAACAACAACCTCACTTTTTAATAACTGTGTCTCATCCTTATCATCAACCTCTTGAGACACTAATTGTCGTTGACTTATTGTCAACTGTGTCTCATCATCATCATCCACCTTGTGAAACACTAATTGCCGTTCCCCACCGTCATCTTCTTCTGACTGTAGATGCTCAAGAGTTTGGGCATTGGTGCACACGATCTCCTCATGTCCCTCTTCAAGCGGGCTTGGCAAGAGGCCCAAATCAAGGAATGGCGATGAAAAGAGCTCCACAGAATATCCAAGTGTGGGATCACTTGTTTGGCAAGACTCTCCATGGTGGGAGGAAGGAGAATCAGGTTGAGGATTCTGTTGACAAGACTCTTGGCTACTGAGACTGGACTTTGTGGAAGGCAGGGTGGTGATTAACCGACCACCTGGTCGCACTGGTCTGACTTCGAGAGTGGTGTCCTGTGCCGCTCTGCAAACTGGGACATGAAGCTAGGTATCGTAGATGAGTGTGTTTCACTGTGCCCAGGGCCACGGCCTCTGCGTGCACCATCAGCAGCACGGCCACATCCCTGTCCTTTACTGCTCGCCTTCTGCATATTAAATGGTATATATGCTTGCAAGTATTTCACACGTACAATAGCGCAGGTTTTGTAAGTGTATGTGCAAATAAATTTAACTGAATGTCACTGATATTGAGAATGTGCAAACATTATATGGGAGATGTAGCGCAGTTAATGTTGCTGTGACCAGCGGCTAATAAAAAATTACAGGGAATGTCACAGCTATTTGGGATGTGCAAGCGTTATACAGGAGATGTAGCGCATGTAATGACTCTGCCACCAGCAGCTAAAAAGTTAGCCTTAATCTCACTGATATTTAGGATGCGCAAACGTTATACAGGAGATGTAGCGCAGGTAATGTCGCTGCTGTCTCCAGCGGCTAATATAAAATTACAGGGAATGTCACAGCTATTTGGGATGCGAAAACGTTATACAGAAGATATAGCGCAGGTAATCTAACTGTCCACAGCGGACACCGTCTACGGAAAAAGTACACTGGATGTAACAGATATTTTTAGTATGCGCACACGTTAAACAGGAGATGTAGCGCAGATAATGTCGCTGTCCGCAGCGTCTATGAAAAAAGTACACTGGATGTCGCAGATATTTTTAGGATGCGCAAACATTATACAGGAGATGTAGTGCAGGTAATGTCACTGTCCGCAGCGTCTATGGAAAAAGTACACTGGATGTCAGATATTTTTAGGATGCGCAAACGTTATACTGGAGATGTAGCGCAGGTAATGTCACTGTCCGCAGCGGACACCGTCTATAGAAAAAGTTCACTGGATGTCACAGAAATTTTTAAGCTGCACACACGTTACACAGGAGATGTAGCGCAGATAATGTCGCTGTCTGTAGTGGCCAAACAATTCCAAGCTATTTAGTGCAGGTTGCGCTAAAAATATATATTGCTGCCAGATACAACTATAGTCCTTAAAAGAACTTTTGGGTCTTTAATCGCACGCAATTTAGCGCAGGTTGCACTAAAAATATATTTTGCTGCCAGACACAATAATAGTCCTTAAAAGGACTTTTGGGTCTCTAACACCAACCCTGCCTTACAAAAAAATGTTATTCAATTCCCTACACTATCTGTCCCTTCTACAGCACAGCTCTCCCTGACTAAGATTGGCCGAACCACGTGTCATCGGGTTCTTTATAGCCAATCACTGTAATGCCAGTAACCAACATGGCTACGGCATTACAGTGAGTGGCAGTACTTACCTGCATGTTTATTGCCTGCGTAGCAGCCAACAAATGTGCAGGGAGGAGACTCTAGCATCTCGCTCTAGCATACACGGTATTCGGCCGAACACACTGGTGTTCGGCCGAGCATGCTCGATTAACACTAATAACAACCGAAGACTTAAGAGATCCAATCACTTGCTCAACAATGGCGTTTGATCATGAAGGAATTAGTGAAAAGTTGTCGAATTGTAGGTTATCGCATAAAGCCATCCGTAAACATTTTAGCCACTAATACTCCACTGCCATAAAAATCTTTACCTATTGGCATAAACTGAAATATTTGACAATTTGGTAATTTGGAAAAAAGATCTCTGAATATGTATGTGCTAATAGTCCATCGAGGTATAAGAAGCTAAGATTTTCTTTCATGATGTTTTCAGCATGCATATCTGTTTGTAGTGAATTCTATGTCTTTGCAATCCAATATAACATATAGTGTTGAGCGAATCGAAGTACAGAGCCAAATTTCAGGGAAAATTCGATTCACTGCGAAGCTCAATTTCATCGTGCTTCATGGTAACAAATCGATTTTCCCTGTCGTCACAAGCAAATGGATGAGGTAAGTATGATTTTTTTTTTTTTTTACCACCATTCAGGGAAAATCGATTTGTTACCATGAAGCACGATGAATCCTGTGCGCGATGACGTGAAGACGTCATCATGGGCAGCGCGAGATTTCGTGCTAGATCTTCAATCAAGATGGTGGCGGCCGGCTCGTCGCAAGCAAATGTGTTAAGTGTTAATACTGATCAGCTATAAACGCGGCATTTGAGGGGTACAATGTCATTGCACCCACTACTTACAAAGAAATACGCTTCGTGACAAAGTAATTCGTCACAAAGCAAAAGTTTGTTGAAAATTTGGCAAAGCAGCCAAATCAAATTTTTGAATACTTAACTCATCTCTAATAACATAAAATAATATAAAATTTTTTTTAGAACATAAGTATAGTAATAGGAGGAATATAGGGAGAATGCCAGTGATAAAAACAAGGCAACAATAATTACAGAACCTTGAATTATTGGTTGGTGTTGGGTTATTTTTGCATCATCGATTAAATAAACCAAATGAAGCAACTGATAATTAACACGCAGGCCGCCAAGAGGGTAATTAATAACCAGATTAATATATCAATTCCATGGCAGCAGCTGATTGCATAATTTACAGACAGATGACGCCTGTTAATTGGTAATTACCAACACAAATGAATGTGCAAATTAGAATCTCTATATGACGCAGCCTGTGACCAGTGACAATGACCAGCACACACAAAAGCTGATAGCTGGGCCAGTGACAAGGAAATGATGACTCCTATTCTCCAGAACAAGCCTTTAAACAGCTGGCTCTTTGCAAGATTCCTATCAGGTTGTTATCAAACGGACAGTAAATTATTTTCCACCTATTACACCAACCCAATGAGAGATTTCAAGAAGTCATTGAACTGGGCAATGCCCTTAGAAGACAAAATTTGATGAGATAACCCCCCACCATCCCACCCTCTGATGAACAGAGGGGTCATGCATTGAGTAGGAGGCTGCCTTATCTGTCTGCTGTCTGCCAAGCTGATACCTTCACTTGCAATTTCACATGAAGATGTCTCATGCATAGATGTAATTAAGAGCCCTTATCTCCTCTTACACTAAACAGGGATGGATGCGAAATTGAAAGGAACCTATAAAATTGGTTGTGGGTTCTATCAGGAGCTGGGAAAAAACGCACAATCTAGGGTGTGACAAGATACAGGATGAGTAGTCTTTGAAGCTGCACTCATAAATATGACTACGTGGAAATCTTGTATTGAAATCTAAGGAACCGGAGAGCAAATGAGGGTCAAGGGCCATACCATTACCTCTAAATTTTTTGAGCAGTTAAAGTTGGACACTTACAGTTCATTGGGTGGAAGGTCTACTATTTCATGTATGTCTAGATGCTTGAAGAGAATTTCAATTTATACAAGAAAATCATTTGAATATAAAATGTTTTGGCTAGAAATGCATCAAATCGTAGAATGATATACATGTTGAGGGGTTTTCTGATACATTCATAAGGCGGTTGTAGAGGCATGTGCACCTTCTAAGCTTCATTCACGTAACATTTTTCCTATGGTCACAGGAATGATTTGTCACATATCAGTAAGTATATAATATATATAAGGTTGGGTTTGCAGTGACCCAAGGGTTCACTGCTATAGAGGATAATTAGTATTGTGTGTGTGTGTGTGTGTATAGTATCCCATAGGCTGTGTACATAGAAGATATAGGGTTAATGACCAGCCCTAAGATACTGTTGCCAGGTGTGGGCAGGTCCCAGGCATCCTGTTTTGTGCCTGAAGCTGCGTGAAAGTGGTCTAGTTTAGTTTGCTGGAGAAGCCACCAGAGAAAGAGGAAAAGCATCAGACGGGGATACACCAACCCTATGAGCCAAAAGCAACTTGAAAAGAAACTTTACAAGTGACAAGCTCTGAGAGAAAGAAGTATTGGACTTAATAGAAGGTTTAGCAGCTTTGCGAGAAGAGTGCTGGACAATACAAGCCAGTGAAAGTAATGTGTGTCAGTTGTGGACTTCACTGCTTTCTGGTTGGGAAAATAAATTTTAGACTCCCTACCTAAAATCTAAAGATAGGTAGGGGCACGTTGCAGGTTTAACAAATTATTCCATTCACGCTTAGTGATAGACGCCAATCAAAAAATTGCTTTGGCCATACTGAATTTACAAAGTTCCCAAGTGTGTAAGTCCAGCCTAAGTTATTACTACAGCCCATTTAATGACCTTAAAGAAGTTGTACCCTCTGGGACCTTTATGGAACATCAATAGGATATGCCATAAATGTCCAACAGGTGTGGGTCCCACCTCCTATCTGAAGAACAGGACCCTCAAGATGGAACCCCATTCATGAGATAGGTACGAGTCCCAGTGATCCTGTTGACATGCCATAAATGTCAAGAAGGGAATAACCCTTTATGTTCCTTGTATAAATAGTATGCTGTAAGCTCCTAGGCTCCCTCTAGTGGTGGATTATGGTAGCCAGCTTGTTATTTAACTCTGTCTATACATGGCATTTGGAGCTCTGTATTACAAAAATAAAGCTGTAACCACTCTAAAGATATATTAGGAAATTGATTATCAAAAATCTCTGGACCTATTTAACTTTTAAGTAATGACGTGGTATTCATAGGTAGACAAGATCACTGTTGTTTTTTATTTTTATTTTTTATATATATTTTAACAGATATGCTCATGCAGTTGCTTACCTCATGTACATTTTCCCCATGTATTTTTGTTTCTTAATTTGGACTCTCCTGATCCATTTTCACCATGTAAACCACTGACTCTAGTTTCTTTCCATCCTGTGTGTAGCACTTCCTGTTGCTGTTCCCAACCAAACCCATGATGCACTTCTCCTTTCTCTGCCACTGCTTCGCCATCGCCCCTAACAACACCCAGCTAGTTTATAGCTCCTCCCACCCAGCTCGTTACATAGACACTCCCCTATCACTGCCCTGATCATGGACATTGCATGGACAAGGTCATGTGACTACAGCCCAGAACGGAAGGAGCAATAAAAGTAAAAGGAATATATACATCTTGTATATTGTAAGCACTTGAGGGCAGAGTCTTCACTCCTTCTGTACAACTTTGTAACTTGTCTTGTACTTGCTCATTGTACTTATTTTTTATTATGTATGTGTCCCCCTTTTCATATGTACAGCACCATGGAATGAATGGTGCTTTAATAATTAATAATAATAATAACATTACAAAATTACAGCTATCTTAATAAATGATTATTGTATAGCATGTTTATGCAAACCAGAAAATCACTTTTAGGTATCTGTGGTGCTCCCATCACAACTCAATTTATAACACTGAATTGTATAGCTTGTATTTGTCTATGCTGGTATACATATGATAATGCACCATCAATTCCCTAGGATTGCTAATTATTATAGTCTCTATTTATGGGATTATTAAACCAATAAGACGGCCTAGTAAATTACATCTGTAACCCCCTTTCAATGTAAAGCTAGAAAAAAGAGGGGTCAACAAATTAACCAGGAACATGACCTGGCTTTCCTGCCTTTCCTGAGCACTTTCCACTCTTCATGCTATAGCACTCCTAATGAAAGCTGATCGGACAATACTTGGTTGTAGTCCAGGCAGTGATTTTGGGGTAATTAGTCTCGGAACTGATACTGAACACTCAACCTGCCCTTTATATCAGGTACCAGGCAGGTTATGTTACACACTTACCAGCCCCTCCAAGTCTCTGGTTTACCTTAATCCCTCTAATTCAAGGTACAAAGATTTTCCCTTAATGCTTGGCTTCACTTTATGTCTGTTAGAATAGCTTTTTACAAGCTGAATGGGATTCTTAACGTTTCTATTGTAGACCTGCACAGTGCATTACTGCCTCTCTGCCTCTATATTTGCACCATTTACTTTCACTGTACGGACAGGAACACTTTTCTCAACAAAATATCCAATATACAGATGTACTTTAAGGGACAAGGCACTGCCTTTAGCAAAGTGTCCTGTTGGATACACAAGCGACATATCAAGTGTTCATGGGAACGGAGAGTCACCAGGTTCAAAAATATAGGAGTTTATTAAGGGGTTAGCAAGAACAGGCACCCAAACTGCATGTGAAGAGCGCTAAAGAGCATTACATATAAACTGTGGTCCTAAATTTTCAGACATGTCACATTCTGTAATACCAGCCATGGAATACCACTCTTGGGATGATGCTGTAGGGTGTGGAGTGCAAAAACATGCTTAAAGGGGTATTCTGGTACTTAGATCCTCAGGATAGGTCATCAATATCAGATTGGGGGGGGGGGGCAAAACACCTGGCACACCCACCGATTAGCTGATTGGGAGAGCTACCAGCACCGGATACCATACAGTGTAGGCAGCTGGAAGCAGAAGGCCTGTGCACTGCAGCTCAGCTACCATTCAAGTGAAGAGGATAGGAGAGGCGGTAAGCTTCTGACAGAAGCTACACAGTGCACAGAGCCTTCGGCTTCCAGCTTCGTCCATTGTGTAGTTTCCAGTGTCAGTAGTTTTCCGGAATAGCTGATCAGTAGAGGTGCCAGGTGTCAGACCCATTTCGATCTGATATGGATGACCTATCCTAAAGAAGCATGGTGGCTCAGTGGTTAGCACTGGTGCATTGCAGTCCTGGTTTCTAGGTTTAAATAGGACCAAGAACAACATCTGCATGGAGTTTGTATGTTCTCCCCATGTCTGTGTGAGTTTCCTCCCACAGATACAAAGACATACTAGGGACAGCAAGTGATGACAATGCCTGTAAGTGCTACAGAAAATGTCAGTGCTATACAAATGAGTCAAATAAATTGGTTATCAGTACCTAAGTACTGGAAAGCCCCTTTAATGCTCCCATACATATAAAGAGAAAAGTTATCCAAACATGCCAATTTTTGTGAAGCCAGACACAAAGAGTACCTGTCACCACAAAATGCAATGCAATCTGCCGGCAACACGTGGCATAGACAGTTTTTAACGGCCGTTTAGACAGGAATGCACCCGTCTAATGGCCATTATCAACACGGTAGACTTGGTCTTTCAGGAGTTATAAATAATTAATAATAATAATAATAATAATCATACTCACCTCATCCTCTTCCACTCGCTCTTTACTGGATGCAGCAGGACCTGAAGTTGCCAGAGTGATGATGTCACTATACTGGGAGCACAGGTCCTTTCCTGGTGCATCCAGTGAAGAGCGGGTGTCCCTGTGAGTGCAAGTGGATGGAATGAGCAGAATAAAAGACCAAACGGGGGGATCCCCTAATGGGGGCATTCATAATAATGGGGGCTGGGGCATTCTAAATACTAGGGGCCACTAGGCATTCATAATTGCACTTGTGAAAATGCTATCAATCTCTAATATACTGAGAGCTGTTCACAGGGTTGGTCTTAATAGAAACAGCCAACATATACATGTATAAATTACTGAATTACTGATTCTGCTCAGCTCCTCCTGTTCTATAACTTCTTGCCTGCAGATTGCACTGCATTTTGTTTATTTTTATGTTTATTATTTTGATTATTGCTCTAAATTTATGCTCTACTAATGAGTAATTAGTCATATCCTAATATCCATATGGAACACCACATGAAATTAACCAATAAACATGTAACAATGTGTCATAACATTAAAACCAACAGCCAAATATTGTGTAGCTAACCATCGTGCCAGCTGTGACCCTTTAAGGCATGGACACTACAAGACCTCTGAGGGGGTTCTGTAATATCTGGCACCAAGATGTTATCAGCAGATTCTTTAATTTCTGTATGTAGGATCATGGGTTGTTTCATGGGACATTTCCT
Organism: Bufo gargarizans; assembly: GCF_014858855.1. Classification (NCBI taxonomy): domain Eukaryota; kingdom Metazoa; phylum Chordata; class Amphibia; order Anura; family Bufonidae; genus Bufo; species Bufo gargarizans. Next base: position 70,482,922 of record NC_058080.1, read on the forward strand.
ACAGCATCTTACTGCCTCTACCAACTTACCCTCTTTTCATTGTACTTCCTGGTGCCACCTCTTACCCAGGAAAGTGATGCCCATACACATATTCTTCCACATAATGTAAAGGAAACAGAATCCACAGGCCAGGCCACCTTCTTCCATTGCTCTATAGTCCAATTCTGATGCTCACATGCCTGTTTTAGGCTTTTTCTGCAGAAGACATGGGCTAGCATGGGCTATCTGAACGGTCTGTGGCTATCTGTGGATACAGTGAACTCTTTCAGTCTGTTCCTCTACCGGAACAGATTGCCAGAGTTCACAGAGCAGATGTGAACATGGCCTAATATTACTATATAACTTGCTCTTTCTGTATATTTTTTTATTAACATTGGGAAGGATTGTCCAGTTTTAGATAAAAAAGGGTCTGTTTTTCCTAAAGTGCGTGACTAATTCTCCTTCAAAGGAATAAATCTGATTGAGCTGAGTAGACACAGGGAGTCAGGAGAAAGAGCTTTCTCCTGGATGAGCGTTATTGAAAGTGTATGGGCACCAATAGGCTCCGAACAGAGCCTAGACTATATCTGTACGCAGATATTACAAGATTAGGATGATCTTGGAAGAGTTTACAGTATCCAACTAACAAAAGGCCAGACAGTGAGAACTTTTCACTGGTGGAATGGGTCTTGGTTTTAGCCCCTGGCTATGTCCTGCTCCATCACTAGATCTGCTATGTTTGCTGAGATTAAAACAACCACTTCCCCTAAAAGGGAAAAACAAAACTCCTTGGAGTCAGCCAGAGCTGAAAGTTATCTCCTAATTATGGCTCTTCACCCTTAATCTTCTCCAACAAATTGTTCTGCCATTATTGATCAAACACCACATAAGATAAGACATGAATGAGCAATTGACATTTATGTTGAGCAGTTAAAGCATCTTATCTGCAGACAGATAAAGTGAATATGTTAGGGTCTTCAAAGTAAGCTGTTTCTTTGGAGACGTTGAATTTAGAACAAACATTTAGAAATGTTTATGTGTTTGTGATCTGCTTGAATTATGTTGTTGCGGTCAGCTCCTATCTCTTATCGTCTGCTAAAGCACACCATCGAGATTTCCCAGCGCAGCACGTAAAGCTAGTGATGTGATGGAAATCTAAGGATGCCTGACTCTTCTATAAATTTAATCTGGAAAATGACAGTCAAACCTTTTACCGAACTCGGGTTCGGTTCCAAGGTACCAAGGTACCACAAAAGTTCGGTAAAAAGTTTTTAACAGTTGAAATTAATTTCTGAAGTTATTACCCGAAGTCCCGCGAGACTTCGCAAAGTAATAACATTGGCTCATAGGACCCAATACATTTTAATACTGTAAGGAGCGCTCACTCGATGTTTCATCTGAAGTTGATTTGCTCATCCCTAGTATCTATAATAGCCAGATACTACCTGACCCTACCATAGCCTATTGACTATAATGGGACTCAGTGGGGATCTGGCCTGTTTCCGGCATTAGTGCGGGGATACAGCCGGACAAATAATGCTGCTTGCACCATGCTTAGTCAGAAACAAATAATCAGTGTTTATTTTATTGTGATGTATATTCCTTCAAGTTTTTAAATGGATTTTCAATTAATATAGCTTTTTAATAAGACAAAATGCTGGAGAAGGACTTCCTCAATTCATGTAGGAGTTATCCCACAAAAAATATTTAAAATTTTTCAAACCGGCACCAGGATTTGAATACTTTTGTAACTGCATGTACACTGAGCAAAAATATAAACGCAACACTTTCAGATTTGCTCCCATTTTGCATGAGCTGAACTCAAAGATCTGAAACATTTTCTACTTACACAGACCCATTTCTTTCAAATATTGTTCACAAATCTGTCTAAATCTGTGTTAGTGAGAACTTCTCCTTTGCCGAGATAATCCATCCCACCTCAAAGGTGTGGCATATTAAGGTGCTGATTTGACAGCATGAATATTGCATAGGTGTGACTTAGACTGCCCACAATAAAGTCCACTCTGAAATGTGCATTTTGATCAAACAGCACAATGCCACAGATGTCGCAACGTTTGAGGGAGCGTGAAATTGACATCCTGACTGCAGGAATCTCTACTAGAGCTGCTGCCCGTGCAATGAATTTTCATTTCTCTACCATAAGCCGTCTCCAAAGGTGTTTCAGAGAATTTGGCAGTACATGCAACCGGCCTCACAACCGCAGACCACATGTAACCACACCAGCCCAGGACCTCCACATCCAGCATGTTCACCTCCATGATCGTCTGAGACCAGCCACCCGGACAGCTGCAGCAACAATCGGTTTGCATAACCAAAGAATTTCTGCACAAACTGTCAGAAACTATCTCAGGGAAGCTCATCTGCATGCTCGTCGTCCTCATCGGGGTCTGGACCTGACTGCAGTTCGTTGTCGTAACCAAATTGAGTGGGCAAATGCTCACATTCGATTGCGGCTGGCACGTTGGAGAGGCGTTCTGTTCATGGATGAGTCCCAGCTTCCACTGTTCCAGGCAGATGGCAGACAGCGTGTGTGGCGTCGTGTGGGTGAGCGGTTTGCTGACGTCAATGTTGTGGATCGAGTGGCCCATGGTAGTGGTGGGGTTATGGTATGGGCAGGCGTATGTTATGGACAACGAACACTTGCATTTTATTGATGGCATTTTGAATGCACAGAGATACCGTGACGAGATCCTGAGGCCCATTGTTGTGCTATTCATCCACAACCATCACCTCATGTTGCAGCATGATAATGCATGACCCCTGAAAGCTGAAAACATCCCACTTCTTGCATGGCCAGCATACTCACCGGACATGTCACCCATTGAGCATGTTTGGAATGCTCTGGATTGGCGTATATGAAAGCCTGTTCCATGTTCCTGCCAATATTCTGCAACTTCGCACAGCTATTAAAGAGGAGTGCACCAACATTCCACAGGCCACAATCAACAACCTGATCAACTCTATGTGATGGAAATGTGTTGCAATGCGTGAGGAAAATGGTGGCCACACCAGATACTGACTGGTTTTCTGAGCCCCCCCAATTAGGCAAAACTGTGCACATTTCAGAGTGGCCTTTTATTGTGGGCAGTCTAAGGCACACCTGTGCAATATTCATGTTGTCTAATCAGCACCTTGATATGCCACACCTGTGAGGTGAGATGGATTATCTCGGCAAAGGAAAAGTGCTCACTAACACAGATTTAGACAGATTTGTGAACAATATTTGAGAGTAATGGGTCTTTTGTGTATGTAGAAAATGTTTCAGATCTATGAGTTCAGCGCATACAAAATGGGAGCAAAACTGAAAGTGTTGCGTTTATATTTTTGCTCGGTGTAAATTTAGTATAGCCGCTGATGTATTCACTGAAATCTATCTGTATAGTGCCACCTGCTGTTTGCTCTTTTTCAAAATTCTTTGTTCAGCTCATAGACAGGGATGGACAGGGAACTTAAAGGGGCCCTAGACAAAAAAAATACCAATACCATTGTGCAAAATATTGTCCCTGCAGAAACATATACCACAGAGCAGCACAATATTCTGCCCCAAAAGCTATCGTTCTGTTGTGGTCATCATTAGATGCCATTTTATATCATCCTCTAGTTGTCTCTGATTAAGATATGGAACTGGGGGCTTAGGAGGTGAGATGTGGGCCACAGCAGTTGAATTCAGAGTGCATGTGTGGTCGCTGGTGGGATACATGAGTTTCTGATTCTCACAGGGTTAATTACTGCTGGGAGCTCATTATGTACCTGGCAGAGAGGAGGGCTTGGGTGGGCCCACCTGGAAACCTGGAAATTTCCCTGTAAGGTCTATGAGCAATCTGCCCCTGCTCACAGAGATGGAAGCACATGCTCAGTTGAGATTCAACTCCCACCAGTTGTAGCAGAATGGACACTCCCTCGAGAAAGGACATGCTTCCTGACCTAGAAATAAATTTGCAGAGCAATTGGAGCAATGAATGAGAAAATCTCTGGGCTGGTTCTTGCTTTGTTAGAAAGATATTGTCATGAACTATATGATGTCTGATTAAGATTTTTTACATTATTCATGGGATAACTCCTTTAACCCCTAGGATGCCACCATACATATAAAGCCCTGAGGGAACTTACGTCCCAGCGTACAGCGCTCTGATCTTGCGGATCAGCGTCAGGTGTTCCTGGCAGCCGAGCCCCCGCTGTGTATGGCAGCATCAGTGAATACACTGATGCTGGCGTATTAACACCTTGTATGCACGCTAGGAATCTAGCCGCTGAGGAAGCGAAATGCGAAATGCGCGTCGGGGCTAGAACCACACTGGTCGGTATTATTTCTACATTATGCACTCCTTGATGAATTTGGTATATGTTGTATTGCACCAGGCACTTTATATTTAATGTAGGAAGGTGATCCTTCCCTGTATTTATATCTGTCTTCGTTAGCATATAAGGGTTGCACTGCACAATTTAAGTTGTTTTCCCAATCCCTCCTTTGAATGATGGTGAAGGAGATTAGTTACTAATATTATTCATTAATAAGTCTTGTAATTTGGCACATGACACTTTATTTGTGGTTCTTTTTATTTCCCTATGTATGTATGCCACCGTCACTGTTTTTAAGTTTGTCTGATATGTGACTAATTAAAATATCTATTTAATTTTATGCTGTCGATGCATTATTGCAGTATGAATGCACCATGTGACAACATCCTAAAGTTACAGATGTGTCTTTCCTCTTGGCTTGACATATACCTAGATATGTGGTGCAAGATGACCAGCTTCGAAGGTCATCTATCAGCATGGTCAACCCTATTATACCAGTCATAATGCTTGCTAGGGCTGATTCTTCTGATTAAAAACTTAACTAGGGTGCTCACATCTGCAGGAACCAGTTATCATTGATCCTCTTCAATATCCTTCCTTTACTTCCTCTGGTTCACTTTCTTCACTTGACCCAATCACAGAAGAAGACGTTTCCAGGCTCCTCGCTTCTTCTTGTCCTAACACCTCCTCCAGTCTCTCTCCCCGGCTGTCACCACTCACCTAACCAAAATCTTTAATCTCTCTCTCTTCTGATATCTCCCCCTCTTCTTTCAAACATTCTGTCATAAATCCATTACTAAAAAAAGCATCTATTGACCTGTCTTGGGGAACTAACTACGGACCTGTCTCTTATCTCCCATTCATCTTTAAACTCTTGGAATGCCTGGACTACTCTCAGCTCATCTTCTATCGCTCTATTAACTCTCCCCTTGACCCCTTCAATCTCAGTTCCGCACTCTAAACTCTCCAGAAACTGCCCTTTCTAAAGTGCACCCCATGCACTCAAAAGCACTACAGATATAGCAGGAACATTGTACAAAACAAGCACCTTTTTACCTTTTATGTTACCCCTATCTCCTCAGAGATTGTAAACTCTTTCGAGCCTTATGAAGGCTAAATTAAATGGTGACTACTCTCTACTCGTTCCACGATTTCTTACTTGATATGCTGCAATCTATTGGTCTTATGGACACTGCTCTCCCTCGGTTCTCTTCCTATGGCAGCTTTTATAATTCTGTCAGAGTTATACAAAACATTCCAGAACTGTAAGGGTTACATAGCATCATAAATCAATATAATGCTATGCAACCCCGAAAATGCTGGAAGTTCAGGACGGGTGCTGGGCTGCGAGTCCGGACCGTGACACTCGCTCGTCTGAAAGCGGCCTATATCTCTGGCTGCTCTTTCAGTGTATCATTTGCTAGCTCTACTTCTCCTCTTTCTCATGCTGTTGAGGTTCCTCAAGGCTCAGTCCTAGGTCATCTCCTCTTTTCTCTATACACACAGCCTACTGTGTCGGCCCTTTAAAGAGTAAGGAGGGGGGAGTCGCAGAGAGTGACGAGGAGAAAGCAAAGCTGTTAAATATTTTTTTCTCCAATCTATTCACTGAGGAAAATAAATGAAATGCTGAATGTATAAAATAAATTCCACATTAAAAGTGTCCTGTCTCTCCCAGGAAGAATTACAACAGTGACTTAAAAAGAATAAAATAGACAAATCGCCAGGACTGGATGGCATACACCCCTGTATCCTAAGGGAATTAAGTAATGTCATAGCTAGACCCTTATTTCTGATATTTTTGCAGACTCTATACTGACAGGGAATGTTCCACAGGATTGGCGCATAGCAAATGTGGTGCCAATATTCAAAAAAGGTTCCAAAACAGAGCCTGGAAACTATAGGCCGCTAAGTTTAATATCTGTTGTGGGTAAACTGTTTGAAGGTTTTCTGAGAGATGCTATGTTAGAGCATCTTAACGGAAATAAGCAAATAACGCCATATCAGCATGGCTTCATGAGAGATCGGTCATGTCAAACAAATTTAATCAGTTTCTATGAGGAGGTAAGTTCTAGACTTGACAGCGGCGAATCAATGGATGTCGTGTATCTGGACTTCTCCAAAGCATTTGACACTGTACCACATAAAAGGTTAGTATATAAAATGAGAATGCTCGGACTGGAAGAAAACTTCTGTATGTGGGTAAGTAACTGGCTCAGTGATAGAAAACAGAGGGTGGTTATTAATGGTACACACTCAGATTGTGTCACTGTCACTAGTGGGGTACCACAGGGGTCAGAAATGGGCCCTATTCTCTTCAATATATTAATGCTCTTGTAGAAGGCTTGCATAGGAAAATATAAATTTTCGCAGATGACATTAAACTGTGTAAAGTAATTAACACTGAAGAGGACAGTATACTACTAGAGAGGGATCTGGATAGATTGGAGTCTTGGGCAGATAAGTGGCAGATGAGGTTTAACACTGACAAATGTAAAGTTATGCACATGGGAAGGAATAATGCAAGTCACCTGTACATACTAAATGGTAAAACACTCGGTAACACTGTGTCACGGGTGAAGTTGCAGATAGCTAGAACTTATAAATAAATGACCAACTGGCTTGATCCCAAACTAAGGAGCATATAGGTGAGCCCTTTAAAACCCTAAGAGCTCTCCCTGACTGCTAAGCACATGCAAGGGTCTCAATGGTAGATGATTGCATGCCCACGTACCTAAGACTGTATGACATCTGAAAGGGGACACGACCACCGGCTCCCTGCACTTAATACGGACGGAGTCAGGGTCAGCTAGAATCAAGCCAGCAAGGAAACACAATAAAGGAAAAGACTTATCTGAGCAAACAGCAGCAGCAGCCTTCAGCAGTGAACACTTCATCCAGGAAGTAGTATAAACCGCAAAGTGAGGCAGTATGGGAGGGAATATAAAGGAAGACAATTAGTCTAAATAAGTGACACCTGGCAGAAGGAAAGGAGATGACAAAGTGAAACCAAAACAAAGAACGTCATACAAGAGGTAAATCAGAATGTCTGTCAGACCTTCTCACAGAACTGGCAGTGACACACTGACATGGAAAAGGATCTAGGAATTTTAATTAGAAATTTAACAGCAAACTAAGCTGCAAAAACCAGTGTCAGGCAGCTGCTGCAAAGGCCAATAAGATAATGGGTTGCATCAAAAGGGGCATAGATGCCTGTGATAAGAACATAGTCCTACCACTTTACAAATCGCGAGTCAGACCACCCATCACATGGAGTACTGTGTACAGTTCTGGGCTCCTGTGAACGAGGCAGACATAGCAGAGCTGGAGAGAGTCCAGAGGAGGGCAACTAAAGTAATAACTGTAATGGGGCAACTACAGTACCCTGAAAGATTATCAAAATTAGGGTTTTTCCCTTTCGAAAAAAGACGACTGAAGGGAGATCTAATTACTATGTATAAATATATCAGGGGTCAGTACAGAGATCTATCCCATCATCTATTTATCTCCAGGACTGTGACTGTGACAAGGGGACATCCTCTGCGTCTGGAGGAAAGAAGGTTTGTACACAAACATAGAAGAGGATTCTTTACGGTAAGAGCAGTGAGACTATGGGACTCTCTACCTGAGGAGGTGGTGATGGTGAGTACAATAAAGGAATTCAAGAGGGGCCTGGATGTATTTCTGGAGTGTAATAATATTACAGGCTATAGCTACTAGAGAGGAGTCGTTGATCCAGGGAGTTATTCTGATTGCCTGATTGGAGTCGGAAAGGATTTTTTTATTCCCCTAAAGTGGGGAAAATTGGCTTCTACCTCACAGTTTTTTTTTTTTTTGCCTTCCTTGGATCAACTTGCAGGATGACAGGCCGAACTGGATGGACAAATGTCTTTTTTCGGCCTTATGTACTATGTTACTGGACAGACTATAAGTATATAAGTATATTTGGTTTCCAGTACCATCTCTTCATCTCTATATCACCCCAGCCGTACTACTTACTGTCTGCTGTCTCTAACATCAAGTCCTCTTGCGTTTTCTCCATCTACTAACTTACCTAAACCTGTCTTGGTGTTATGTTTGATACTGATCTTTACTTCAACCCCTGTATTCAATCTCTTGCCCACTCACACCACATGCACCTCAAAAACATCTCTAGAATTCACCCTTTCCTTACTGTGAAAATAAAAACTCTCATTGCTGCCTTGATCTATTGTTGATATGATTACTGTTACTCACTAGAGATGAGTGAATTTTTCAAAAATTCGATTCAGCCGGTTCGCCGAATTTTTTGAAAAAATTAGTTTGGATCCGAATTTATTTGCAGCGAATCGCATAAAAAAAAGTCTATTTCCTGGATGCAGAGAGCCTTTATAGTGGTGTAGAACATTGTGCCTTGCAGTAACACGCATAGGGAGTCTGCTGTGGTAGTGAAATAATACTGTGAGTCAGTATGACATGCAGATGACAGGTGTCGCTCTTAGAATCACTGCACACTTCACTTATTTGAGCAGTCACAGGGCTAAAACTGACCAAATAACTCAAGTATGAACGTAGCATTACAGGTCGATGGCAGGTGGGTGGCAATACGAGTACCAGCTGAAGATGATGCGTGAAAGAAGGAGAAGGCATCAGATGTGTGGCATCAGGCGGGTGGCAGCATCAGAATAGGTGCTGAGGCAGGTAGCCAGAAGAAACCAGTCTCTTTTATCAATGTGTTGGTGTGGCACCATGGATGATCTAGTCTGATGCATCAGGCATTGGTGGGTGGAAATACTGGCTGATCCACGCCTGATTCATCTTGACAAAGGTTAGTCTCTCTACATTTTGGGTGGACAGGCGTGTTCTTCTTGGGGTAACTATGGCCCCCACTGCACTAAACACCCGCTCTGATGCCACACTACTGGCTGGGCAGGACAGCTTTTCCAGGGCAAACTCTGTTAGTTGTGGCCACAAATCCAGTTTTGCTGCCCAGTAGTCCAGCGGATCTTCAATGTGGGGTGGCACGGTACTGTCCAAGTAAGCCACCACCTGCTGGTTCAGGTCCTGCTCCAGGTCTAGCTGCTGCTGCTGGTGAGTAGTTTCTTCACTAGGCGACTCTACACTCCAGTTGCTGCTGATGGAGCTGGAACTGCTCCTACCCCCACCCTACCACAGCAGCCATGGCAGAGGAACATGAGCACAGAGGGCCCCCTGGTCAGACCTGCGAGAGGATGGACGATGGCGCAGATAGGCAGCGGCCAACTGACTATATAGGATCTCTCTATAGTAGTTCAGTCTGTCCCCCCTCTCAGCGAGTGTAAAAAAAAGCCCCCATTTTGGACCGGTAGCGAGGGTCCAACAAGGTGGAGAGCCAGAAGTCATCCCTCTGCCGAATGGTGACAATTTGGCTGTCACTATGCAAGCAAGTGAGCATGCATTGTGCCATTTGTGCAAGTGACTCAGAGGAACTCCCTGCATCCATCTCCACTGCATACTGCCACAGTGTGTCTGGGTCCTCTGCCTCGTCTTCCTCATTGCCCTGAAGCTCCTCTGGCTGCTCCTCCTCTCCTGTTACCTGTGTGTAAAAACCCCCCATTTCGCTACACATTGTTTGTGCTCCAATGTCCTTCTCATCAGACATTTTCCAGCGTTCTGAGTGCAGGGACAGACGTGAGAAGGCGCTAGGGACAGCAATTGGAAAAACATGATTGTAAAAATAAATAAATAAAAAAACGATTTATAAGTGCAGGGAAAGGATAGGGAGGAATAATTTCACAGCATCTTAGTGCAGGGAGAGATGTCAGAAAGTGCTAGGAACAGTGCCATAAAAGCGATTTACAGGTGCAGGGAAAGATTATTTGGGGATCCAAATAGCCATTATACAGCTCTGTCACTTCAGCAATTTGTTCTGGGGTTGAAAGTGCTATGCTGAAAAGCCTTTAGTGGCTTATATCTTTTCAAATAAGAAAAATATATACGCAATTCACTTCTGCATTTAGATGTGTTGAAAGCGTGGCAAACGCATTTAGTGACCTATTTCATTATAGAAAGAAAAAAATATACGCACTTCACTGGTGCAGGTATTTGTGGCAAATAGGTTTAGTGACCTATTTCATTATAGAAAGTAAAAAATATATGCACTTCACTCGTGCAGTTATTTGTAGCAAAAGCGTTTAGTGACCTATTTCAGTACAGAAAGAAAAAAATATACGCCTTTCACTGGTGCACTTATACTGGTGCACTTATTTGTGGCCAAAGCGTTCTGTGGCCTATTTCAGTAAAGAAAGAAAATATATACGCACTTCACTGGTGCATTTATTTCTGCTGAAAGAGTTTACTGGCCTATTTCAGTACAAAAAGAAAAATATATTCTCAGTTCACTTTTGCAGTTATATGTCTTGAAAGCGTACAGAAAGAAAAAAATATACGCACTTCACTGGTGCACTTATTTGTGGCAAAAGCGTTTAGTGGCCTATTTCATTATAGAAAGAAAAAAATACACGCACTTCACTGGTGCACTTATTTGTGGCGAAAGCGTTTAGTGGCCTATTTCAGTACAGAAATAAAAATATATACGCGCTTCACTGGTGCATTTATTTCTGCTGAAAGTGTTTACTGGCCTATTTCAGTACAAAAAGATAAATATATTCTCAGTTCACGTCAGCAGTTATATGTGTTGAAAGCATGGGTGTGCCCAGGGTAGACCACCTGCTTCGCAGCAGCCTCGGGAAGTAGTGGTGTAGGGGTTGACGGAAGTAGCGGCGGTAGCAGTCAGTCAGTGCTGCGGTTATATGTGTTATTTTGTATTTCAGTACAAAAAGAAAAATACATTCTCAGTTCACATCGGCGGCGGTCTTAAAAGCGTTTAGTGGCCTATTTCAGTAGAAAAAGTGGCTTATATATTTTCAAACAAAGAAAAATATATACGCAGTTCACTTCTGCAGTTATATTTGTTGAAAGCGTACAGAAAGAAAAAAATATGCGTACTTCACTGGTGCAGGTATTTGTGGCAAAAGGGTTTAGTGGCTTATTTCAGTACAGAAAGAAAAATATATACACACTTCACTGGTGCATTTATTTCTGCAGAAAGCGTTTACTGGCCTATTTCAGTACAAAAAGAAAAATATATTCTCAGTTCACGTTGGCGGTTATATGTGTTGAAAGCGTACAGAAATAAAAAAAATATACGCATTTCACTTCTGCAGTTATATGTGGTGAAAGCTTTCAGTGTCCTATTTCAGTACAAAAAGGAATAAAATATACGCACTTCACTGGTGCATTTATTTCTGCTAAAAGCGTTTACAGGCCTTTTTCAGTACAACAAGAAAAATATATATGCATTTCACTTCTGTAGTTATTATTTAAGTACAAAAACTAAATATATTCAGCGTTCACTTTTGCAGTTATATGTGGTAAAACCTTTAGTGAAGTTTTTCGGTAGAAAAAAAAAATATAAATTCAGCGTTCACTGTTGAAGTTATATGTGTCAAAACCTTTAGTGACGTATTTCGGTCGAAAAACTAAATATATTCAGCGTTCGGCGCTGCAGTAATATTTCTGGTAAAATCTTTATTGATGTATTTCGGTCGAAAAACTAATTTTATTCAGTGTTAAGCGCTGCAGTTATATGTGGTAAAGTGTTTATTGACTTATTTCGGTCGAAAAACAAAATGTATTCATCGTTCAGTGCTGCATTTATATGTGGTGTGGGGATTCACTCTGGTAGTTAGGATAAGCGGGTGCAGCACAGAGGCAAACTACAAGTTCTTGGTTCAAAACATCAGTGTTTATTCACATGTGAAAGCAAAACAAAAACGCAAGTTGCTTGGTGATCGTTCACACACTTGAAAAGTTAATATTCAAAACAGTCACCTTTTCTCCTGGGTGTTACTTCACACCCTGTTGGAAGTTCTGCCTTGTCAAGTCCACAGGCACGCGTTAGGCGGCCTGTTCGCCTTCACAGGGGTCTGAGCCCTCCAGTCCGGCTCAAGCCACAGATCCCAACACAGTCCTCAGATCACAGCACACAGACCTCCTGAGCTCCACTGTCAGACGAAGGTAATCCTCTCCACCTGGTGGTGCTGGCTGGTTTTTATGCCTGGCAAAACCAGGCCTGGAACATGGGGAGTAGTCACCCACCCAGCACTTTGACTACTCCCAGTAAGAAAAAAGGGCAACAGGAGCCGCACTGCGAAAATAGATGTAAGCGGAGTGCCAGCGGGTTTGGAGGCGGTCCCCCTCCAAAGCATATAATGAAAAGAAATTCCGCAGCAACTTCCAAGGCGTAAAATGAAAAAAAAGTTTTTTTATTTACCAGACAGCAACGTTTCGATTCTTCTCTCTGGGATCTTTCTCAAGCAGTGAACATATACTAGCATAGCGTGCTTTTTATACAGCTTAGTGTCATTAATCAATAAACATTTCTCAATTGATATATATCCGTAAAATAATAAAAAAGCATAATACAAACAAGTGATCCAATAAATTGTGTCAATCATGTGTCCCATATATATGAGATATACAATTAATATCAAGAATAACATCTTATAATAACATACAAATACAAATCGACATAATTCATGATTATATCCATCTGCTCATGATTAGCAATAGTGAATTGTGCAGGTGTACCTGTTAAAAACATTCACAATCCAAGAAGGTCCTTGGGTGGAGGTGGAACACAAACCGCATGGAGTTCGGCGTATCAATAATGTAACTGCGCATGTCAAAGGACCTTAGAAATCCAGCTCATCATGTGATCTATGTTTTGGTCACATGATCGCTGAAGTCATGATGTTTAAGTTCACGCCCTCTCTTGAGATAGCGTCATGCGTTCCAGCGTGGAGCGCAGGACGTCCACTTGTCTAGACGAATACAAGCGCTACACTTATCAAGTGACGCGCACGCATCCCCATAGAGACCAGCGATCGCTACTAGGTATCGAACCCCCACGGCACACACTTAACGACACGGCTAAGGCCACAGCATATCACAGAAACAGCAAGTGGGAGTACATCTAGGATGTGAAATCAGATCCGGGAGAAATCAAATGTAACCTGGTATTTCTCCCGGATCTGATTTCACATCCTAGATGTACTCCCACTTGCTGTTTCTGTGATATGCTGTGGCCTTAGCCGTGTCGTTAAGTGTGTGCCGTGGGGGTTCGATACCTAGTAGCGATCGCTGGTCTCCATGGGGATGCGTGCGCGTCACTTGATAAGTGTAGCGCTTGTATTCGTCTAGACAAGTGGACGTCCTGCGCTCCACGCTGGAACGCATGACGCTATCTCAAGAGAGGGCGTGAACTTAAACATCATGACTTCAGCGATCATGTGACCAAAGCATAGATCACATGATGAGCTGGATTTCTAAGGTCCTTTGACATGCGCAGTTACATTGTGAATGTTTTTAACAGGTACACCTGCACAATTCACTATTGCTAATCATGAGCAGATGGATATAATCATGAATTATGTCGATTTGTATTTGTATGTTATTATAAGATGTTATTCTTGATATTAATTGTATATCTCATATATATGGGACACATGATTGACACAATTTATTGGATCACTTGTTTGTATTATGCTTTATTATTTTACGGATATATATCAATTGAGAAATGTTTATTGATTAATGACACTAAGCTGTATAAAAAGCACGCTATGCTAGTATATGTTCACTGCTTGAGAAAGATCCCAGAGAGAAGGATCGAAACGTTGCTGTCTGGTAAATAAAAAAACTTTTTTTTCATTTTACGCCTTGGAAGTTGCTGCGGAATTTCTTTTCATTACTCCCAGTAAGAGCCGTCTGAGATCAGCTATTATAGCCATACTAAGTATTAAGGTGTCAAACAGCAACTGCTGCTGACACATAAAAAATGTCTCTTCTCCACTGAGGCCAGGAACCTCGGTGATGCGTACCTATCATCCACAAGGATTTCTTGTACCTTCTTACAGTGGTAAAACCTTTATTGATGTATTTCGGTCGAAAAAAACTAATTTTATTCAGCATTCAGCGCTGAGGTTATATGCGGTAAAATCTTTATTGACGTATTTCAGTCGAAAAAAACAATTTGTTCAGTGCTGCAGTTATATGCGGTAAAATCTTTATTGAAGTATTTAGGTCGAAAAACAAAATTTATTCAGTGGTCAGCGCTGCGGTCATATGAAGTAAAATCTTTATTGAAGTATTTAGGTTGAAAAACAAAATTTATTCAGTGGTCAGCGCTGTGGTTATATGCGGTAAAATCTCCATGATGTCTCCATGATAAATCTGCAGGGTGGAGGCCCCGTGTGGCTTCTACACACTTTCAAAATAATCCTTCAGCGGGGCAAATAGATGCCGGAATGACCGGGACGCTTCATGACCTTTCCAGGAGCTGCTGTCGGAATCCGAAGACCCTCTCCATCTCCGTGCTCCGTTATATGTGGTAAAATCTTTATTGATGCATTTTGGTTGAAGTTATATGCGCTAAAATCTTTATTGACGTTTTTCGGTAGAAAAAAAATTTTGTTCAGCGCTGCTGTTATATGTGGTAAAATATTTATTGAAGTATTTTGGTCGAAAAACTAAATTTATTCAGCTGTCAGCGCTGCGGTTATATGCAGTAAAATCTTTACTGACGTATCTTAATGAACTTTGAGACTCTTCCGGGCTCAAAGCTATCTTGACGCTTTGTCTTCTCATTGTCTCTAGCTACTAGAGGCCTGTTCATGCCAGGCAGGTTCCCCCAGAAGTATCTGGGCCGATGAGCAGCTGATACCGCACTTGTATCAATCTTGACAGGATTCGTCCCCAGGTGCAGAGAAATTATTTATTGGAATGCTTTCTCCATCGTAACCACATCCTTGAATAAGCAGAAGACTGGCGGATTCTCTCCTGTCTTAGGCAACACTTATCTTTTATTATTAAATTTATAAAATATTGAATATTAAATTAAACCAAAACTTGATTAAAATTATACTAAAGTAAACTTAAATTCACCAATATATTATCCCAATCTTCGAGGGAAATTCACGGACAATCAATTTGCCAAGCCTTTTGTTCCAGAGAACATCTATTATTAAATTGTGTTTTAAGCAACACTTTATAAAGTTAAGAAATTTTAACCTTCTATTTTGTTCCATAGTCCCTATAAATGAATAGATCAAGCGGCCACTCTGTGGCCTCCTCATGCTGATGCCACCTCCACACTATGTCAACTTGCCACTCTGTGGCCTCCTGATGCTGCTGCCACCTCCACACTATGTCACCTTGCCACTCTGTGGTCTCCTGATGCTGCCGCCACCTCCACACTTGGTCATTGTGCCACCCTGTGGCCTCCTCCTGATGTTGCTGCCACCGCCACCTTCACACCCTGTGGCCTCCCCCTGATGCTGCTGCCGCCGCCACCTCCAGGCTCTGTCATTGTGCCACTCGGTGGCCTCCTCCTGATGCTTCTGCTGCCGCCACCTCCACACTCGGTCATTGTGCCACTCTGTGGCCTCCTCATACTGCTGCCACCTCCACACTCTGTCATTGTGCCACCTGGTGGCCTTCTCCTGATGCTGCTACTGCTGCTCCCTCCACCTCCAGACTCTGTCATTGTGCCACTCGGTGGCCTCCTCATACTGCTGCCACCTCCACACTCTGTCATTGTGCTACTCGGTGGCCTTTTCCTGATGCTGCTACTGCTGCTGCCGTCACCTCCAGACTCCATCATTGTACCACTCGGTGGCTTATTCTTACTGCATAAGCCACCTCCACACTCGGTCATTGAGCGACTCTGTGGCCTCCGTTCTCATACTGCTGCTCCCTCCACCTCCAGACTCTGTCATTGTGCCACTCGTGGCTTCCTCATACTGCTGCCACCTCCAGACTCTCTCATTGTGCCACTCGGTGGCCTCCTCATACTGCTGCCACCTCCACACTCTGTCATTGTGCCACTCGGTGGCCTTCTCCTGATGCTGCTACTGCTGTCACCTCCAGACTCCATCATTGTACCTCTCAGTGGCTTCCTCATACTGCTGCCACCTCCACACTGTCATTTTGCCACTCGGTGGCCTTCTCATACTGCTGCCACCTCCACACTGTCATTTTGCCACTCGGTGGCCTTCTCCTAATGCTGCTACTGCTGCTGCCGCCACCTCCAGACTCTGTCATTGTGCCACTATGTGGCCTCCTGATGCTGCCGCAACCTGCAGACCCTATCATTGGGCCACTCTGTGGTCTCCTCAGGATCTCATGCTGCTTCCACCCTCCCCACTTCATGACTGGGCAACAATTTTGCCTTTTGGTCTGGCTGACATCATCATTTGTTTGACTCTTCTTATGATCTGTCAGAAGGAATGAAAAATGAGACGCACAACGGATCCTGTCTGTGTAGAAGCTGTAAGGCCTGTATGGTCCCATCCGAATTGGCTTATGATTTGGTAGCCAAAAGCATGAGTGGGTACAAAACACAGAAGACATGCAAATATTCCATTCACGTGTCATCTCTGTTTTAGATCCAGTCCTGTTTTTTTTTTATCATTAGCAATAATGATCTCTCCTTTTGTACCAGTCTGTAACTCATCTTGTTTATGATTAGTGCAATTGTCTGTATTAAATTGTCTGTCTAATTAAAACACCCCAAAAAAGTCTGTAATTTTCTCACTTCACCACACAACGGCTAATAAGCACTTTTTCCCCCACTAATACATGCCAAAAAGGGCTGTAATTTTCTCACTTCCCCACACAATGGCAAATACTTTTTTGTGCCACTAATAAACGCAGAAAAGGGGCTTTCGAACATATAACTGCACCGCTGAACAGCAAATATATATTTCTTTTTTTCACTTATACACTCTGCAAAAGGCCTTAGAACATATAACTGAACCGCTGAAAGGCAAATATATTTATCTTTTTTCCACTTATACACAACACAAAAGGCTTTAGAGCAAATAACTGCACTGCTGATCGGCAAATAGGCCCATATTTATTTCCACTTATACACGACACAAAAGGCTTTAGAACATATAACTGCACCACTGAACAGCAAATAGGCCCATCTTTTTTTCCACTTAAACACGACACAAAAGGCTTTAGAACATATAACTGCACTGCTGAATGGCAAATAGGCCCTTATTTTTTTCCACTTAAACACGTCATAAAACGCTTTAGAATATATAACTGCACCGCTGACCGGCAAATATATTTTTCTTTTTTCTACTTATACACTCCACAAAAGACTTTAGAGCATATAAATGCACTGCTTAACGGCAAATATATTTTTCTTTTGCCACTAATGCATGACAAAAAGGGCTTCTACACTGCTTAACGGCAAAAAAAAATAAAAATTGTGCCACTCTTTCCTAGCACTGTCCCTAGCGCTGTCACGAGGGTGTCAAGAGCCACGCCTGACTCCGTTATACCCGGGGTCAGGAAGTCGCAGCGGGTGGCTGCGCGCTCTATGTCTAAAGATCACGCTGTTTCTTAATGATAGTTTTTGTGTTTGCCTTGCAATCCTTTTTGTCTCACTCAGGGATCCGTAGCGTCTTCTCCTCAGCTGTTTCTGGTCTGTCACTCCCAACCTCCTTATATTCCTCTCTCACACTTCTCTGGTTGCCAGATATAGAGCTTCCTGCCTGGACTTCTATACTGACCCACTGGAGCTGTGTAGCTGTGATTCCTGGTTGTTGTTCCAGAGTGTTACCCTCCGGATCCCTGTTGGGCTTTTGTTGTCCACTGTTGTCGCCCACCTGGGATTATATGTTTTGTCTGTATTGTCTGTCCTCTCCTTGGTGTTTTCCTTTAGTGTTAGTGGTGCGGACTAGTGCTCCCTCCGCCCTATTCACTACCTAGGGCTCATCTCAGGGAAAGCCAGGGTTTTAGGCACGTGATCGGCGTACGGGTGAGAAACCCGTCTAGGGACGTCAGGGCAGTCAGGTGCCAGCCTCAAGGTAAGTTAGGGGTCACCACCTTTCCCTCTCCCTTGGACAAGGCCTTCCCTTTTCCCTCCCTTTGTGTCACGTATGTGATTGGCACGCCGGTCATGACATTATATCTGGCCCTTATTTTTTGTAGGTAGAAAAAAAAATAATAATAATAATAATTTTTTTTATTTTCTCTCTCTTTCTGCCTATTTAAAATCCAGCATGGATCCTATTGCTGCGTTGGCAAAACAACTTCAAGGCCTGTCTTTGGAGGTGGCAGGATTGAAGGCGTCGGTCCTCCAGCAACAGCAGCAATCGCAGCAGACCGCAAGCCCAGTGGTTGCTATGGGTAACCAGGTTGCTGCGGAACCCAAGGTTGTTCTTCCTGACAGATTTTCTGGGGGAAGGGACAAATTTGTGACGTTCCGTGAGGCTTGTAAGTTATTTTTTAAGCTGCGCCCTTTCTCCTCTGGTAATGAAGAACAGCGGGTGGGGATTGTTATTTCCCTGCTTCAGGGGGACCCGCAATCCTGGGCGTTCTCTTTACCCACTGATTCCCAGGCTCTCCGGTCTGTGGATGCATTTTTTGGGGCCCTGACCGAGTCGCCCTGGCTGAGTCGAAGTTACGGAGACTCCTACAGGGAGATCGGCCAGCAGAGGAATATTGCTCAGAGTTCCGTAGGTGGGCTACGGATACTCAGTGGAACGACCCGGCTCTCAGGAGTCAGTTCTGCTCTGGGTTATCCGAAAGGGTTAAGGATGCGCTTGCGCTGTATGAGACCCCCCTTTCCCTTGATGCTGTTATGTCCCTCTCTATCAGAATAGATAGACGTCTTAGGGAGAGATTGAAAATTCCTGAGCAATTGGTAACCCCTCCCAAGCAGCAGTTAGTCTGTACGGACCTAGAAGAGCCTATGCAGCTAGGAGGAACTACTCGTCAGGTCCGTCCTCCTGAGGCTCGCCGTAGGCGTGGGGCTTGTTTTTTCTGTGGGGGGAGGGGTCATTTCATTAATGTCTATCCTTCCTTTCTCAAAAACAAAAGACCGTCAGAACCACTAACCCCAGGCTGTGTGGAGGATGTCAGCCGGGGGGTATACGTTTCCTCCATACGAACATCTCAATTTGTGTTGCCAGCGGTTATTGTTTTTGGTGTTAAGACGGAGCTAGCTTACCTACATTTGTTTCGGACTTTGAGGACGTTTTTTCTGAAAAGGATTGTCAGAAGTTACCACCTCACCGTCCTTATGATTGCCCGGTTAACCTGATTCCCGGTGCAAAATTACCCAAGACCAGGTTATATAATCTTTCGGGTCCTGAGAGACAAGCCATGAAAGATTATATCTCCGAGAGTCTAGATAAGGGACACATCAGACCCTCTTCTTCACCCGTGGCTGCAGGGTTTTTCTTTGTTAAAAAGAAAGATGGGGACCTGCGTCCTTGCCTAGATTTCCGCAAACTAAACCAGATAACCATCCGAGACCCATACCCTCTTCCTCTCATTCCTGACCTGTTTAATCAGATTGCGGGTGCTAGGTGGTTCTCCAAACTTGATCTTAGGGGGGCCTACAATCTGATTCGTATCAAGGAAGGGGATGAGTGGAAGACAGCTTTTAACACCCCTGAGGGGCATTATGAAAATCTAGTCATGCCTTTCGGTCTGACCAATGCTCCTGCTGTCTTCCAACATTTCGTTAATGATATTTTTAGTCATCTTATCGGCAGGTTTGTGGTGATATACCTAGATGATATCTTAATTTATTCGGCTGATCTGAAAACACATGAAGTACATGTCAGACAGGTACTGCAGGTCCTATGGATGAATAAATTATATGCGAAAATTGAAAAGTGTGTCTTCGCCGTTCAGGAAATACAGTTCCTGGGATATCTTTTATCTGCTTCAGGTTTCCGTATGGATCCTAGGAAGGTCCAGGCAATTTTAGATTGGGATCTTCCTGAGAACCTTAAAGCACTGCAACGGTTCTTGGGGTTCGCAAATTTCTATAGGAAGTTCATAAAAAATTATTCGGTGATTGTCAAACCCCTCACTGACATGACTAGGAAGGGGACTGATTTTTCTAAATGGTCTGACGCCGCTAAAATTGCATTTTCCTCCCTAAAAGCGAGGTTTATCTCGGCACCTGTTCTAATTCAACCTGATGTCTCCCAGCCTTTTATTGTTGAAGTAGATGCGTCAGAGGTGGGAGTGGGGGCTGTATTGTCTCAGGGTCCGTCTCCTGGCAAATGGCATCCTTGCGCTTTCTTTTCCAAAAAATTATCTGCAGCTGAGAAGAACTATGATATTGGAAATAGGGAACTATTAGCTATTAAACTAGCGTTTGAAGAATGGCTTCACTTCTTAGAGGGGGCAATCCACCCCGTCACGGTAATTACGGACCACAAAAACCTTCTGTACCTCGAATCGGCTAAGCGTCTCAACCCTAGACAAGCTAGGTGGTCGCTATTCTTTACCAGATTTAACTTTTTCATCACCTATCGTCCTGGAGCAAAAAATACCAAGGCAGACGCATTATCTCGTAGTTTCCCTGGAGGGGGTAATGTTAGTGATCCGGTACCCATTTTACAAAGAGGAGTGGTGGTCTCTGCTGTATACTCTGTTCTGGAGGGGAAGGTGTTAGAGGCCCAGGGGGACGCCCAGGCCTCTTGCCCCTCAGAGAAATTGTTTGTACCGTTAAACCTGCGTCTCGAATTATTAAAGGAACATCATAATTCGGCACTTGCTGGGCACCCGGGTAGTAAAGCAACCTTGGAGCTATTGTCTCGTCGTTTTTGGTGGCCAAGGTTGCGTCAGGATGTAATGGATTTTGTGTCTACCTGTTCTACTTGTGCACGCGCGAAAGTCTCTCATACACGTCCAGCAGGGTCTTTATTGCCACTTGTCATTCCCAATAGGCCATGGACACATCTATCAATGGATTTCATCACTGACTTACCTTTGTCTGCGGGTAAAACAGTTATCTTGGTAGTAGTAGACAGGTTTAGCAAAATGGTACACTTTATTGCATTACCCGCACTACCTAATGCTAAGACTCTTGCTCAGGTGTTTATCAGTGAAATCGTGAAGCTTCACGGGGTCCCTTCCGATGTGGTTTCGGATCGGGGAACCCAGTTTATTTCAAAGTTTTGGAAAGCTTTTTGTTCCTGTTTGGGGGTACACTTGTCCTTTTCCTCGGCTTTCCATCCTCAGTCAAATGGACAGACTGAGCGTACCAACCAAAACCTTGAGACATATCTAAGGTGTTTTGTGTCTGAAAACCAAGAGGTGTGGTCATCATATTTACCATTAGCTGAGTTTGCTATAAATAATCGCCGTCAGGAATCCACTGGCAAGTCACCATTTCTCGGTGCATATGGTTTTCATCCCCAATTTTGTACTTTTAAAAAAGGGGGGTCATCAGGGGTTCCCGAAGAGGAGCGGTTTTCTTCATCTCTTTCATCTGTATGGCAGAAGGTGCAAGCTAACTTGAGAAATATGGGAGGTAAATACAAATGCATGGCTGATAAGAGACGGTCGCCAGGTCCAGACCTAGGAGTGAATGACTATGTGTGGTTATCTACTAGGAATATTAAGTTAAAGGTTCCCTCTTGAAAACTGGGTCCTAGGTTCATTGGTCCTTACAAAATAGTAGCCATCATTAACCCCGTGGCTTTTCGCCTGGAGCTACCTCAGACTTTTAAAATCCATAACGTCTTCCATAAGTCGTTACTCAAAAAATATGTTCCACCTCTAGAACCATCACCGCTGCCACCTCCTCCTGTTATTGTTGATGGTAATCAGAAGTTACAAATATCCAAAATTGTTCATTCTCGTCTGGTCCGCCGCTCTCTTCAATATCTGGTGCATTGGAGGGGTTACGGTCCCGAGGAAAGAATGTGGAGTCCAGCGTCAGAGGTAAACGCCAACAGGTTAGTTCAGGCTTTCCAGGCCTCTCATCCTGAGAGACCTGGTCCTGAGTGTCCGGAGGCCCCTCGTGGAAAGGGGGGTACTGTCACGAGGGTGTCAAGAGCCACGCCTGACTCCGTTATACCCGAGGTCAGGAAGTCGCAGTGGGTGGCTGCGTGCTCTATGTCTAAAGATCACGCTGTTTCTTAATGATAGTTTTTTGTGTTTGCCTTGCAATCCTTTTTGTCTCACTCAGGGATCCGTAGCGTCTTCTCCTCAGCTGTTTCTGGTCTGTCACTCCCAACCTCCTTATATTCTCCTCTCTCACTTCTCTGGTTGCCAGATATAGAGCTTCCTGCCTGGACTTCTATACTGACCCACTGGAGCTGTGTAGCTGTGATTCCTGGTTGTTGTTCCAGAGTGTTACCCTCCGGATCCCTGTTGGGCTTTTGTTGTCCACTGTTGTCGCCCACCTGGGATTATATGTTTTGTCTGTATTGTCTGTCCTCTCCTTGGTGTTTTCCTTTAGTGTTAGTGGTGCGGACTAGTGCTCCCACCGCCCTATTCACTACCTAGGGCTCATCTCAGGGAAAGCCAGGGTTTTAGGCACGTGATCGGCGTATGGGTGAGAAACCCGTCTAGGGACGTCAGGGCAGTCAGGTGCCAGCCTCAAGGTGAGTTAGGGGTCACCACCTTTCCCTCTCCCTTGGACAGGGCCTTCCCTTTTCCCTCCCTTTGTGTCACGTATGTGATTGGCACGCCGGTCATGACAAGCGCCTGCTGACATCTCTCCTTGCACTAAGTACACTGGAAAATGGCAGAATCCAAGATGGCTGAGGCTATTTATAGGGCTGTAACATCACAGGGCTGGCTGCTGATTGGCTGCATGCATGGCATTATGGGTGATTCCGCGTTCCCAGAGTTCCTTGCTCCATGTCCTCACACAGGGGGCAGCCATTTTAGGAAAAAATGTGATTCGTTACCACGAAGTGTGAGGAAATTCGGATTCAGTGCGAATCAAATTTTTCCTGAAATTCGGATTGAATTCCACTTCGTCAACTTTGATTCACTCATCTGTATTACTCACTATCAATAGGTCTTCCCCCCTCCCTAAACTCTTCCATCTCTAATCTATCCTGAAGGCAGCAGCCAGGTTGCTCTATCTGTCTAACCGCTACTCCGATGCCTCCGCCCTGTGCCAGACATTGCACTGGTTATCCATCCACTATAGGATTCAATTGACACTGCTTACTCTCATCCAAAGTGCTGAACCCACCTATATCTCCTCTCTCATTTCTGTCCACCATCTTATCCATGCTTTATGCTTTGCAAATGAACTAAGACTAACACCCACCATAATCCAAACCTCTCACTCCTTTCTTCAAGACATCTCCAGTGATGCACCAGTTCTCTGGAATGCCCTATCCCAAGCAATTAGGTTAATTTCTAATTTAGGTATGCCCTAATAACACATCTTTTTATGGCGGTCTATCACATTGTCTAATCTAATTCTTCATTCTCAATAATCTGCCCATCCAAAGGTGAAGTCAATCAACTGATAAACAAGAGAAATCCTTGCTCATCGGGTGATCCTGTTGTTCGTGCAGGCAAGTAAATTATTGTTTCTGGGCAGCAGATCGTCCGGTCTAAACAGTGATCTGCTGCCCAGAAACAATGCAGCTGTATGAGGATGAGAGATTGCAATAACGACCACTCGTCCTCATACTGTTTAGGTGATCACTATATGAAAATTTCAGCGGTCTACTCCACTGAACGAGAAGCCGACTGTCGGGAAGCAAAGCTTGCTTCCCGATAATCAGCTGCTCCTCTGCACATGTAAATCTAACTAAACTCTGCTCCATTCAGCTTCCCCCTTTAGCCTCACCCTTCAGAGTCTGATCCATCAGTATCCACCACACCCCATGCGCTCAGAAGCACTACAGATATTGTATTAATATGGCAGGACCATTGTAAAAAAACAAGCACTTTTTTCCTTCAGTGTTACACCCAACTCCTGAGAGATTAAAAACTCTTGCGAGCATGGCCTTCATTCCAGACCTCCTAAGTGTCCTTCTTTTAGAGGGACAGTCCCTACTTTTGACTCAAGTGCCTCCATCCCTCTTTTTGTTCCTAAAATGTCCTTCTTTATGATCAGTGGTCCCCAACCTTTTTTGCACCAAGGACCAGTTTCATGCAAGACAATTTTCCCAGGGACCGGGTGGGGTGGCGGTGGGGGGGTTCTGGGGCGGGGCTTAGGGGTGGGCGGGGCTTAGGGGGTGCTGGTCGGCACTGACTGATTTACCCACATAAAACACAAGGTGCATATTAAAATATATAACACTATATAACGATGGGGTTAATGGCATCAGGTACATACTGGAGTAACTTGCTGTTAATATGAGGCACATTGTTTTATCAATTTGGACCTGCATGTGTCTCACATTAATAGTAAGTAACCTCATCGTGTGTATCTCACATTAATGGTTAACCCAATGTTGCCCATTATTTGATGAGGTGCTTGGGGCCACTTACTTTTAATTTGAGGTACATGGGGGTACTAATGTAACAGCACCATGTACCTCAGATTAATAATAGGTGACCCCATCTTCTCAAATTATGGCTACTGGCAACATTGCGGTTAATAATTAACATTAACCCCAAATGTTTTTTGCCTCCCTTTTATGATTTTGAGGCAGGCTAATAATCTTGCAGTGTGTGGGACAGGGTGTGGGCCGGGTACCTGTGCCGGCTGCTTTTCAGAGCACTAATGGCTGGGGACTGGAGAACACAAAACTCAGGAGGAGGAGGAGGCTGCCGCTGCTACCATTCACTGAGCACACTAGCTGAGACGGCGCAGCGGTAAACCCTCCCCGTCCCTCCTCCTACTTTAATATTAGCCACACATTCAGTGGTGGCAGTGGTGTGGGCAGCGTCAGAGCCCGCTCATTTTATTGGTCTCTGCGGTGGCCGCGTCATGGGAGGGAGGGATTCCCTCCCTTCGTCCGTCCCTCCCTCTTTCTCCACTGACCACTCTGATGTGCTCGCGTGGCATCTCCGCTCCTCTCTACTCTGCGGCCTGGCAAACAATCTTCCAGGGCCCGGTCTTGAGGACCGCTGTGTTACAGCATGCCTTGTTTCAGTATTTGATGCAATTTGGATGTTAGAAATTTCATATTTCAGATACTTTTTGCATTATTTTATAAAAGAAAACTATTTAAGTGTATAGATATGCAAGAAAATGGATCTTTCACACAATGAACATAGCTGCACACAGCGCAGATTTGTCTATAGAAAATCTGCAAGAAATCTGCACCAAAACGGCACAAAAAGATACATAAATCAGCACTATTTATTGTGTCTATTATGTGTGTTTGTGCAGATTTGATGTGGATTTTCTGAAGTTCTCATACTTTCATTGAAGAGGGCGAAATCCTCACAAGAAAAATGCATGAAAAATTGACATGCTGCAGATTTCAAAATACACACTGCAGGTCAATCTCTGCACCTAAGAAAATAGTAAAGTGTACATGAGATCTGTCTAACCTCACACACTGTGCTGGTACTGTATCCTGCTGCAGTGTTTCAGCACGAAAATCCACATAGAAAAAAACGCATGTAATCTGCATTGTATGCAGGCACTCTAACTGCCCCTTTTTGACTGTCGAAAAAGTTGGGAGGTATGACTGGGAAGGGGGCACATGTGAGCATTACTACTGTGAAGGGGGTATATCTGGGCAAAACTACTGTGAGGAGGCACATATCTAGGCATAACTATTGTAAGGGGGCACAGCTGGGCATAACTACTGTGAGGGGGCACATATCTGGGCATAACTACTGTGTGGGGTACGTATCTGGGCAAAACTACTGTGAGGGGGAACATCTGGGCATAACTACTGTGAGGGGGCACAAAGGGGCATAGTTACTATGTGGGGGCATTAAGGGGACTGGGTGTGTATAGTTATGTTTAGGCAAAGTTAGAGGCATAGCCTAATATAAAAAAAAAATTGCAGACATTCTGTTTTTCAAAAGTTGGGAGGTATGTCATTCCTCTTGTTTTAATTGTTGACCTGTTGGTTGCTATGTAATGATTTGTTTGTAAAAGTTAATTCTGCTTGTAAAGCGCAGCAGAATGGGTTGGTGCTATATAAAGATTATTATTATTATTTAAACAGTCTTGGACAGATGGGATTAAGTCCATTACCACAAAATAGAAATTCACCTCTCCCAAAACCACTATGAAAAAAAATATATGAAATGCTGTATGCAGAAATTTCCATCACAATGAAAATTGCAGAAAAAATTGTAATACATTTTTTTTTTAAGCTGCATATTCTGCAGCACTTTACAATCAGAGGGAACATGTGCAGACAAAATCAGACATTACAGAGTAAAAAAAACTAATCAACAATTCAAACTATAGGAGTCAAGCTGGCCATACACATTCAATCTTCCGTCCAATGATTGTATGGTTTTCTTTTGTGTTGAGCGAACATAAGTATTCAAAGCGGAAATCTGTGCCTTACCTCACAGATGCCGCCATCGGTGTTAATCTAGGCATTTGAGGGGTTAAATGATGGGTGACTTCATTGCGGCCGGGTGTCTTCTGTGTGATACAGCCGGCACCCGATGTATACATTCCCTCGTACAGGTATACCTGATTTAAAGTGATTTGTAACCAATTAACCAAAATGTAACCAAATTTCTTGGCTAACTTTGGCGAATCAGCTGAATCAAATTTCTCTATAGTCAATAAGAATATACAGGTCCTTCTAAAAAAATTAGCATATTGTGATAAAGTTCATTATTTTCTGTAATGTACTGATAAACATTAGACTTTCATATATTTTAGATTCATTACACACAACTGAAGTAGTTCAAGCCTTTTATTGTTTTAATATTGATGATTTTGGCATACAGCTCATGAAAACCCCAAATTCCTATCTAAAAAAATTAGCATATCATGAAAAGGTTCTCTAAACGAGCCATTAACCTAATCATCTGAATCAACTAATTAACTCTAAACACCTGCAAAAGATTCCTGAGGCTTTTAAAAACTCCCAGCCTGGTTCATTACTCAAAACCGCAATCATGGGTAAGACTGCCGACCTGACTGCTGTCTAGAAGGCCATCATTGACACCCTCAAGCAAGAGGGTAAGACACAGAAAGACATTTCTGAAGGAATAGGCTGTTCCCAGAGTGCTGTATCAAGGCACCTCAGTGGGAAGTCTGTGGGAAGGAAAAAGTGTGGCAGAAAACGCTGCACAACGAGAAGAGGTGACCGGACCCTGAGGAAGATTGTGGAGAAGGACCGATTCCAGACCTTGGGGGACCTGCGGAAGCAGTGGACTGAGTCCGGAGTAGAAACATCCAGAGCCACCGTGTACAGGCGTGTGCAGGAAATGGGCTACAGGTGCTGCATTACCCAGAAACAGCGGCAGAAGCGCCTGACCTGGGCTACAGAGAAGCAGCACTGGACTGTTGCTCAGTGGTCCAAAGTACTTTTTTCGGATAAAAGCAAATTTTGCATGTCATTCGGAAATCAAGGTGCCAGAGTCTGGAGGAAGACTGGGGAGAGGGAAATGCCAAAATGCCTGAAGTCCAGTGTCAAGTACCCACAGTCAGTGATGGTCTGGGGTGCCATGTCAGCTGCTGGTGTTGGTCCACTGTGTTTTATCAAGGGCAGGGTCAATGCAGCTAGCTATCAGGAGATTTTGGAGCACTTCATGCTTCCATCTGCTGAAAAGCTTTATGGAGATGAAGATGTCATTTTTCAGCACGACCTGGCACCTGCTCACAGTGCCAAAACCACTGGTAAATGGTTTACTGACCATGGTATTACTGTGCTCAATTGGCCTGCCAACTCTCCTGACCTGAACCCCATAAAGAATCTGTGGGATATTGGGAAGAGAAAGTTGAGAGACGCAAGACCCAACACTCTGGATGAGCTTAAGGCCGCTACCTGGGCCTCCATAACACCTCAGCAGTGCCACAGGCTGATTGCCTCCATGCCACGCCGCATTGAAGCAGTCATTTCTGCAAAAGGATTCCCGACCAAGTATTGAGTGCATAACTGAACATAGAGATTTGAAGGTTGACTTTTTTTGTATTAAAAACACTTTTCTTTTATTGGTCGGATGAAATATGCTAATATTTTTAGATAGGAATTTTGGGTTTTCATGAGCTGTATGCCAAAATCATCAATATTAAAACAATAAAAGGCTTGAACTACTTCAGTTGTGTGTAATGAATCAAAAATATATGAAAGTCTAATGTTTATCAGTACATTACAGAAAATAATGAACTTTATCACAATATGCTAATTTTTTTAGAAGGACCTGTATATATGTGATTATGTTATCGTTTCGTTCCTAAATATTAGAAATTAGGGCTCATGCACACGGCCGTTGCCCCGCCATGGCTGTATTGCGGCGCACATATGGCAGGTCCGCAATACATGGGGCACTGGCCGGAGATGGCCGGAGATACTGACTCGGAGATGCGGTGCGGAAGCACGTATCAGAACCCCACGGAAGCACTACTTTTTTGCGGCATGGACCATCGGATACAGATCGCGGACCCCATTCAAGTGAATGGGTCCGCGATCCGCATGCGGCTGCCCCACGGTCGGTGCCCGTGCATTGCGGACCGCAATTTGCAGTCCGCAGCACGGGTCCGGCCAGCACATGGGTGTGTGCATAAGCCCTTATTGTAATTAATGTGTGTAGTATTAGTTTTCATCTATGTTGGGTATAATATATATATATAAGAGTAGGTAGGAGATGTGAATGTAGCATTACTACAATGGGATCTGATGGTGATTTGGCCAGACATAAAGTTCTGCATGTGCCCAGGAGCCATCATTTATGACCGAAAACGACCCCATCACTTCAGATAGTCAATGTGGATGTGAATGCTGCCTGGCTTACCACCAAATATGTAAAGCCTTCCACCGGTTTGGTCAGCAAAAAAATTTTTTTTTTTTAGGTTTTACCATGGAAAGACTGAAGAATTTGTGAAAGACTTCACTGAGCTGTATCAGTCTTTTCCGTGTTAATAGAAAATCACAGATTGTGAGTATACAATACGACAATGGCTCCAGGTGGACAACCCAAGATGCAGTAGAGCTAAGGTTACAGCCCATTTATACTGAGCAATGATCAGGAGAGAAGAGTCATGCTTATTGCCACATGTAAATGCTGTAACGAGCGCTGATCAACATGCTGTATCACCAATCAGCACTCGATAATGAACATGCCGTCTGGCTGTGTAAAATGTCCCTTGCTTCGTAGCTCTAATCTTATCTGTGTTGCAGGCTATTATTGCTTCAGCACTCATTTTGCTACAAAACATTGGTAAATAGTGTATGACAGAGAATTCCCCGGAATTCAGCCCCCATGCTTTGATGTAGGAGACCACACAAACCCAGCAAAAATCTTTTAAATGGTGATGCCAAACAGAGATGGCCTGAAGAAGACCTCTCTCCAGGCTGTCCCAGATAAGGTCTCCACCACTGATAGCACAAACAGTAGCATCACACACAACAATAACAAACAAGGCTTTCATTTGTACTTACACACAAAGACAAAAGGGTCTCCTACGCCAACTTTCCATGGGACCTTGTTTTTGGAAATATCCCCATTGTCTGGGAAAGTAATAATTATAATCAGCAGCAGAAAACAGTGAATGAATTCTACACGAGTCGAATTTGTTATGAATTTCCCAAAAGATTCTAATTTCGCTGAATTCGAAAGTTCTGTGATTGCTGTAAACATTTTTAATAAAAAAAATTAAAAAGTGTGAAATTAAACAGGCTTTTATTTTACCACCAGCTGCCATCCATTTACCCATAGACATAGTCACTGTCACTCTGACATTACTAATGCTATCCTGGCATTAAAGGACATGCCCCCTGAGCTGCCAGCAGAATAATTGGAGCAATAAATAGAGAGATCTCGGGATCCATGTGAGGTACGAAGCTGTTTCTAGCTTTGTTAGAGATTGTCATGTACTATATGATGTATAATTTGAATTTTTTACATCTTAAACATTTATGGTCTATCCACAGGACAGGCCATAAGTGTCTGCTAGATGTCACATCTGTAACACTGTCTCACACCTATCTCCATAACTTGGTTCCCCTGACACTGCATCCAGGCAGATAATGAATCAGGAGGTGCCCGAGGAAGCCCCTCTTGTACACCTATAATAATTGATTGACCTATGGACACATATAACTAAAACAAAGTCTTCATCCTCAACTAGTACTCAGTTCTATTTTTTATGCTATAGGGTGATTTTTTTTCCTACGAGTACCATGCAACTCTAGACCTTAAAGGTCAAGGGTTTTACATGTTTCTATTTAAATTATATTTAAGGTAGACTAATATAGTACTTACAATATGGAAAGAAACAGACCATGGAACTACGAATCATCTAAATTACAATCTAACAAGTGAAAACAGGTTGGGTAGAATGAGAACAGATGGAATGTAGACTGAAAGTCTGCTCTCACAGCTTCTACACCCTGAGCACAGCAGAAGACCAAACTGGCTGTATCATCAAACAACAAATAACTCAGCATTCAAAAGTCCTTTTCAATACCATGGAGTGATTGATGGTATCTCCTCATGAGATAAAAAAGATAAAACAGAAGACCATCCACTTATTAATTCTGGATCAACTGCTGGTGGTTATCATCTAAAACAAACTAACCTGGGACCATTTATGGGTCCTGCACCCTATTATCAAAAACGTAACCCTAATCTGTGCTGTACACCAGCCAAAAATGCTCAGATTAACACCCCATGTGAAGAATGTTCCAATCATTTTCACTGTGGGAATGTTTGCTGTATTGGATGAGATTTATTGCTATGATTCAGAATCTTTTTCATGCTGGTAGCCAAAAGCAGGATGATACCTCAGTTGTACAGTATAGCGTTCTATGGAAATTTCTCATGTAAAACCAAGAAATACTGAAGGGAGCAAGAAATCTTGCCAAGGAAAATTGATAAGTGCCCCATATGGTCAACCAGCCTGCATTGGTAATAAGGTAGTCATACACATTCGGCTGACAGCTATCTCTCCCGACTACCTCCGGACTCAACCATACACACATGCACATTCATTTTGGCTGAACTTCTATGTGTATTCAATGGGAAGAGGGGAGAAAGCCACTGCTCCAAGACACCTCTGGTGGTGGTTTATCCACTTGGAAGACAAAGGGTTCCCTTCGCCAGATAATTATTTCCACCAACATTGTCTATCGGGGAAGAGTCAGTATCGGCTGAAGCCCCTCTTCTCGGCTGGTTTCGCTGGCAATAAACTATTGTGTATTGGAGACTTTAAACTAGGACCTGTCACCTCTACTCACATGTCTGTTTAATTAATTATTTGTATTCCCTATGCGAAAACTATTTGGGGGCATTTAAATCTTATAACTCTATGTTCTGCTGATTCTCTATTACCATAAGTTTAGCAATAAAGGCCCAGATGGGTTTTACCAGTTGGAAGCTGTCATTGCACTGATACTAGCAGCACTGATTGGATAGTGTCAGACTGTGCAGGGACACAACCCCATTTATTATTCAAAATCAATCAATAAAATATATCTATAGACAATGCAATTCAATGGGATATAGTAACAAATTATACAAAACTATCAGATAATATATTCGATCACACTATATTCATCACAATGTAGTCAATCTGTAATTCCTAAAAATTCATAAATAGAAGATAATACATGCATTACTTGAATTTGATAAAGGAGTTAATTATTAATGAATAAAAATATTGTAAAATTATTCCATAAAATTTCTGAATGATTTCATATTGTTTCCAAATGTGTGCTTAATAAAGTGCATTTAATACTATCCTGTTATTGCACTTCAATAAAAGTCTCGATTATATGGCACACTGTTAGGTATAGTCCAAAGTCTCGATTATATGGCAAACTGTTGGGTTTTAGTGCTTGTTAAGTGTTGTTGTATCCAATTTAATGGTACTCACTGCTTGTTGTCCAGTTTTCTATATCCGACTGTGGCGGCGTCCCACCCCAAGTCAGTGCACTCACCCGTCTTCTTTTGCTCAGTGGCGTGTGTCCGCCTGCAGTGTGCCTGCCGAGATGCCGCTGCGGTAATCGGGGACCTCCTTCCAGTTTTCGGAACCCACGTGACCTGAAGTTTCTTCAATTGGCTTAGTCAAAGTTCTGTGTGTTTATCGGAGGCGGTACCAACCTCCGTGTACACGATTTTTCACAAAATTATTTGTTGCTTTTTTCGTAACAATCAGCTGATCGTTTCGATACAGTAGGACGTCTTCTCAATGTAAGGATCTCATCCACTCCCGCTATACGCGTTTCGAGGTTACGAGCCTCTTCCTCAGTAGCTGGTTTTGAGATCCTCCATTTCTCCCTTATATACCCTTGTGGGTCGCGCCCTTTGGCTTAAAGTTCGTTACAAAATCTGGTTTGGATCTTTGTTTTCGATCCTACATTTATTCGTAGGCTATGGAATAAAAATCCTCCTCTAACCATATATATTCTATCTAAAAATTAGTAATATTCATTACTCTTTATATAAAGGTGCATAACATATTCACACATACGATTAAAATTTTCGTCCGATTAATAAATTTTCGCATGATTATGAAATTCGTACGATTATAAAATCTCAGTTACTTTTTTTCTTTTTATAATTCATTTGTTTGGCACTATCTCCTATATGAAATCCATTTATATACTTATAAAACATAATTAAAATTTACTATAAGATCATAACTTATCTAAAATTCTCCCAAGATGTTGATATAATGCTTGTATATTTATTCTACATTTATTCTGTTGTATCGGATTATTATGAGAGATTATTAATCCGATACAACAGAGAATAAATGTAGAATAAATATACAAGCATTATATCAACATCTTGGGAGAATTTTAGATAAGTTATGATCTTATAGTAAATTTTAATTATGTTTTATAAGTATATAAATGGATTTCATATAGGAGATAGTGCCAAACAAATGAATTATAAAAAGAAAAAAAGTAACTGAGATTTTATAATCGTACGAATTTCATAATCATGCGAAAATTTATTAATCGGACGAAAATTTTAATCGTATGTGTGAATATGTTATGCACCTTTATATAAAGAGTAATGAATATTACTAATTTTTAGATAGAATATATATGGTTAGAGGAGGATTTTTATTCCATAGCCTACGAATAAATGTAGGATCGAAAACAAAGATCCAAACCAGATTTTGTAACGAACTTTAATTAAGCCAAAGGGCGCGACCCACAAGGGTATATAAGGGAGAAATGGAGGATCTCAAAACCAGCTACTGAGGAAGAGGTTTGTAACCTCAAAACGCGTATAGCGGGAGTGGATGAGATCCTTACATTGAGAAGATGTCCTACTGTATCGAAACTATCAGCTGATTGTTACGAAAAAATCAACGAATAATTTTGTGAAAAATCGTGTACACGGAGGTTGGTACCGCCTCCGATAAACACACGGAACTTTGACTAAGCCAATTGAAGAAACTTCAGGTCACGTGGGTTCCTTTGACGTTCTGATCATGTGGGACGCTGTAAACACGTGGGACGCCGATCCGAAAACTGGAAGGAGGTCCCCGATTACCGCAGCGCCATCTCGGCAGGCACACTGCAGGCAGACACACGCCACTGAGCAAAAGAAGACGGGTGAGTGCACTGACTTGTGGTGGGACGCCGCCACAGTCGGATATAGAAAACTGGACAACAAGCAGTGAGTACCATTAAATTGGATACAACAACACTTAACAAGCACTAAAACCCAACAGTTTGCCATATAATCGAGACTTTGGACTATAATACCTAACAGTGTGCCATATAATCGAGACTTTTATTGAAGTGCAATAACAGGATAGTATTAAATGCACTTTATTAAGCGCACATTTGGAAACAATATGAAATCATTCAGAAATTTTATGGGATAATTTTACAATATTTTTATTCATTAATAATTAACTCCTTTATCAAATTCAAGTAACGCATGTATTATCTTCTATTTATGATTTTGTGATGAATATAGTGTGATCGAATATATTATCTGATAGTTTTGTATAATTTGTTGCTATATCCCATTGAATTGCATTGTCTATAGATATATTTTATTGATTGATTTTGAATAATAAATGCGTTGTATCTATAATACAGTGTACCTGATATGTAGTACCAGATATTGAGTGCCCACTATATACTATATACCTTTCTAAAGTTCAAATTATTCAGTATGTTTTAGGGGTGCCAGCGTCACATCTATCCATGGGTTGTGTATGGTATTGCAGCTTAGTTCCATTAAAGTGAATGACTGGCGCTGTACCCTGGGAACAAGTGTGATACTGTTTTTGGGAGAAAGCACACATGCTTTCCTAAACTTGGATAGTTGTCACAATGTATGCTTGAATGGCATGTTGCAAGGGTAATGGGGAGAAAGCTTTACAGGTACTGAATGCGCTTTATGTAGTGGTTGCGGTAATCATGGTGGATTGGCTATGGAAATTTTGAGGAGTGTATTGACTATATACTTAGTATATATTGTACTTAACCTAAAAGCAAAGACCAACAAAATAGTAAACACTAAAAAATCTTGATTTTAAAACCTACAGAAACATGGTAAAATAGCGTATGAATAGGGACAAACTGGGGCCTTAAAGTGTCTTTGGAAAAAAAAATTGTCAGTGGTTCCAAATTGACAGAAGGTGGGGCAATGCAAGTAGATGGGGCCAATAAAAGTTGACAGATTAAGTAATACCATAGTGCAGCACAGGATACCATCCCATAGAACCAAATACCACAGTGCAACACAAAATACCAATACAGAAGCTGTCCCTCTGTGGTGGCCATTAAAAGCTTCCATGTTCTGGCCTCTTCCTCCAATAGTCTCTAATATGGATATGGAGCAGGAGGTTAAGAGGTGAGATATTGGGTTAGAACACCAAGCCATCCGTACCTTCAGCGTGCTGCCTAGACTTCCACTAATAATGACCTCTATACGTCCCCCAATAGCATATACTTGGCCAGCGACAGTGAGGAGGGCTCAGGTGGCCCTTTGGGGCATCAGTCCACTGGGAAAATTCTCTGTAGGGTCTATGGCCAGTCTGCCCCTGCTTATGAATTATAGTCTGAGGGTCATAGGTGCCGCCTGCACATATTTTATCCTAACCTCATACGTAACATGTGGCCTTATAACCCTGTTGGTTAAAGTGACCTGTTTTGAAAATCAGTTTTGATATTCAGTTGTAGGTTACATCCTGCATTGGAGCCTTGTAATGTAGGATGTAGGAAGTGTCATTGGTAAGAACAAGGGGCGTGATTAGTGTCACATAACCTGCTGATGTCAGGACACATCTCATTGCCCTAAGGCATGATGGCACAGTAGATACATGACAAGCCAGGAAGTAGGATTCAAGCATGGGAGATAAGAGAAAAAGGCAAATGAAGTAATTTTGAAAAAATAAAATAAAACTATTCAAGGAGAAATGGGAACTACGGTAATTGATGAAAATAGTTTCTGTTACAACCCCTTTAAGACCTGCCTTCCCCTAAACACTTTCCCAAACAAACGTTGACCAAACAACCTACTCTAATGACCACTCAAGGGCAACAGCCATATGCCTAGTGTTCACCTACTAACCAACTACTCACAGAACTTAGGAGACTTGCTTACTTTGGCCCACGCAAGCCATTAAAGAGTACTATATTCCTTTACACTGCAATTAGCAACAACATTCAAATCAGAGATGGATAGGTGGGTAAATATAAATGAAGATGGTACCTGAGTTTTCTACCTGTCCTTCTCTTACACCTCTTAACATTGCCCTATAACGTGAGTGGATTCTAAACAAATATATTATTGTGTTTACACAAAATGATCACATATTTTGGGTAGGTTACTATGAAATATTTCTGGAGCTGGTGAGGCTGGATGGATTCCCAATTGTGAAGGTATGAAGTAATAACCAGAAGTTAAGTGCACCCGAGAGAGAGAGAAGGGTGATCTTTAAAGTTGTTCTGGCTAATAGATTAGGGTATTGAACAATTGAGACTTCTTTAATAGGGTATTTGAAAATGGCTTTTCTAAATGTGAGATCTTTTTTGGGTTAATTTCTATGAAATTTGTCTACATAGTTGCAGCTGGACAGGTTTTCAACTCTCTCTCTACTTGGCACCTCAATATGGCACCTAGGGCAAAGTCTTTTGATCATACCTTGCTTGAATGCTACTTGTTGGTAGATAAAAAGAGCATCACAAATGTTTCCATCATCAAGAACCTGTGGACAGTAGAACTTATGGATTGTCTCAATATATTATGAATTTTATTCATTTTTTTTAATTGCAACCCATTTGTCCATCCATAGGTCGCTGTGAGTCATTCATGGATATTCAGGATAAAAATGTTACTTGGAATAGAGCAAATTCCTTGCATTTCTATCTTGTTCACAACCTCCATGGAATCAGTGCTTACCACCTAGAAGCCTACCAACTACAGTTGCAAGAAAAAGTATGTGAACCCTTTGGAATTATATGGATTTCTGCACAAATTGGTCATAAAATGTGATCTGACCTTCATCTAATTCACAACAATAGACAATCACAGTCTGCTAAAACTAATAACACACAAATAATTTAAATGTTACCATGTTTTTATTGAACACACCATGTAAACATTCACAGTGCAGGTGGAAAAAGTATGTGAACCCCTAGACTAATGACATCTCCAAGAGCTAATTGGAGTGAGGTGTCAGCCAACTGGAGTCCAATCAATGAGATGAGATTGGAGCTGTTGGTTACAGCTGCCCTGCCCTATAAAAAACGCACACCAGTTCTGGGTTTGCTTTTCACAAGAAGCATTGCCTGAT
The DNA here is from genome assembly GCF_014858855.1 of Bufo gargarizans. Taxonomy (NCBI): domain Eukaryota; kingdom Metazoa; phylum Chordata; class Amphibia; order Anura; family Bufonidae; genus Bufo; species Bufo gargarizans. The sequence goes on from NC_058080.1 coordinate 70,519,898, forward strand.
GTGAATGATGCCTCACACAAAAGGGCTCTCAGAAGACCTACTATTAAGAATTGTTGACTTGCATAAAGCTGGAAAGGGTTATAAAAGTATCTCCAAAAGCCTTGCTGTTCATCAGTCTACGGTAAGACAAATTGTCTATAAATGGAGAACGTTCAGCACTGCTGCTACTCTCCCTAGGAGTGGCCGTCCTGTAAAGATGACTGCAAGAGCACAGCGCAGACTGCAAAATGAGGTGAAGAAGAATACTAGAGAGTCAGTTAAAGACTTACAAAAGCCTCTGGCATATGCTAACATCCCTGTTAGCGAATCTACGACACCTAAAACACTAAACAAGAATGGATTTCATGGGAGGATACCACAGAGGAAGCCACTGCTGCCCAAAAAAAATTGCTGCACGTTTACAGTTTGCACAAGAGCACCTGGATGTTCCACAGCAGTACTGGCAAAATATTCTGTGGACAGATGAAACCAAAGTTGAGTTGTTTGGAAGAAACACACAACACCCCTCAAGGTATTCAAAACTGATTTTACAGATGACTGCAAGAGCACAGCGCAGACTGCAAAATGAGGTGAAGAAGAATACTAGAGAGTCAGTTAAAGACTTACAAAAGCCTCTGGCATATGCTAACATCCCTGTTAGCGAATCTACGATACCTAAAACACTAAACAAGAATGGATTTCATGGGAGGATACCACAGAGGAAGCCACTGCTGCCCAAAAAAAATTGCTGCACGTTTACAGTTTGCACAAGAGCACCTGGATGTTCCACAGCAGTACTGGCAAAATATTCTGTGGACAGATGAAACCAAAGTTGAGTTGTTTGGAAGAAACACACAACACTATGTGTGGAGAAAAAAAGACACAGCACACCAACATCAAAACCTCATCCCAACTGTGAAGTATGGTGGTGGGGGCATCATGGTTTGGGGCTGCTTAGCTGCGTCAGGGCCTGGACGGACTGCTATCATCGAAGGAAAAATGAATTCCCAAGTTTATCAAGACATTTTGCAGGAGAACTTAAGGCCATTTGTCCACCAGCTGAAGCTTAACAGAAGATGGATGTTGCAACAGGACAACGACCCAAAGCATAGAAGTAAATCAACAACAGAATGGCTTAAACAGAAGAAAATTACGCCCCAGTCAGAGTGCTGACCTCAACCCGATTAAGATGCTGTGGCATGACCTCAAGAAAGTGATTCACACCAGACATCCCAAGAATATCGCTGAACTGAAACAGGTCTGTAAAGAGCAATGGTCAAGAATTACTCCTAACAGTTGTGCACGTCTGATCTGCAACTACAGGAAACGTTTGGTTAAAGTTATTGCTGCCAGTATGTGAATAAAGGGTTCACATACCTTTTCCACCTGCAATGTGAATAAAAACATGGTAACATTTAATTATTTGTGTGTTATTAGTTTAACCCCTTAAGGACTCAGCCCTATTTCACCATAAGGACTTGGTGTCACGGAATGTGTACAGGTAACAAGGCAAAACAACATGCATAAATGACTCGCTGGATCCAAAAGCTAAGGAACGAAAGGGAGACCCCTGTAGAAGACCTGGCCCTTTCCCTGGCTGCTCAGCCTATGCATAGATCCGAATGGTGGAGGTATGCATATCCACGTACCTTGACTATATAACCCCTGAGCACCCTAAAATAGTGAGGGGACACGACCACCGGCTCCCTACACCAGACACGGAGGGAGTCAGGGTCACCTGGGATCCAGCAAACAGAAAATAACAGATAACAGTTTAACACTTAACTTTGTAGAGGAGAGGAGAACCAGATGGGCATGCACACATACTCCAGGAAGAAATATAAGCCGCCCAGAAAAGCCTTCTGGGGAAGAATTTAAAGGGAAGCAATTAGTCCAACACATGACAGCTGAGAGAGACTAACGAGAGGAGGAGCTGAATACCACAACACAGAAACTCAAGGGGGAGGTTCTGAAAGGCCTCTGTCAGAGCTTCTCAGCTGTCTGGTTGTGACAGTACCCCTCCCTCTACGAGTGGACTCCGGACACTCAGAACCCACCTTCTCAGGATGGGACCTATGGAAAGCCCTGATGAGACGAGAGGCTTTAATGTCCGTCACTGGGACCCACATCCTCTCCTCAGGACCATACCCCTCCCAGTGAACAAGGTACTGAAGAGAACCGCGGACAAGACGAGAATCCACAATCCCAGAGACCTGAAATTCAAGATTCCCATCAACCATAATCGGAGGAGGAGGCAAAGGCGAGGGTACAATGGGTTGAACATAAGGTTTCAATAAGGACTTATGAAAAACATTATGGATCTTCCAAGTCTGAGGAAGATCAAGACGGTATGCAACAGGATTGATGACAGACAGGATTTTGTAAGGCCCAATAAACCTAGGACCCAACTTCCAGGAGGGAACCTTCAATTTGATATTCTTGGTAGACAACCACACCAGATCACCAACATTCAGGTCCGGACCAAGCACACGTCTCTTATCAGCCACACGCTTATATCTCTCACTCATGCTCTTTAGATTATCTTGAATCTTTTGCCAAATAGATGACAAAGACGAGGAGAATCTGTCCTCATCAGGTAAACCAGAAGACCCCTCTCCCGAGAAAGTCCCAAACTGTGGATGAAACCCATATGCACCAAAAAATGGTGACTTATCAGAGGACTCCTGACGACGGTTATTTAAAGCAAACTCAGCAAGGGACAAAAAAGAACACCAATCCTCTTGATTCTCCGCCACAAAACAACGCAGATATGTCTCCAGATTCTGATTGACGCGCTCTGTCTGGCCATTCGACTGCGGGTGGAAAGCAGAAGAGAATGACAACCGAACCCCCAAGCAAGAACAGAAAGCCTTCCAGAATCTGGAAACAAACTGCGTGCCACTATCAGAGACTATGTCTGAAGGAATACCGTGCAATTTGACAATGTGATCAACAAATGCCTGCGCCAGCGTCTTAGCATTGGGCAAACCAGGAAAAGGGATGAAATGCACCATTTTGCTAAAACGGTCCACCACCACCAGAATCACAGTCTTCCCCGAGGAACGAGGCAGGTCCGTTATGAAGTCCATGGACAGATGTGTCCAAGGACGGGAAGGAATGGGTAAGGGAAGGAGAGGACCTGATGGCCGTGAATGAGGGACTTTGGCACGAGCGCAAGTCTCGCAGGCTGCCACAAAACCCTCAACCGACTTACGAAGCGCAGGCCACCAGAATCTCCGAGCGATGAGATCCAGTGTGGCTCTTACCCCCGGGTGCCCAGCAAGGACCGTATCGTGGTGTTCTTTAAAAATCTTGTGTCTTAAAGCGAGAGGCACAAACAACCTCCCAGGAGGACAAAGATCAGGAGCCTCTGACTGGGCTGCCTGCACCTCTGCCTCCAATTCAGGAAAAAGAGCAGAGACCACCACACCTTCAGCCAAAATGGGACCCGGGTCTTCAAAATTCCCGCCTCCCGGAAAACAACGTGACAGGGCATCTGCCTTCACATTCTTAACTCCAGGGCGGAATGTGACAACAAAATTAAACCTAGAAAAGAACAACGACCATCTGGCCTGTCTCGGGTTCAGACGCTTGGCTGACTCCAAGTAGGCCAGATTTTTATGGTCAGTAAATACGGTAATAGGGTGTCTGGCTCCCTCTAGCCAATGGCGCCATTCCTCAAAAGCCAACTTGATGGCCAACAATTCCCTATCTCCCACATCGTAATGTCTCTCTGCGGAGGAGAGTTTTCTTGAGAAAAAGGCACACGGTCGCCAATTGGCAGGAGAGGAACCCTGAGACAAGACCGCCCCCACACCCACCTCAGAAGCATCAACCTCAACTATGAAGGGTAACGAAACATCAGGTTGCACCAAGATGGGAGCGGAAGCAAAACTGTCCTTGATATCAGAAAAAGCCTTACGCGCCTCTACTGACCAAGAAGAAAAATCTACCCCCTTTCTGGTCATATCAGTGAGTGGTTTAACAATAGAAGAATAATTCAAAATGAACTTCCTGTAATAATTGGCAAAGCCCAAAAAACGCATCAGCACCTTTTGATTCTCAGGAAGCTCCCACTCAAGCACAGCGCGGACCTTCTCGGGGTCCATGCGAAAACCAGAAGCGGAGAGAAGAAACCCCAGAAATTGAATTTCTGGAACCGCAAACACACATTTTTCCAGTTTCGCATATAATTTATTCTCCCGCAGAATGATCAAGACCTGACGTAAATGTTCCTTATGAGTTTTGAAATCGGGAGAAAAAATCAAAATGTCATCCAAATACACCAATACAAATTTTCCCATCAAATGATAAAAAATGCTGTTCACGAAATGCTGAAAAACGGCTGGGGCATTCATCAAACCAAAAGGCATAACCAAGTTTTCAAAATGGCCCTCAGGGGTATTGAAGGCCGTCTTCCATTCGTCCCCTTCTCTGACCCTGACCAGGTTGTATGCCCCTCTTAAATCTAATTTGGAAAAGACTTTAGCCCCAACAACCTGGTTAAATAAGTCCGGGATCAGAGGAAGCGGATAAGGGTCACGAATAGTGATACTGTTCAGCTCCCTGAAATCCAGACAAGGTCTTAAAGAACCATCTTTTTTCTTAACAAAGAAAAAACCAGCGGCAACAGGTAACATCGAGGGTCGTATGTGTCCCTTTCTCAGACTCTCAGAGATATAAGCACACATAGCGATCCTCTCAGGTTGGGAAAGATTGTATAAACGAGATTTAGGCAGCTTGGCGTCTGGGATGAGATTAATAGGGCAATCGTACTCCCTGTGCGGGGGCAAATCCTGAACTCCACTCTCAGAGAAGACATCCGAAAATTCAGAAGAAAAGATGGTATAGTCTTAGTAGCAACCTCAGAAACAGATGTCGTGAGGCAATTCTCTCTGCAAAAGTCACTCCAACCATTTATTTGCTTCGCTTGCCAATCAATGGTGGGGTTATGCTTAGTGAGCCAGGGCAGCCCCAACACCAGAGGGGTGGGCAAACCGCTAAGGACGAAACATGACACATCCTCAACATGAGCATCACTCACAATTAAACGGATATTGTGAACTATGCCCTTTAATGATTTCTGAGAAAGCGGAATCGATAGCAAAAACAGGAATATCCTTTCTCAAAGCGCACACCTGGAAACCATGAGTTATCGCAAATTGATTATCAATGAGATTGACCGCTGCTCCACTATCCACAAAAATCTCACAAAAAATGTTCTTGCTCTCTAGCGGCAGGACAAAACGGGAACTACAAGCAAACGGAAAACCTTCAATTTCCGCCTCAACCCTGCCAATAGTAACAGACGGAACATTTTTCAAAGATTTTTTCCTCTTTGTTTCTTTATTATACCCAGAGAACTGCCTGAATCTCCTAGAGGGACAAATATTTGCCAAATGATTAATACCTCCACAACAAAAACAAACCGTCCCATGCGGGCTGAATCTTCTATTGTCAGAAGCAATCAACCCCAGCTGCATGGGCTCCTGCTCAGAAGGGGCTGACAGCGACTGAGACCCCTGCGCACAGAATGGGACCGCTGCACAGTCCTGGGACCGAGTATGACAGGAAGGAGAGATCTCTCCTCTCTCTCTAAGACGCCTGTCAATACGAACGGCCTGAGACATAGCAGAGTCCAAAGAAATAGGCCTTTCATGAAAGGCAAATGCATCTTTCAATCCCTCTGAAAGACCATGGCAAAATTGACTTCGGAGTGCAGCATCATTCCAACCAGTATCAGCTGCCCATCTCCGAAATTCTGAGCAGTATATTTCTGCGGATTGTTTACCCTGGCATAAGAGACGTAGTCTAGACTCCGCCAGAGCAATACGATCCGGATCATCATATATCTGACCCAGGGCTAAAAAGAATTCATCCACTGAACGGAGAGGCCGTGCCCCCTCCGGCAGCGAAAAGGCCCAGGACTGAGCGTTACCTCTGAGCAGCGATATAATGATCCCCACCCTCCGTTCCTCATCTCCAGAGGAAAGGGGAAGAAGGCGAAAATGGAGTTTGCAAGCCTCTCTAAAACGCACAAAATTCTCACTACCCCCGGAGAACGTATCCGGGAGCGAGATCTTAGGCTCAGAACAAGCTCAATGAACGCAAGCTGAACCGGTTACTTGAAGCTGAGAAAAAGTCTTACGGAGGTCAGCTACCTCCAATGAAAGACCCTGGAAGCGTTCAGCCAAAAGTGAAACCGGATCCATGCTTAAGACGGTTTTGGCGGCTTATAATGTCACGGAATGTGTACAGGTAACAATGCAAAACAACATGCATAAATGACTCGCTGGATCCAAAAGCTAAGGAACGAAAGGGAGACCCCTGTAGAAGACCTGGCCCTTTCCCTGGCTGCTCAGCCTATGCATAGATCCGAATGGTGGAGGTATGCATATCCACGTACCTTGACTATATAACCCCTGAGCACCCTAAAATAGTGAGGGGACACGACCACCGGCTCCCTACACCAGACACGGAGGGAGTCAGGGTCACCTGGGATCCAGCAAACAGAAAATAACAGATAACAGTTTAACACTTAACTTTGTAGAGGAGAGGAGAACCAGATGGGCATGCACACATACTCCAGGAAGAAATATAAGCCGCCCAGAAAAGCCTTCTGGGGAAGAATTTAAAGGGAAGCAATTAGTCCAACACATGACAGCTGAGAGAGACTAACGAGAGGAGGAGCTGAATACCACAACACAGAAACTCAAGGGGGAGGTTCTGAAAGGCCTCTGTCAGAGCTTCTCAGCTGTCTGGTTGTGACACTTGGCCATTTTTTGCAAATCTGACCAGTGTCACTTTAAGTGCTGATAACTTTAAAACGCTTTGACTTATCCAGGCCATTCTGAGATAGTTTTTTCGTCACATATTGTACTTCATGACACTGGTAAAATGAAGTAAAAAAATGCATTTTTATTTATAAAAAAATAAAATACCAAATTTACCAAAAATTTGTAAAAAATTGCAAATTTCCAAGTTTCAATTTCTCTACTTTTATAATACCTCCAAAAATAGTTATTACTTTACATTCCCCATATGTCTACTTCATGTTTGGATCATTTTGGGAATGATATTTTATTTTTGGGGGATGTTACAAGGCTTAGAAGTTTAGAAGCAAATTTTGAAATTATTCCGAAATTTTCAAAAACCCAATTTTTAGGGACCAGTTCGGGTCTGAAGTCACTTTGCGATGCTTACATAATAGAAACCACCCAAAAATGACCCCATTCTAGAAACTACACCCCTCAAGGTATTCAAAACTGATTTTACAAACGTCGTTAACCCTTTAGGTGTTCCACAGGAATTAATGGAAAATAGAGATACAATTTCAAAATTTCACTTTTTTGGCAGATTTTCCATTTTAATAATTTTTTTCCAGTTACAAAGCAAGGGTTTACCCCTCAAGGTATTAAAAACAGATTTTACAAACGTTGTTAACCCTTTAGGTGTTCCACAAGAGTTATTGGCAAATGGAGATGAAATTTCAGAATTTAAATTTTTGGGCAAATTTTCAATTTTAATCCATTTTTCCCAGTAACAAAGCAAGGGTTAACAGCCAAACAAAACTCAATATTTATGGCCCTGATTCTGTAGATTACAGAAACACCCCATATGTGGTTGTAAACCGCTGTACGGGCACACGGCAGGGCGCAGAAGGAAAGGAATGCCATACGATTTCTGGAAGGCAGGTTTTGCTGGACTGTATTTTTTTTTACACCATGTCCCATTTGAAGCCCCCCTGATGCACCCCTAGAGTAGAAACTCCCAAAAAGTTACCCCATTTTAGAAACTACGAGATAGGGTGGCAGTTTTGTTGGTACTAGTTTAGGGTACATATGATTTTTGGTTGCTCTATATTACACTTTTTGTGAGGCAAGGTAACAAGAAATAGCTGTTTTGGCACTGTTTTTATTTTTTGTTATTTACAACATTCATTTGACAGGTTAGATCATGTGATATTTTTATAGACCAGGTTGTCAGAGATGTGATTTTTTAAGTTTTTGTGCGATTACCTTGAGTAGGGTATGATTTTTGCAGGATGAGATGATGGTTTTATTGGCACTATTTTGGGGTGCGTGTGACATTTTTAATCGCTTGCTTTTACACTTTTTGTGATGTAAGGTGACAAAAAATAGCTTTTTTTACACCGTTTTTATTTTTATTTTTTTACAGTATTCACCTGAAGGGTTAGGTCATGTGATATTTTTATAGAGCTGGTCGATACGGACGCGGCGATACCTATTATGTATACTTTTTTTTATTTATGTAAGTTTTATGTAACACAATAAGGCCAGAGCATAGGTGTTCTTGCCTGTACCAGGCTGCTCTTCTAAAGCCTGACTGGCATACACGGAAGTGGTTTCAGACCAAACAGCTGACATGCATTTTAGTCTGGAACCTTTGGAGGTGGTTTATCCGTCATCTCCACCGGCTCCCTGGTCAAATCCATAGAACTTGAAAAGTTAGCAGAGTGGGTTCAGGCAGAGCAGTGATGTCATATGGGTGCTCCTGTCCTGCTTTCACTCCACTCTGATTATAGCCTGTACCGACGAGCGTTCTTATGTGTACCGCTGGCCTTAGATACCTTTGCCCATTGATATCTTCAGGTCTGACTCTTCCTTGACATCAGATGTCAAGGGTGATCATTATCATTAGAGATGAGCAAATTTTTCAAAAATCTATTCGCCGGTTCAACGAATTTCTCGCAAAAAATTCAGTTTGATCCGAATATATTCGCTGCGAATTATATTAAAATATGCCTATTTCCTGACTGCTAAGAGCCTTTATAGTGGTGTAGAACACTGTGCCTTGAAGTAACACGCATAGGGAGTCTGCTTTGGTAGTGAAATAATACTGTGAGTCCGTATGACATGCAGATGACAGGCATCGTTCTTAGAATCACTGCACACTTCACTTATTAGGGCAGTCTCGGGGCCAAAACTGACCAAATAACTCAAGTGTGAACTCAGCCTTACAGGTCAATGTTAGTGTCAAGAAGTAGAGCACTCCTTTTATACTGTTGCCAGCTAATTCCACATAGATGTCTACAGAACCTGTTCTATTAAACGGGTATACAAGTAGAGCCCCCTGGACAGAGTGGAGAGGGTGTCAGCAGTAAGTTTGCGTTGACATCACTGATTAATTTGCCCTTCCTCTGATCCGTCAGAACAATAACCCACCAAAAATGTATCCTGTCTGTGGAGCATACGCCTTCACTCGGTCAGCATTTGCTCAATAATCCATCAGTATTGCTAATGCCCAAAAAAAACAGGAGTGGATCTAAAACAGAGTTGACACGTGAATGGAATATTTGCATGTCTTCTGTGTTTTGTACCCACACCTGATTTTGGCTACCAAATCATAAGCCAATTCTGATGGGACCATACAGGCCATACAGCTGCTGCACAGACAGGATCCGTTGTGCGTCTAATTTTTCCTTCCTCTGACAGATCAGAAGAAAGGTCAAATAAATTATGATGTCAGCCAGGCCGAAAGCCAAAATAGTGGACCAGTCATGAAGTAGGGAGGGTGGGAACAGCATGAGAAGTCCACAGAGTGGACCTATGACATAGTAGTAAGGTGGAAGCAGCATGAGGAGACCACAGAGTGGCCCAATGACAGAGTCTGGAGGTGGCGGCAGCATCAGGAGGCCACAGACTGGCATGACGACGAAAGATTGTGGAGATGGCAGCAGCATGAGGGGGCCACAGAGTAGCACGATGACGAGATATTTTGGAGGTAGCAGCAGAATGAGCAGGCCACAGAGTGACACGATGACACGAGATTGTGGAGGTGGCAGCAGCATGAGGACGCCACAGAGTGGCACAACGACAAAGTGTAAAGGTGTCAGCAGCATGAGGAGGCCAGAGTAGCATGAGGAAGAGAGATTGTAGAGGTGTCAGCAGCATGAGGAGGCCACTGAGTGGCACAATGACCGAGTCTGGAGGTGGCGGCAGCATGAGGAGACCACAGAGTGGGCCAATGACAGAGTGTGGATGTGGCGGCAGCAACAGCATCAGGAGGAGGCCACAGAGTGGCACAATGACAGAGTCTGGGGTTTGCAGCAGTATGAGGAGGCCACCGAGTGCACAATGACCAAGTCTGGAGTTGGCAGCATTAGGAGGACGCCACAGAGTGGCACAATAACATAGTGTGGAGATTGCAGCAGCAGCGTCAGGAGGATACCACAGAGTGGCAAGGTGACATAGTGTGGAGATGGCAGCAGCAGCATCAGGATACAACAGAGTGACTAGGTTACATAGTGTAGAGATGGCAGCAGAAGCATCAGCAGCAGGATACCACAGAGTGGCAAGGTGACATAGTGTGGAGATGGCAGTAGCAGCAGCAGCAGCATCAGGAGGAGGCCACAGAGTGGCACAATGACAGAGTCTGGAGTTGGCAGCAGTATGAGGAGGCCACCAAGTGGCACAATGACAGAGTCTGGAGTTGGCAGCAGTATGAGGAGGCCACTAAGGGCACAATGACCAAGTCTGGTGTTTGCAGCAGTATGAGGAGGCCACTGAGTGGCACAATGACCAAGTCTAAAGTTGGTAGCATCAGGAGCATCAGGAGGAGGCCACAGAGTGGCCCAATGACAGAGTATGGAGGTGGCGGCAGCAGCAGCAGCATCAAGAGGAGGCCAGAGAGTGGCACAAGGACAGTGTCTGGAGATGGCGACAGCATGAGGAGACCGCAGAGTGGCCCAATGACAGAGTGTTGAGGTGGTGGCACCAGCAGCAGGAGGAGGCCACAGAGTGACATAGTGTGGAGATGGCAGCAGCAGGATACCACAGATTGGCAAGGTGACATAATGTGGAGATGGCAGTAGCAGCAGCAGTATCAGGCTACCACACAGTGGCAAGGTGACATAGTGGTGAGATGGCAGCAGCATCAGGATATCACACAGTGGCAAGGTGACATAGTGTGGAGATGGCAGCAAAAGCAGCATCAGGATACCACAGAGTGGCATGGTGACATAGTGTGGAGATGGCAGCAGCATCAGGAGGATACCACAGAGTGGCAAGTTGACATAGTGTGGAGATGGCAGTAGCAGCAGCAGCATCAGTATACCACACAGTGGCAAGGTAACATAGTGTAGAGATGGCAGCAGCAGCATCAGGAGGATACCACAGAGTGGCAAGTTGACATAGTGTGGAGATGGCAGTAGCAGCAGCAGCATCATGATACCACACAGTGGCAAAGTGACATAGTGTGGAGATGGCAGCAGCAGCATCAGGATACCACAGAGTGACTAGGTTACATAGTGTGGAGATGGCAGTAGCAGCAGCAGCATCAGGAGGAGGCCACAGAGTGGCACAATGACAGAGTCTGGAGTTGGCAGCAGTATGAGGAGGCCACCAAGTGGCACAATGACAGAGTCTGGAGTTGGCAGCAGTATGAGGAGGCCAATGAGTGCACAATGACCAAGTCTGGAGTTTGAAGCAGTATGAGGAGGTCACTGAGTGGCACAATGACCAAGTCTGAAGTTGGTAGCATCAGGAGCATCAGGACGAGGCCACAGTGTGGCATAATGACAGAGTCTGGAGTTGGCAGCAGCCTGAGGAGACCACAGAATGGCCCAATGACAGAGTGTGGAGGTGGCGGCAGCATTAGGAGGAGGCCAGAGAGTGGCACAAGGACAGTGTCTGGTGGTGGCAGCAGTACGAGGAGACCACCGAGTGGCACAATGACCGAGTCTGGAGGTGGCGACAGCATGAGGAGACAGCAGAGTGGCCCAATGACAGAGTGTTGAGGTGGCGGCAGCAGCAGTAGCATCAGGAGGAGGCCGCAGAGTGGCAAGGTCACATAGTGTGGAGATGGCAGCAGCAGGATATCACAGATTGGCAAGGTGACATAATGTGGAGATGGCAGTAGCAGCAGTAGCATCAGGATACCACACAGTGGCAAGGTGACATAGTGTGGATATGGCAGCAATAGGAGGATACCACAGAGTGGCAAGTTGACATAGTGTGGAGATGGCAGTAGCAGCATCAGGATACCACACAGTGGAAAGGTGACATAGTGTGGAGATGGCAGCAACAGCAGCATCAGGATACCACAGACTGGCAAGGTGACATAGTGTGGAGATGGCAGTAGCATCATCAGCATCATCATCAGGATACCACACAGTGGCAAGGTGACATAGTGTAGAGATGGCAGCAGAAGCAGCATCAGGAGACCACAGAGTGGCAAGGTGACATAGTGTGGAAATGGCAGAAGCAGCATCAGGATACCACAGAGTGGCAAGGTTACACAGTGTGGATTTTGAAGTAGCAGCAGCAGGATAACACAGAGTGGCAAGGTGACATAGTGTGGAGATGGCAGCAGCAGAATACTACAGAGTGGGAAGGTGACATAGTGTGGATATGGCAGTAGCAGCAGCATAATCAGGATATCACACAGTGGCAAGGAGACATAGTGTGGAGATGGCAGCAGCAGCATCAGGAGACCACAGTGTGGCAAGGTGACATAGTGTAAAGATGGCAGCAGCAGCATCAGGATACCACAAAGTGGCAAGGTGACATAGTGTGGATAAGGCAGCAGCAGGAGGATACCATAGAGTGGAAAGGTGACATAGTGTGGAGATGGCAGCAGCAGCATCAGGAGACCACAGAGTGGCAAGCTGACATAGTGTGAAGATGGCAGCAGCATCAGGAGGATAACACAGAGTGGCAAGGTGACATAGTGTGGATAAAGCAGCAGCAGGAGGATACCATAGAGTGGCAAGGTAACATAGTGTGGAGTTGGCAGCAGGATACCACAGAGTGGCAAGGTGACATACTATGGAGAAGGCAGCAGCATCAGGAGACCACAGAGTCTCAAGGTGACATAGTGTGCAGATGGCAGCAGCAGCAACATCAGGAGACCACAGAGTGGCAATGTGACATAGTGTGGAGATGGCAGCAGCATCATGATACCACAGAGTGGCAAGGTTACATATTGTGAATATGGCAGCAGCATCAGCAGGATACCACAAAGTGGCAAGGTGACACAGTGTGAAGATGGCAGTAGTAGCAGCAGCATTAGGATACCACACAGTGACAAGGTTACATAGTGTGAAGATGGCAGCAGCAGCAGAATCAGGAGAATACCACCGAGTGGCAAGGTGACATAGTGTGGAGATGCCTCACCAATTAGTTGTGCACGACAAACATGATAGTATGAAAATAAGGACCTCCTTTATTAATACATATAATAACATAGACATAGGCGATAAAATACACAGGACAAAAATAGGGACCCAATATTCATTGGAAATATTGATAAGACTGCTATCCTCCTTCAAGCATGTTCAAACAAGTACTTATACCACCCATAAGCGACAGCTTCACAGTGATAGGGTATAACAAACATCAGCAGCATGCTATATAACGTGCCAAGTGCATATCCAACATGTGGAGGCAAGAGGATAAAAGCAGGTTGTAGTATACTAACCGGAGAAGGTCTGGGACCTTCTTTGGTTAGTATACTACAACCTGCTTTTATCCTCTTGCCTCCACATGTTGGATATGCACTTGGCACGTTATATAGCATGCTGCTGATGTTTGTTATACCCTATCACTGTGAGGCTACATGCACACGACCGTATGTGTTTTGCGGTCCGCAAATTGCGGATCCGCAAAAAAACGGATGACGTTACGTATGGCATCCGGTTTTTTTTGCGGATCTGTTTTTTTTGCGGATCCATTGTAATAATGCCTATCCTTGTCCGCAAACTAGAAAAAAATGGGACATGCACTATTTTTTTAGCGGAGCAACGGAACGGACATACTGATGCGGACAGCACACGGTTTCCTGGCTCTTACACTTCAGGAAGAGTCGGGCTGGAACGCACATGCGGTCCACACATGACTGGCACCAGCATCCGGATGTCGTCTAACCGGAAGTGCCGCTTTGGAACGCAAATGCGTTCCACGAAGGTCCGGCACCGGAAGTGACGACCTCGGCAGCTCGTTGCTGGAATGCAGATGCGCTCCACCTGCATTTAACTTCCTTAGCGTCCCTCATGGCTTTACATATGGCTTCAACACCACACTTCATGGCGTTACTCATGGCTCCAACACTACAGGCTACCCGCCCAACCTCACTGGCACATCAGGGTCAAGGTATGTTATCCCAAACTGCTGATGACAATGAAGTTAATTGTCTCACAGGTCACTCCCCCTCACATGTTTCTGTATGTGGGTATTTAAACCCCACCTTTGAATGTATATGCATGCTTGAAGAAGGCTAACACACAGCCGAAACGTTGCATCTGGAATAAATTCCACTTTTTGCACCTTTTTTGGACGTGCTGTCTTCATTTTTTTATTTTTCTGGATACCTACAAGGGGAGAGCCAAGCGTGACAACAATAAATATATATATATTTTTTTCCTTTTGCACCCATTTATCCATCACATCCACACATATGTATATGGATATACTGTATATACATTCCTTTGTGTATGTGTCCATTTATATATATCCATTCATTTCCACGTATTCACGTTTTGCTCCTTTGGCTTTTAAAATTTTTTCAAATTTTTTCATTTTTCTATTTTTTCACATTTTTTCATATATATTTTATATTTTTATATATATATACGGTATATATATATATATATATATATATTAAATGTTTTTATTATACATACATATTATACATATATTTATATATTTTTTCACCTTTATATATATATATTTTTTTTTCACCTTCATCTATTTTATACTATATATATATATAGTTCATTATTTTCCACTTTTTTCTTTTATGCATCTTCTTGATGTACACTTTTTCATATTTTTTCCATATTTATATTTTTTTCATATATATTACTTTTATATATATATATATATATATATATATATATATATATAGGAGATGAAAAAGGACAGCACTCCGGGTAAAAGTTAGTGGTGTTTATTCACCCATGTGAAGGCAACGTTTCAGCTCATACAAGAGCCTTTCTCAAGCTCTTGTATGAGCTGAAACGTTGCCTTCACATGGGTGAATAAACACCACTAACTTTTACCCGGAGTGCTGTCCTTTTTCATCTCCTATTGACGGGGTAAGCTGCTACATCCCTGGACATAGCACCCTCCTTGTGTTTTCTTCCTGTGCCGCCATTGTTTTCCTTTTTTATATATATATATATATATATATATATATACACTCACCTAAAGAATTATTAGGAACACCATACTAATACGGTGTTGGACCCCCTTTTGCCTTCAGAACTGCCTTAATTCTACGTGGCATTGATTCAACAAGGTGCTGATAGCATTCTTTAGAAATGTTGGCCCATATTGATAGGATAGCATCTTGCAGTTGATGGAGATTTGAGGGATGCACATCCAGGGCACGAAGCTCCCGTTCCACTACATCCCAAAGATGCTCTATTGGGTTGAGATATGGTGACTGTGGGGGCCATTTTAGTACAGTGAACTCATTGTCATGTTCAAGAAACCAATTTGAAATGATTCGAGCTTTGTGACATGGTGCATTATCCTGCTGGAAGTAGCCATCAGAGGATGGGTACATGGTGGTCATGAGGAATGGACATGGTCAGAAACAATGCTCAGGTAGCCCGTGGCATTTAAACGATGGCCAATTGGCACTAAGGGGCCTAAAGTGTGCCCAGAAAACATCCCCCACACCATTACACCACCACCACCAGCCTGCACAGTGGTAACAAGGCATGATGGATACATGTTCTCATTCTGTTTACGCCAAATTCGGACTCTTCCATTTGAATGTCTCAACAGAAATCGAGACTCATCAGACCAGGCAACATTTTTCCAGTCTTCAACAGTCCAATTTTGGTGAGCTTGTGCAAATTGTAGCCTCTTTTTCCTATTTGTAGTGGAGATGAGTGGTACCCGGTGGGGTCTTCTGCTGTTGTAGCCCACCTTTCTTTCCCATTCTGACATTCAGTTTGGAGTTCAGGAGATTGTCTTGACCAGGACCACAACCCTACATGCATTGAAGCAACTGCCATGTGATTGGTTGACTAGATAATCGCATTAATGAGAAATAGAACAGGTGTTCCTAATAATTATTTAGGTGAGTGTGTATATATCTTTCTCTCATTTTATGCATTATGGTATCCCCTTTTATATCATATTATTATTATTTTTTTTTTATATATATCACTTATATATATCTTTATGAAATGACATGGTCATTTGTTTATTTATCCAGTCATTTCAATTTTTGGTTTGTACTTTTCTCTATTCGGATGCATATCCATATTATTGTCAGTATGTTGTTCAAGCTGCTATCGCTGTGCCAATACTTCCGGGTTTTCCGTGTCATGTTTGCGTTCCACTTGGTCATGTGATCGGCCCTACGTGCTCCATGTCTGGATACGGTGTTCCGGAATTTTCTGCTACCCGGAATGTTTCTGCTACCTTCGGCTTCTACTGTGCCTGCGCCGAGCTGTCTTGTTTAGCGAGCAGAAGGTAGCAGAAGATTCCGGCCCACTGCGTATGTGCGAAAAAGACGACTTGGCGCAGGCGCAGTAGCGCCGAGTCAGTTAACAATAAAGGTTAACAAAATGCAAATATCTAGACCTCTTCAGCACCTCTGTGACGTTTAATTGACAGTATTATGTCTATATTGTGGAAAATAGTTTTAAGGAAATGAAATAAAGATTTAGAATGTTATATTAGTCAGCACTTCAAGCTAGACGTAATGTAAAACTATCTTCCACAATATAGACATAATACTGTCAAGTAAACGTCACAGAGGTGCTGAAGAGGTCTAGATATTTGCATTTTGTTAACCTTTGTTCGGCGCTACTGCGCCTGCGCCAAGTTGTCTTTTTCGTGCATGCGCAGTGGGCCGGAATCTTCTGCTACCTTCTGCTCGCTAAACAAGACGGCTCAGCGCAGACGCAGTAGGAGCCGAAGGTAGCAGAAAATTCCGGCCCACTGCGCATGCGAGAAGCCGGAATTTTCTGCTACCTTCGGTTGTCTTGTTCGCGCATGTGCAGTGGGCTGGAATTTTCTGCTACCTTCGGCCGTCTTCTTCGCGCATGCGCAGTGGCCCGGAATTTTCTGCTACCTTCGGCGAGTTCACGCTACGGGTGAATCCTCCGCGCCTGAGCCGACAAACCCCCGGCAGAGCCAATGAGGAGCCGAGGTGAGAGACACACCTCCCACGTCACTACCGGAAGTGACGTGGGCAGCAAAAAATTCCGGGTATCAGAAAATTCCGGAACAAAGGCATTTCGCTCTTAGCCCTTCGGATCTTTGTTACATTGTAGGTGTATCGCTCACTCTCTCTTTCCCCTCCCTGTTCTCCAACTGGTTACATCTTCTTCCAGTAGTAATGAATTTTTGCTTTATTTCGGGCTCCCTCTGTTTTTATCTGAACAGGAAGTGACGCAGTGCGTTCCACTGTGGAACTCATGCGCTTCGCCTCCATGTGTGGCCACACATATGTTTCTCCCCAGCTGTTTGTGATGGAATTCAATTTGATATGTATGAAAGGTACCCTGTTAGCACTTTATCTTCACACCCCTTGAGTAAGCTTACGCGAAACGCATGTCGGGGCTGCGGATCATCACTCTGGTATTTATTTATTTGCTACTTTGTCTATTTACACTGCCATCCTTCTGCATTTTGCACATTGCACTTTATACATAGATATGTATTTAGCTTAGTGTAGCGCTCTATGGGTCAGAACCTTTCACTCTATACCCATTTGGGTTTTTGTACTTATGGATTTTTGTACCTTTTATGACCTATTTATTATATATTTTATCATGTTATCCAGATTGTGATTTTCTATATATCCTGTGTGTTCATCTACTGCTGCATTGTAGTATTATTATTATTATTATTTATTATTAAAGCGCCATTCATTCCATAGCGCTGTACATATAATAAGCGGTGCACATACATAATACAGACAATTGCACTAATCATAAACAAGATGAGTTACAAACTGGTACAGAAGGAGAGAGGGCCCTGCCCGTGAGGGCTTACAATCTACATGGTATGGATGAAGGACATAGTAGGTGCGGGTGAAGTTGGTCATGGCGGTATAGAGGCAGCAGGGTCACTGGTTGTAGGCTTGTCTGAAGAGGTGGGTTTTCAGATTGTATGTATTTATATTTTTATCTATTATATTGTTGAAATAAAGTATATTCATTATCAGTTGTGTTATGCTTACTTATTGGTGTTTGCTAGTTGTATGTTGGCATCACACACATACTCATCTTGAGCTGGTTACTATAGGTGTGTACATATAACTAGAAGTGAACTGAGTATATTTTTTTCTTTCTGTACTGAAATAGGCCCGTAAACGCTTTTACCACAAATAAGTGCACCTGTGAAGTGCGTATATATATTTTTTTTTTTTCTTTCTTTACTGAAATAGGTAAATAAACGCTTTTGCCACAAATAACTGCACCAGTGAAGTGTGTATATTTTTTTGTTTCTGTACGCTTTCAACACATATAACTGCAGAAGTCGGCTGAGAATATATTTTTCTTTTTCCACAGATATAAGCCGCTAAAGGCTTTTCAACATAGCACTTGCACCCCAAGAACAAATAGCTGGAATGACAGAGCTGTATAATGGCTATTTGGATCCCCAAATAATCTTTCCCTGCACTTGTAAATCGCTTTTCTAGCACTGTCCCTAGCACTTTCTGATGTCTCTCCCTGCACTAAGATGCTGTGAAATAATTCCTCCCTATCCTCTCCCTGCACTTATAAATCGTTTTTTCAGTTTCTTTGTTCGCAATGAGGCTTTTCCTATTGCTGTCCCTAGCGCCTTCTCACGTCTGTCCCTGCACTCAGAACGCTGGAAAATGACAGAATCTAAAATGGCTGCCGTATTTATAGGGCTGTGACATCACAGGGCTGGCTGGCTGCTGATTGGCTGTATGCATGCATGTCAATCTGGGGGATCCCGCCTTCCCAGAGTTCCTTGCCCCATGTCCTCAGTCCTCACATGTGTAGCTGCCATTTTAGTAAAAATTGCGATTTGTTACCACGAAGCGCAAGGAAATTTGCTTTTGTTGCGAATCAAATCTTTCCTGAAATTCGGCTCGAATTCCACTTTGTCAGCTCTGATTCACTCATCTCTAATTATCAGGTGGTTGTTTTTAAACCTTGGTGTTGCCAATTTCCTTGTACTGAAAAACCCAGGTCCAACTTCTTAGGAGGCCAAAAAAACTGCAATTTTGTTTTTTTAAAGGAAACCCGTCATAGTACCCATCATAAAAACACCTTGCTTATCAATGATCCACAGGTCTTTCTCATGCAGTTCCTTTAGGGAGGGGTGTCCTACACAGATTCTAGCCACCCAGTGCCAAAGGGAATGAGACCAACTAAAGCTGACACATTAGATAGAAGTTGGTTGATGATTGAACATCAGTTGAACAATTTATTTATTTACTTTATGCACTTATATAGCACTACTATAGCACTTTACAGATATTAGCATCACACTGTCCCCTATGGAGCTCACAATCAAAGGTCCCTATCAGTATGTCTTTGGAGTGTGGGAGGAAACCGGAGAACCAAGAGGAAACCCACACAAACACAGGGAGGACATACAAACTCCAAGCAGATGTTGTCCTTGGTTGGATTCGAACCTTGGACCCCAGTGCTGGTGAATGATCGTTTCACAGACATGACCATAGACATTTTAGTTTATATTGGCTGTTTTAGTTGATCAAACTGGTCATACTTGATCAATGACTGCGGCGATGCACAAAACATCTTTGTGGCAACGTTCTTTCAAAGAAATATCTTTCATCCTTGAACAATCTTACTTTGAACAAAATATCTTACATCTGACTATCAGACAACAATATTAAACACGGTCTACTTCTTTTCTGATGATGAAGGTCTATCACCGGTCGGCTAAAATTATCGTTCATAGTTAAAGGGCATCTGTCAGCAGTTTTGTACCTATGACACCGGCTGACCTGTTACACGTGCACTTGGCAGCTGAAGGCATCTGTGTTGGTCCCATGTTCATATGTGTCCGCATTGCTGAGAAACATAAAATGTTAATATATGCAAATGAGCCTCTAGGAGCAACAGGGGCGTTGCCATTACACATAAAAGCTCTGCTCTCTTAACTGCTGAGCCCTCTCCAATTTGATTGACAGGGCCAGGCAGTGTAAACATAATTATGCCTGCCTGGCCTTGTCAATCAAAGTACAGAGAGCGTGGCAGTTGCAGAAAAAGCAGAGCCTCTAGGTTTAACGGCAATGCCCCTGTTGCTCCTAGAGGCTCATTTGCATATGATAAAACATCATTTTTTTCAGCAATGTAGGCACATATGGACATGGGACCAACACAGATGCCTTTATCTGCCAAGCACACATGCAACAGGTCAGCCAGTGTCATAGGTACAAATCTGCTGACAGATGCCCTTTAAATTTCGCCTGACAAACAATTTTGGTTGAAAATATCAATTTTGATCCAATTTTGACTAATATGTATTGGGCACCTTAAGACTGGGTTGCTTCTCTACAAGAGTTCGGTAGGAGCCACGGGGCCTCACTCTATAGTATGTATGCCTTTGATTTGAACCAGAGTCCTATCTATAAGGGGTGCAGAGGTGTCTCACCTTGGACCTGGTGCCTCAGGTAGCCCAAAGGACCCTCGGCACATAAGAAGCCACCAATGTTGTAAACAGCACGTGGTAGCTGTTGCAGACAATGCAGATATTGCATTGGGGCCCAGGAGCTTCCGGTTATACCTATGATGGGAACCATTAGAAACAATCCTTACTCTTCCCTATTGGAGTCTAAATGTGTGATACTAGCAGGTATTTAACAGAACTGTCCATGGGTGTGGAAAAATATTATTTAAAATGTCATAATACATCCCTTGTTTCAGTCATGGCAGGTAATTGAGTGTTTGTCTTGTTTTGAGAACATTGTCCATCACACCCCCGCTACCCACTGTGCCTGCTTCTTGCAGGAAATGAAGGTCTCAGTGTGATCAGACATGGTCTCTTGTCTGAATTTGCTGTGCTTGTTTTCTGAGCACTAAGCTTTCAACTTTTCTTTTTTCTTTTTCATATTTCCAAAGGTATTTCTGTTAGCTGATTAGAGCTGCTACGAAGTGACCTTTAGTCTTCTTATCCTTGCCTCCCTCTCATGAGTTAAATGAAAGCCTTCCTCTACAGGGTACTTACAGCTAAGGCACCATGGCGCTAGCCTCAGGTTGGATTCATTACATTGATAGGATACATGTGCTGCTTTTTTTATCTGCAGCATTTTTTCAGTAATTCTGCACTTTAAAGTCTCAGCTGTATACCGATCTGCAGACAATTGTTTAGTGTAACACTATCCGGAAAAAGCTGATAAAATGCAGATGTGGCTGGGGCTCCGAAATTTGTGGTTTGTTAAGTGGTTTTTCAGTCATACTTGCCCATGGCAAGTACGCCTTCCCGCCGGGCCCCGGTATGATTTCTTTCTTTTTCTTTTTTTTTTTGTTAATTAAAATGTTGTGAAGATGGAGTGATAGATAAAACGGGCAATTACTATAAGTAAATGAAAGAAGAAAAGTTTCTTCATGGTTATGTCATTAGTTTTGATCCTCGGCTCCTTCTGACCAGGGTAGGTGGTACTTAGCAAACTAAAGAAAATAAAAACTTGAGGTCTTGGTTAACATTTATACGTGTTGGTCGTACAAAAAAAAATTCTCAGAGAAGAAAAGGATGATATCTCTACTGATTTATGAAGTAGTGGAATACGACTTGGAACAAGCACATATAAATGTAGTTTTTTTTTAAATTTCGGATAGAGGTCTTTTTTTATTTTTAGATAGATGGGCCTTCATTAATGCTACTGTGAAAATATAGTATGGAACCCTGTTTCTCTGTAAGGCTAAGTTCACACTGAAAAATCAGTAGGACATCGGTAGCAAATTACTAGCTGAAAACAGGCTGTTTTTGGTGGCAGATTTCTAATTGGTGGAGGTTTTAGAGGATTGAAATCCTCAATCAAACCTGGTTTTAAGAAATAACATGTCACTTCTGAAGTGTTTTTGAAATCAGCTACTGAAAAGACCTCTACAAATTTACGTTTGGAGGTGGAGTTTTTAACATAAAAGTCAAGGGGGAAACTGTTGGTGAGTTTTGAATGTGGATTTAGCAGCTGAAAATGCTTATTTTTCGCTACTGAATCAGTGGCAGATTTTAGCTGCGTGAACATACTCCTGGACAGATTTAATAATTGAGGCCCAATGTGTTGTTTTTTTTATGTTTAAAAACTTTCCTGGAGGGTGGCCATATTGGTGACACCACTCCCTTCCTACATTGACTGTACTTACAGTGCCACATCCAAGCTCCCACACCATTTTTTTTTTTTAAGATTATTTAAGAACCCCTTTCCTCTGGAGTTATTTTCTATTTATTTTATTTTTTTCATTTTTGTTTTTTACAACATGCCTTCCAAAAAAACATTTTACTTTTCCATTCACATGGCCATATAATTAATGGCTTGCTAATTGTGGGACAAGTTATAATTTCTAATGGTGCCATTTACGTTAATATTCTGTACAATGCATTCGGAAGCTGTTAAAAATAGTTAATGGGGTGGAATTGGGAAAAAATGCAATTGCACCATTATTTTATGGATTTCATTTTTCTAGCTTTCACCGTGCATTATAAATGACACCATACACTTTTTATATTTTTATCTTCATATCAGTTTTTTTTTATGGGGTCAGCTGTAGTTTTTATTAATACCATTTTGGGGACTGTATGAAGTTTGATAACTTTTTATAAAAATTTTTGGGGTAGGTAAATTAACCAAAAAATGATGATTCGCTTTTTTCTGTTATGCCAGTCACCATTTTTATATTTTACTTGTTCAGGCCTTTTAGGACTGGTGATTAGTGTTGGGCGCGAATATTCGAATCGCGAATATTAATCGCGAATATCGGCACCTTGAGAATTTGAGAATATTTAGAATATAGTGATATATAGTCGTAATTTCGAATATTCTAGATTATTTTTCATCAGCGACCTCCTTCTTGCTTGTGGGCCAATGAGAAGGCTGCAATGTCGTTGTCTGAGCTTAGCAACATCCCTAGCAACCAATAGGAAAGTTACCTACCCCTTACTATATAAGAACCTCCCCAGCAGCCATTTTCTACAGTTTTTTAAAGTTCTGAGAGAGAGAGCAGTGTCATTGCTGGGCTTTCCACACTACAGTAGATAGATATATCTTATATATATAATACAGATAGTCAGTGTAGGTTATGTCCTGATATAGTGTAGCTGTTGCAGTGCAGTGTGTTAGGTAGTGTGAAAGGTTCTGCTGTCCATACATACATGCAGACCTGCTAAAATGTGAAGTTTCACGTATTGCACCAAAATATTTGCATCATTAGTGCTGATTAGCGCAATCGCGAATATATTGGAGCACTCTAACTGCATATAAAACCATTTCTAATGTTCTGCTGTGCCAACCATTTTTTCCAGTCTCAGGAAACTTCTAGCAGCTTGGAAAATGTAGCAAAAGTGATCCACGCCTATATTTCGCGCGCATTACGCGAATATCACATTGCCAATTTTTCGCAATCAAGAAAATAATCTCAAATTCGCGAATATATGACGAATATTTTCCCAAATATTCGTGAAATATTGCGAATTCGAATATAGCTCCTGCCGCTCATCACTACTGGTGATACATTGGGGCACATTTATTAGGGCTGCTGTCACCCCACTAAACTGTATTATTTTTTTTTCGTATACTTATAATCCCTATACTGCGATTTATCCATACATAATGTGATTAATCATTTTGGTTCAGTAGATTTTGTTAAAAACGTACTTTTATAATATGTAAATTACCTGTATACCAGCAAGTAGGGCGGCTACTTGCTGGTAGCAGCCGCATCCTCCTATCATAATGACGCCCCCTCCGCTTCAGTATTAAAGGCATGTGTAATATGTCACTGTGTGCATCAGGTTCTAGTGCACCGACATTCAGAGTTAATCCGTTATTTTAGTAATACAGTTACTGTACCCTGTGGCCAACAGACAGTTGCTTGGGCCCTCCAAAGGAACGGGCAGTGGCAAACATGTTGCTGTAGCCTCAACAAGTAACAGCAGAAGAAGGGGGGGTGGTAGCAGCCACAGAAACAGGCCAGAGCTGCCACTGTCATCCAGCGGTCATGTTTTGACCAACAATCCAACTACTGAATTGGTTGACTCACTGTTCACAATCATCTCAAGTGATAAGCAATATACACAGCCAGGAATCTGTGGGTTCTTCTAACACCACGTTTAGCTGGCATGGTTAAGGAACTGAATCTATGCCCTCACCTGTCCTGAACCTGCTTCTTGATTTTGCGACTCCTTCTCCTAGCCAAATAATGATAGCCGCTGGCTCTGTTCTGCTTTACAGCGAGAATGAGCTTTGTGAGGACAGTCAGCAGTTACACGCCAGTCCAGACTTGGAGGAGAGGTCCGCTACAGACTCCTTTAAGTGTGTAACTACCGATGATGACAGTTGGGTGGGAGCACATGTTGCGAGAGGTCAGGGACGTACACATGAGACAGGTGACAGTGACACAAGCATTTGTAGATGATGATATAGCTGATCGCACATGGGAGCCGGGTGAAGGGGCATCATTATCATCAGGGGGCGAGGATGGCAGCGTGCCCCTGAGACAGCAGGGTGGCAGCATGCCTGTGAGGAAGCAGGGTGGAAGCAGTGGGAGATCTGGAGCCAAACACGAGAGGGGTACACCGTCTGCTACTCGGGAGACTACACTAGCAGTGCATGAGTTCATAAAGCAGCGTCAGGCAGGCATCACGCAGTGTTGGAGGGAAAACACCATACTCGGCAGTGTGGAAATTTTTCACCAAGTCACTGGGGGATGTTAGCGTAGCAGTATGCAGGATGTATGGGC
This sequence comes from Bufo gargarizans, assembly GCF_014858855.1. Lineage (NCBI taxonomy): Eukaryota > Metazoa > Chordata > Amphibia > Anura > Bufonidae > Bufo > Bufo gargarizans. The sequence continues at coordinate 70,544,763 of NC_058080.1, forward strand.
AGACCAGGGTGCTAATGTTGGCACGGCGGCCCTGCGTAAACACATGGCGCGTCACTATGGCAAGGGAAAAATGTGCCACTCATTTAGTGTTATAGCCTGATTCAACAATGCTACATCTCCAACCGGCCTACACCCCCTCGTCAACGTCAGCAGAAGAAAGCTGTCGTTCCTTCCCATCAACTTCAATGTCGTCCATTACTTCAGATGCTTCTCCTCCTCGATACTTGTTTTGACAGCAATCAATCACCTAGGCAAATGCAAAAAGACAACAGTATGTGTGCACTTATCCAAAGGCGCAGAAGCTAAACATGCACCTGGCCAAGTTGGTGGTAGTACAGTCCTACCTTTTCCATGTAGTTGACTGCACATTTGAGAGAACTGATGCCTTGTGCCCAGCCAAGATGGGGTGTCCAAAACTGATATTACTTTTCCAAAAAAGCTGTACCAGACCTGCACGCGTGCGTTAAAATAAGGTGGGCCAGACCTTGGGCCTCTCGGTGTTTGGTAGAGTTCCCACCAGTGCTGACGTATGGAGTTGTAACTATGGTCAAGGACAATATATGTCGTTCACAGCCCACTGGGTAAATGTAGTTCTGGACCAGGCACACCAGCGACTTGGCCAGGTGATGGCTATGAGGCCTCCGCATTGTAATGCTGGGATTTCTGTGCCAATGACCTCCTCTGCCCCCTCATCTTCCACCTTGTCCTCACTCTTTCCTCTAGGCACAATTCACAGTGGCCCTCCTGCGTAACATCTATGCAAAATTAGGCATTGTTACATGGTTCTGCACCTTGTCAGCCTGGCTGAATGGAGCCACACTGGGGAGGAACTGCTCAGCGTCATCAATAAAGAAATTGAACACTGGCTGTCTACTCACCAACTGGAGATAGGCACCATGGTTACTAATTATGGGAAGAACATTTTGTCTGAGTTGCGTCAGAGAGGGCTGACCCATGCTCCTTACATGGCGTACGTCTTCAATCTCATTCTTACCCGGTTCCTCAAGTTTTCCACTGAACTGCAAGAGCAAAATGCTCTTCCCCAATGCGCTCCCTATATTAGACCATCTGTATGAGCGGAGGAAGGTGGTCAATGAATTCTTAAAGCTGCAGACAGACAGATCTATTCCCCGGTGTAACTTCCACATCAGCCAGTGGCAGCTCATGTGTGACACGTGCGGTTTGCTTAGGCCTTTTGAGTAGACCACTTTATTTGTCAGTCGGCAGCAGTGGCGTCTCTAGCTTTCAATTTTTTTGGGGGGCACACTGGGGGCCAGGACGAAAGTAGGGGGGGGGCAGCTATAACAACAATACATTTACACAAGTACGCTTAGAAATGCTGCGATACTTTAGCCAATACCTAAAACCGCCACAGGGAAGAAAAGTCCTGCTGTCTGTGGTTTAAAAAAATTAATAAAAATCACTCAGATGTCAACATGTCCTAGCTGCCTGTGGATGACACTTTTATAGGGAGGGGGATCTGTGGATGACACTGCTATGGGGGGGGGATCTGTGGATGCCACATACCGTATATAGCATCTTATGCTATATGTGTCATCCACAGATCCACCCCATGACAGTGTCATCCCCATTTCCCCCTCCATAACAGTGTCATCCACAGATCTCCCTCCCTATAACAGTGTCAGCCACAGATCTCCCTCCCTATAACAGTGTCAGCCACAGATCCCCCTTGCTATAACCAGTGGCGGATCCAGAGCCTGGTCTTGGGAGGGGCACTTTCAGATTATTTTCTGTCTGCCACCACAAAACAATGGTGCTTATAGAACAGACTCCACAGTGTAGGCTATATGTGTATAACAATCATATTTCACATGAACACTTACAGTTACTTGGCTTGGCCCTTCGGGATCTCGGACGCCACTTCCACACTTTGGCCGGGGGCTCGGCGGAGCTGATGTGTTTTATCCTAATGAGAAAGATTTCATAATAAGTATTTGGAGAAGGGGCAGAGGAATATCAGAGCAGAAAGAGGCTGGTGCTGCTACTAGGGGGTCATACCATGGGGGAGTAATAAAGCCAACCATAATGCCCCCCCCCCAGTAGTAATAATTCTCCCTATAATGTGACAGTGCAAAAAATACCCCCTTGTAATGCCCCCAGTTGAGCTAATGTCCCCATAGTGCCCCCATAATGTGCCAGTATAAAATACCCCTATATAGTGCCCCTAGTAAATGACCCCATAGTCCTCCACACCCTCTTTCCTCCTAGTGCCCCCCATAATGTACCAGTATAAAATGCTCCAGTAGATGCCCTCAGTGTCCCCCATAATTTGCAAGTATAAAATACCCCTTCTTTGTGCCCCCCGTAGATGACCCCATAGTACTCCTCTCCCCCCTTCCCCATAGTACCCACCATAATGTGTCCCAGTATAAAATTGTACTGTACAGAGAGCCCATATAAAATACCCCTTCTTTGTGGCCTCAGTAGATGCCCCTATAGTGCCCCCAATCATGTGCCAGTAATAATAGCCCCCCTGTGCCAGTAATAGCAGCCCCCCGGTGCCAGTAATAGCAGCCCCCCCGGTGCCAGTAATAACAGCCCCTCTGTGCCAGTAATAACAGCCCCCAGTAATAAGAGCCCCTCTGTGCCCGTAATAACAGCCCCCAGTAATAAGAGCTCCTCTGTGCCAGTAATAACAGCCCCTCTGAGCCAGTAATAAGAGCCTCCAGTAATAACAGCCCCCAGTAATAAGAGCCCCCTTTTGCCAGTAATAACAGCCCCCCTTTGCCAGTAATAACAGCCCCCCCTTTGCCAGTAATAAGAGACCCCCCTTTGCCAGAAATAAGAGACCCCCCTTTGCCAGTAATATCCCCCCCCCTTTGCCAGTAATAGCCCCCCCTTTGCCAGTAATAGCCCCCCCCCCTTTGCCAGTAATAGCCCCCCCTTTGCCAGTAATGTATAATGTAGATGTAGAAAAATGTAGAAAAAAAAACCCACACATACTTACCTCCATGTCAGCGATGCGATGCAGGCCTCTTCAGGCCTGTGTCCCACGCTGTATGGCTCAGGCGGCGTGATGACGTCATCGCGCCACCTGCGCCGGCCTCTGATAGGCTGCAGGCACTAGGCCGGCAGCCTATCAGAGGAAGGGAAAGGGACACGCCTCTCCCTTCCCTGCCGCAGCACAGGCATCTGTATCACTGTCCTGAGGACGGTGATACAGATGACTGGAGATGAGCGCTTCCACAATGGAAGCGCTCATCTCCCTGTGCCCCGCTGCCGCCCGCCGCCGCCCGCCGCCAGCTCGGGGGGGGGGGGGCAATTGCCCCGTTGCCCCCCCCCCTGGATCCGCCACTGGCTATAACAGTGTCATCAACAGATCTCCCTCCCTATAACAGTGTCATCCACAGATCCCTCTCCCTATAACAGTGTCACCCACAGATCCCCCTCCCTATAACAGTGTCATCCACAGATCTCCCTCCCCACCTCTCACAGGAGTGTACATTTGACATTTCTAAACTGTAATCCATATCCTGCAGTAACTTTAACTTTAAATCAGGATTAAGCGGCCGCTCATCTCTACTAGTACCTTAACCTTACACCACTCGGCTAGCTTCGGTAACAGGGCCAGGCTACAGCCTACAGACACTGCCTGTTAGTTGTTACCAAGCAAGTGCTGATTTCTGCAGGTCAGAGGATACGGATTACAGTTTAGAAGAAATGTACACTCCTGTGAGCGGTCCAGACCAGTGGCGGATCCAGAGCCTGGTCTCGGAGGGGCACTTCCAGATTATTTTCTGTCCACCGCCACAGAACAAGGGTGCTTATAGAACAGATTACACAGTGTAGAGGTATACTGTATATTGTGTGGCACAGTGTAGAGGTATACTGTATATTGTGGGGCACAGTGTAGAGGCATACTGTATATTGTGTGGCACAGTGTAGAGGTATACTGTATATTGTGTGACACAGTGTAGAGGTATACTGTACATTGTGGGGCACAGTGTAGAGGTATACTGTATATTGTGTGGCACAGTGTAGAGGTATACTGTACATTGTGGGGCACAGTATAGAGGTATACTGTACATTGTGTGGCACAGTATAGAGGTATACTGTATATTGTGGGGCACAGTGTAGAGGTATACTGTACATTGTGTGGCACAGTGTAGAGGTATACTGTACATTGTGGGGCACAGTGTAGAGGTATACTGTACATTGTGTGGCACAGTATAGAGGTATACTGTATATTGTGGGGCACAGTGTAGAGGTATACTGTACATTGTGTGGCACAGTGTAGAGGTATACTGTATATTGTGGGGCACAGTATAGAGGTATACTGTACATTGTGTGGCACAGTATAGAGGTATACTGTATATTGTGGGGCACAGTGTAGAGGTATACTGTACATTGTGTGGCACAGTGTAGAGGTATACTGTATATTGTGGGGCACAGTGTAGAGGTATACTGTATATTGTGGGGCACAGTGTAGAGGTATACTGTACATTGTGGGGCACAGTATAGAGATATACTGTATATTGTGGGGCACAGTGTAGAGGTATACTGTATATTGTGTGGCACAGTGTAGAGGTATACTGTACATTATGTGGCACAGTGTAGCGTTATACTGTACATTGTGGGGCACAGTGTAGAGGTATACTGTATATTGTGGGGCACAGTGTAGAGGTATACTGTACATTATGTGGCACAGTGTAGCGTTATACTGTACATTGTGGGGCACAGTGTAGAGGTATACTGTATATTGTGGGGCACAGTGTAGAGGTATACTGTACATTGTGGGGCACAGTATAGAGGTATACTGTACATTGTGTGGCACAGTGTAGAGGTATACTGTATATTGTGGGGCACACTGTAGAGGTATACTGTATATTGTGGGGCACAGTGTAGAGGTATACTGTACATTGTGTGGCACAGTGTAGAGGTATACTGTACATTGTGGGGCACAGTGTAGAGGTATACTGTACATTGTGGGGCACAGTGTAGAGGTATACTGTATATTGTGGGGCACAGTGTAGAGGTATACTGTACATTGTGGGGCACAGTATAGAGGTATACTGTATATTGTATGGCACAGTGTAGAGGTATACTGTATATTGTGTGGCACAGTGTATAGGTATACTGTATATTGTGTGGCACAGTGTATAGGTATACTGTATATTGTGGGGCACAGTGTAGAGGTATACTGTATATTGTGGGGCACAGTGTAGAGGTATACTGTATATTGTGGGGCACAGTGTAGAGGTATACTGTATATTGTGGGGCACAGTGTAGAGGTATACTGTACATTGTGTGGCACAGTGTAGAGGTATACTGTATATTGTGGGGCACAGTGTAGAGGTATACTGTACATTGTGGGGCACAGTATAGAGGTATACTGTATATTGTGTGGCACAGTGTAGAGGTATACTGTATATTGTGTGGCACAGTGTAGAGGTATACTGTACATTGTGGGGCACAGTGGAGAGGTATACTGTATATTGTGGGGCACAGTGTAGAGGTATACTGTACATTGTGGGGCACAGTATAGAGGTATACTGTACATTGTGGGGCACAGTATAGAGGTATACTGTATATTGTGTGGCACAGTGTAGAGGTATACTGTATATTGTGTGGCACAGTGTATAGGTATACTGTACATTGTGTGGCACAGTGTAGAGGTATACTGTATATTGTGGGGCACAGTGTAGAGGTATACTGTATATTGTGGGGCACAGTGTAGAGGTATACTGTATATTGTGTGGCACAGTGTAGAGGTATACTGTACATTGTGGGGCACAGTGTAGAGGTATACTGTACATTGTGGGGCACAGTGTAGAGGTATACTGTATATTGTGGGGCACAGTGTAGAGGTATACTGTACATTGTGGGGCACAGTATAGAGGTATACTGTATATTGTGTGGCACAGTGTAGAGGTATACTGTACATTGTGGGGCACAGTGTAGAGGTATACTGTATATTGTGGGGCACAGTGTAGAGGTATACTGTACATTGTGGGGCACAGTATAGAGGTATACTGTATATTGTGTGGCACAGTGTAGAGGTATACTGTATATTGTGTGGCACAGTGTATAGGTATACTGTATATTGTGTGGCACAGTGTAGAGGTATACTGTATATTGTGGGGCACAGTGTAGAGGTATACTGTATATTGTGGGGCACAGTGTAGAGGTATACTGTATATTGTGTGGCACAGTGTAGAGGTATACTGTACATTGTGTGGCACAGTGTAGAGGTATACTGTATATTGTGGGGCACAGTGTAGAGGTATACTGTACATTGTGGGGCACAGTATAGAGATATACTGTATATTGTGTGGCACAGTGTAGAGGTATACTGTATATTGTGTGGCACAGTGTAGAGGTATACTGTACATTGTGGGGCACAGTGTAGAGGTATACTGTACATTGTGGGGCACAGTGTAGAGGTATACTGTATATTGTGGGGCACAGTGTATAGGTATACTGTACATTGTGGGGCACAGTATAGAGGTATACTGTATATTGTGTGGCACAGTGTAGAGGTATACTGTACATTGTGGGGCACAGTGTAGAGGTATACTGTATATTGTGGGGCACAGTGTAGAGGTATACTGTACATTCTGGGGCACAGTATAGAGGTATACTGTATATTGTGTGGCACAGTGTAGAGGTATACTGTATATTGTGGGGCACAGTGTAGCGGTATACTGTATATTGTGTGGCACAGTGTAGAGGTATACTGTATATTGTGTGGCACAGTGTATAGGTATACTGTATATTGTGTGGCACAGTGTAGAGGTATACTGTATATTGTGGGGCACAGTGTAGAGGTATACTGTATATTGTGGGGCACAGTGTAGAGGTATACTGTATATTGTGGGGCACAGTGTAGAGGTATACTGTATATTGTGTGGCACAGTGTAGAGGTATACTGTACATTGTGTGGCACAGTGTAGAGGTATACTGTATATTGTGGGGCACAGTGTAGAGGTATACTGTACATTGTGGGGCACAGTATAGAGATATACTGTATATTGTGTGGCACAGTGTAGAGGTATACTGTATATTGTGTGGCACAGTGTAGAGGTATACTGTACATTGTGGGGCACAGTGTAGAGGTATACTGTATATTGTGGGGCACAGTGTAGAGGTATACTGTACATTGTGGGGCACAGTATAGAGGTATACTGTATATTGTGGGGCACAGTGTAGGGGTATACTGTATATTGTGTGGCACAGTGTATGCTATATGTGTATAACAAACATATTTCACATGAAAACTTACAGTTACTTGGCTTGGCCCTTGGGGATCTCGGTCGCCACTTCCACACTTTGGCCGGGATCTCGGTGGAGCTGATGTTGTGTTTTATCCTAATGAGAAAGATTTCATAATAAGGATTTGGAGAAGGGGCAGAGGGGTCACAGAGCAGGGAGAGGCTGGTGCTGCTACTAGGGGGTCATACCATGGGGGAGTAATAAAGCCCACCATAATGCCCCCCCAGTAGAAATAATTCTCCTTATAATGTGACAATGCAAAAAATACCCCCTTGTAATGCCCCCAGTTGAGCTAATGTCCCCCATAATGTGCCAGTATAAAATACCCCTATATAGTGCCCCCAGTAAATGCCCCCATAGTGCTCCTCTCCCCCCTTCCTGCTAGTGCCCCCCATAATGTACCAGTATAAAATGCCCCATATATCATGCCCCAGTAGATGCCCTCAGTGTCCCCCATAATTTGCAAGTATAAAATACCCCTTCTTAGTGCCCCCGTAGATGACTCCATAGTACTCCTCTTCCCCATAGTACCCACCATGTGTCCCAGTATAAAATGCTACTGCACAGAGCTCCCCATATAAAATACCCCTTCTTTGTGGCCTCAGTAGATGCCCCTATAGTGCCCACCATTAATGTGCCATTAATAAGTGCCCCCAATAACGTGCCAGTAATAAGTGCCCCCAATAACGTGCCAGTAATAAGTGCCCCATTACGTGCCAGTAATAAGTGCCCCCATCACGTGCCAGTAACAAGAGCCCCCCAATGTGCCAGTAATAAGAGCCCAGCCCCCCATCATGTGCCAGTAATAAGAGCCCCCCCAATGTTCCAGTAACAAGAGCCCCCATTATGTGCCAGTAATAAGTCCCCCATCATGTGCCAGTAATAAGCCCCCATCATGTGACAGTAATAAGCCCCCCATCATGTGCCAGTATTGTAATAAGCCCCCCATCATGTGCGAGTATTAAGCCCCCATCATGTGCCAGTAATAAGCCCCCATCACGTTCCAGTAATAAGCCCCCCCATCATGTGCCAGTAATAAGCCCCCCATCATGTGCCAGTAATAAGCCCCCCATCATGTGCCAGTAATAAGCCCCCCATCATGTGCCAGTAATAAGCCCCCCATCATGTGCCAGTAATAAGCCCCCCATCATGTGCCAGTATTGTAATAAGCCCCCATCATGTGCCAGTAATAAGCCCCCCAATGTGTCAGTAACAAGAGCACCCCTAATGTGCCTGTAAAACTATTGTAAGCGATGTCAGCGATGCAACGGAGCCTCTTCCGGCCTGTGTCCCGCGCTGTATAGCTCAGGCGGCGCAATGGCATCATCGCGCCGCCTGCACCGGCCTCTGATAGGCTGCCGGCCTAGTGCCTGCAGCCTATCAGAGGAAGGGGAAGGGACACACCTCTCCCTCCCCTGCACCGCCGCAGCACAGGCAGATTACTATGGAGATGAGTGCAATGGAAGCGCTGATCTCCCTGTGCCCGACTGACTTGGGGGGCATTTTAGTTGGGGGGGGGCACATGGGGGGCACAGCGTGAAGTAGGGGGGACCGTGGCTCCCTCTGGCCCCCCCCTGGCGACACCACTGGTCGGCAGAACTACGGGATGAATGATGTCATTCCACTCCTTCACATCCTAGAGGGGAAGCTGAGAAATCTGCTTGGCGAGAGGACAGAAGACGTGGCGCCTACATCTCATGGTCACCTGATCCCTGAGGAGAATGTTTTGGCAGGGGAAGAGGACATAAACGCCCAGGAATTTAATACACAACAAGGTGGTTTATCTGCCCAAGCGACAGGAGAGGAGCAGGAGGAGCATGAGGAGCTGGAGGGCCACAACAAAGACGAGGCAGATGACCCTGACAGACCATGGCAGTATGCAGTGGAGGGAGGCCCTCCGAGTCCCTTGCACAAATGGCCAGATACATGATTTCTTATTTGCATAGTGACAGCCGCATTGTTATGATTCAGCAGAGGGAAGACTACTGGCTATGTTAGACCCTTGCTACTGGTAAAAAATGGACAAATTTTTTAGAACTTCTGAGAGGGCTGCAAAAATGGACTACTATAGAGACATGCTGTGTAGTCGTTTGGTCGCTGCCTATGACAGATCGCCGTCCTCACGAAGGTCTGACCAGGGAAGGGGGGGACCCACTGTGCTCACGCTCCACTGCCACGACTGGGGGGGGGGGGATCAGGAGCAGCACCAGCTCCATAAGCAACAACTTAAGTCTGGAGTCTCTGATGAGCAGTTTTCTTCAGCCGTCTTCTGAAGAAAACACCAAGCAGTAGTAGGGGGACATGCAGCAAAACCTCAACCAGCAGGTGGAGGCGTACTTGGACTGTATCCTGTCACCCATGATCCCCTGGACTACCAGGCATGCTAACTTGAAGTGTGGCGGCAATTGGCCGAGTTTGCCATGGGCATGCTCTCCTGCCTGGCCAGCAGTGTGGCATCAGAGCGGGTGTTCAGTGCATAGTTACCCCTAAGAGAACTCACCTTCCCTCTCAAAATTTTGAGAGATATACATGCCACTGGGCTTTGCTATCACACTGCTGTTGTTTGGTTCTGCTACTACGGTGATCTGCCACCATCTTGTGCTGTATGCCACTGCTGCCACCGTCCCCACTCGGTCATGGGGACACTATAATCACTGTTACTGCTACTGCCACCCCCTCCCGACTCTGTCATGAGGCCATTATTGTCACTGTTAAGGGTGTATTAGACACCCTGATCAGGCAGATGATTGTTGGGAGGGAAGTGTTCCTTCCCAGCAACCGCCTGCTCGCTAGCAGAGGAGACCACTGCTATTACACGCAGCGATCTCCTCCCCTCATCCCCATGCTGTACAGTGGTTTGCTGGAGGCAGATCGTAATTAGACAGCACTCTGTTATGGAGGAACTATTGTCCCTGTTTGGCCGCGTTGACATCAGCGTTTATTTTTCCATTTATCTGATTCGTCAGAACAGAAAAAAATAAAAAATAGAAAACAGAACCTGTATTTTGAGCATCCGTAAAGCCTCTTTCACACGGTCAGTATTTGGTCAGTGTTTTGCATCAGTATTTGATTAGGATTTGTAAGCCAAAAGCAAGAGTGGGTCCAAAACACAGAAGAGATGCAAAAATTTCCATTACATTTTCACTCTGTTTTGGACCCACTCCTGCTTTGGCTTAAAATCATTGATCAAATACTGACCAAATACTGACCGTTAGGGATTAACGGCAGGGGCAATATTTGAATTTGCAATATCTCGTGAATATTTTGTAAAATATTTGTCATATATTTGCGAATTCGAGATTATATTCTTGATTGTGAAAATCGGCACTGTAATATTCACGTAATCCGCGCGAAATAAAGGCGTGGGTCACTTATACTTTTTCAAGCTGGTAAAAGTTTCCTGAGACTGGAGTAAATGGTTGGCACGGCAGAACATTAGAATAGCTATATATGCAGATAGAGTGCTTCAATATATTTGCGCTTGTGAATTTTCGGCAATAGTAAGGGCTAGGCAACTTTTCTATTGGTTGCTAGGGATGTTGCTAAGCTGTGACAAAGCCTTCTCATTGGCCCACAAGCTAGAAGAAGGGAGGGATGATCACCTGATGTGTACTGTGTTTAAAAAACAAACAAAAAAACCTGAATATTCGATTTTACGAATATATAGCCTATATTCTAAATATTTGGGAATTCTCAAAGTGCCGATATTCGCAATAAAAATTCGCTATTCGCGCTCAACAGTACTGATTGTCTGAAAGAGGCTATTAAAGTCCTGCATGTAGGACTTTTTCCAGTGTAAAAAAAAATATTTTTAGATGTAAATGGCCAAAACGGATTGGATCAGAAGAATGGAAAAATAAACAGTGATGTGAACACAGCCTTACTGCCACTGCTGCTGCTGACACCCTCTCCGCTCTGTCATGGGGCCACTAATGTCACTGCATCATTGCCATTTTCTGACAGCCATGACTGTTTTATATTTCGATCTATAGAGCTGTTTGAGGGCTTGTTTTTGGAGGGATGAACTGTAGTTTTTATTAGAACAATTTTTGTGGTAGGTGTGACTTTTTTTCCATTACGGCGTTCACTGCACAGGAATTGTTTTTTTTTTATATTTGAATAGTTCAGACTTTTTTTGCATGCAGCTATACCCGATAGGTTTATTTTTTAGTGTTTATATATTTTTATATGTAACACTGGGAAAGGGGGATGATCTAAACTTTTAATATTTTAATGTTTTTTTGTTAAATAACTTTTACCCCCCTTAGGGGGCTAGAACCTAGGATCTTTTGATCCCTTGTCCCATTCACCCTAATAGAGATCTATTATGGTGAATGGCATTATACCACGCTCCCTGCTAAGCTGGGCCTCGTGTGCCGCGCAGCAGGCAGGTTACTATGGCAGGCCTGGAAAGCTTCAGAAGCGGGGGTTCTGATCAGAAGGAGCCATATCCCTCTGCTTACCTGACAGATGCTGCAATCAGCATTGATCGCGGCATCTGAGGGGTTAAATGATGGGGTTCGGCAGTGTCTCCGTTCCCCGTCATTGCAGCCGGGTGTCTGCTGTATGATACAGCCAGCACCCGCTGCGTATGGAGCGAGTTCACTGCAGCAGTCCACTCCATACATTCCCTCAGCCACCGTGCCATATGGGTATACCTGATTTATAGCAAATCGAATTTCTTGCCGAACTTCGACTTAAAATGTATTAAAAACTTAATTGTTCAAAACTGTGGCACACAAGTTCATGAACACTAAAATAGGTGAGGATCATTGTCGACAAAAAGTTAAGGGAAAACCAGATTTTTTGGCCATACACAATGGAAATCAATAGAATCAATAGAGACAGTACTTTTAGTCCGGCCACCTCTCGGCGTGTGCTGCACGTGAACTAGCGGCAGGACGAATCCGACAGGCTGTTCACCCGCCGGAACAGCCTGCCGGAGTCCCCTGCCACTAGTGTGAAACTAGCTTTAGCAATACCCAACATGTACTTACCTTTGACATTAAACGCAACATGCTTACATTGCTGGGATTTCTCCATTGCAGCTCTAGTCTCTGCAAGATGTGCCAATATGCTTTACCATGTAGCACATTCTCTGATTCCAATGTCTCAGTTTCCCACCATATTAAATCTCCATGTAGGACTCTTATGGTATATTGATAGGATATGCCATAAAAGATAGGTGCGGGTCCCACCTTTGGGACACCCTCCTATTTCTAAAATGGGACACCAAAGTGACGGGAGAGCAAGTCACACAAGTTCAGCCACCCTCTATTCACTACTATAGGAGTTCTGAAAATAGCCAACCAATCACTGCATTTTACTCATCTCACCATCATCTCATCTTACATTTTACTATGATGTAGTAGAGCTACATAAAGATGTAGTAGAGTTACATAGAGATGTAGTAGAGCTACATAAAGATGTAGTAGAGTTACATAGAGATGTAGTAGAGTTACATAGAGATGTAGTAGAGTTAACACACATGTTTAACTAGATGCATTAAAGGGGTTATCCAAGACTATAAAATAATCCCCTATATGCCCGGGCCCCTCAAACTGAATATACTTACCTGGCTCCCCGCTCCCCGCACCGCTCCTGGTCCCCGCACTGCCGCTGCTGCTTCTCCCAGTGCGTGGATGAAAACATCCAGTGTCGTGGGGGAGCAGCCAATGGAAGAGGACAGGGACGAGCCTCCATAGGATCGCGGGTGACACTTGGGAGGCTCGTCCTTGTCACGGCCTGCCATTGGCTGCTTCCCCCAACACCGAATGTTTTCATCCGCGCATGGAGAGAAGCAGCTGCGGCAGTGCAGGGACCAGGAGCGTTGCAGGGAGCGGCACTAGTCAGTAAATGTCGATAAGTGTATAAGGGGCCTGAGATTGCCATAGAGACAATAAACACTGAGCACTCAGCATAATGGACAGTGCCCGAAAGAAAGCATATACACCAAAGGTGCAGCAAGTAAATAATAGCTAAAAGCTGGTCTAAATACACACCAAAGGTGGCAGCGAAAATGGCAGAGCTATCCTTAGAGAGAATGGAACTTACCCAGTTGTGTAGCGTGGGGGGGGGGGGCGCAAAATTCCAGGGGGCGCTAGCAGGGCCACACCGCCAATTAAGCAAAGTGAGGGGATTGCGGAGGGTGGCCCTGGTGACAAGTGGGGGGCAGCGGCAGGGCACAGGGAGATGAGCGCTTCCATTGTAGCGAGATGAGCGCTTCCATCCCTTCCCTGTTCCTCCTTATAGGCTGCAGGCACTAGGCCTGCAGTCTATCAGAGGCCGGTGTAGGCGTCATCGCGCCGCCTGAGCCGTACACAGCGCGGGACAGAGGCCAGAAGAGGCTTGAAGCGCATCGCTGCCAGCCTGGTGGAGGTAAGTTTAAGTGTTTATTTTTTTATATGGTACTACTTACCTGCACATGATTGGGGGGGCACTTGTTACTGGCACATGATTGGGGGGCATCTATGGGGGCACTTGTTACTGGCACATGATTGGGGGCATCTATGGGGGCACTTGTTACTGGCACATGATTGGGGGCATCTATGAGGGCACTTGTTACTGGCACATGATTGGGGGTATCTATGGGGGCACTTGTTACTGCCACATGATTAGGGGGCATCTATGGGGGCACTTGTTACTGGGACATGATTTGGGGGCATCTATGGGGGCACTTGTTAATGGGACATGATTGGGGGGCATCTATGGGGGCACTTGTTAATGGGACATCATTGGGGGGCATCTATGGGGACACATCTTACTGGAACATTATTGGGGGTACTGTGGGGGCATCTATGGGGCACTTATTACTGGCACATTATAGATGGCACTTTTTACTGGCACATTATTGGGTGGCACTATGGGAGCACTTCTTACTGGCACATTATTGGGGGCACTATGGGGGCATCTACTGAGGCCACAAAAAAGGGGCTCTGTATAGGGGCATTTTATACTGGGACACATTATGGTAGGTACTATGGGGAAGGGGAGAGAGGAGTTTTATGGCCTAATGGTAGGCTTTATTAGTACTGGGGGTCTATGGGGAACATGATTACTAGTATGGGCACTATGGGAGCATTATTACTTCTGGGGCACAGTGGGGACATGTTGCGGGCCAGTGATGGCCAGTTCGCAGTGTTCGCCAGTGAACACATGCGGGCTGCCATCTTGGCTCACAAGTCCAGCAATGCACAGGTAAGCCCTTACCTGTGCCTGTCCTGCAAGCCGGTCTTAAATCAAATGCGGTCACCGGGAGCAGGCAGCTCTGAGAACAGCCCGATGAAGGCCACCGGCGGCTGTTCTCGGAACTGCCTGCTCACGGTGACCGCATTTGTCTCAGACCGGTTTGCGGCACAGGCACAGGTAAGGGCTTACCTGTGCATCGCCGGACTTGTGAGTCAAGATGGCAGCTCGCATGTATTCGCTGGCAAACACTGCAAACTGGCCATCACTGTTGGGGGCACTGTAGGAGCTCTTTTACTACCATGGGTGCTCTAGCAGAGAATTATTCCTATTGGTGGGACCTTTGGGAGCACTATTACTGTGGGGGCACCTTGGCACAGTATCAGCTTACCACAATCATTTTTGGGGGATGTTATGCTTACACTATTAGTGTCGGGGGCACTCTTTGCTGGGCACAGTTATTTTAGGGCAGTGTGTGCCAATAATTATTGAAGGTGGCATTATCTGCATGGTATTAGTATTATCAGGGGGTTTATCTTTTTCCACAGTATAGTATTGGGGAGGACAGCAGCACAGTATTGGGGGTGGTAGGATGATTTTTCCAAAAGATGGGATGATGATGGAAAAGTAGTAAATTAAGATTTCTTTTGTCAAACTGCAGAGATGAGAAATGGCTGAAAACTGGTGGTCTGGTCTAAAGGTTTGAAAGGAGAAGATGAGGAAAGAGAACATCTACATCAAAGGAGACGTCACTGGATGTAAGACGTATGGGGCGCTGTATTACCCTGTATGTTCTGTAGTGATGGGAGGGTGGATATAGAATTTGGCCCACACTGTAGCAGCCTGGCCCCAGACTTCAGGTCACACTGTGCGTGTTCTGAATTCTGGGGGCTCACATCCATCTATTACGTTATCTGTACTCAGAGAGATATCACTGTGTTATCTGTGGTGTTACATAGGACTGCAAGTGATATCTACTACATTATCTGTATTTTAAAAAGGGGCGTGTCCACAGGTTGGGGTGGGGCAACCCACGCTACGCCACTGAACTTACCATTTCATTCTCCTCCCTGGGCCAGTCCTGCTTGCTAACAGAAGGAGGTGGGGCAGTTCTGGTTTCTCTATTATTATTCCTGTAGTGTGACATCACTGTGTTTATTATTCCAGTAGTGTGACATCACTGTGTTTATTATCCATGTACTGTGACAACATTGTGTTTATTATCTCTGTATTGTGACACGACTGTGTTTATTATCCCTGTACTGTGACATCACTCTGTTTATTATCCTTGTACTGTGACATCACTGTGTTTATTATCCCTGTACTGTGATATCACTGGGTACATTATCCCTGTACTGTGACATCACTCTGCTTATTACCCCTGTATTGTGACCATGTTTGGCTATGCAGTGGAGTCTGTAACAACCATCATAAAGGTGAACAACCCCTTTAAAGGGGTTTTCACATCCTATTCAATGGGGGCATATCACTAGGATATGCCCCCATTGTTTGATAGGTGCGATTGTAGCTGGTCAGCTAAGACCTGTCCTAGGTTGCTTATATAGCTTATAGGTTTATACAGCTAAACCTGCCAATAAACTTAATACAGTTCCTATGTTTGTGTTTTAAAGACAAAAGCAGAGTTATTTACAGTGACTTCATGTTTGGATGTCATAAAACTGTTATATATTGTGTTCACAGAAGCAAAAAAGATAATATGCCTTTAAGATTCATATAATGTAAAGTAAGCTCAATGACACTAGCAGGAGCTGCTGGAATCATTACACCAGAGGAGAGAAGCTGAACAGACATTCACTCCACTAAGAGCTGTGTTTTATGGAAGCAGAGAGGCCAAAATAGGTTTTCAAAACAGTTATATAATGTTCCTACTGTTAATATAGTGATTAGAACTGTATACTGAACCAGTTATATGTGTGTTTACTTACAGTTCCACCAATTGCAAACTACAAATCCAAATTGCATACAACCATACCAGATCATACGCAACCAATCTGCAAATAGTTACTGCTAACTGCATGTCATGGTCTTACCTTCTTGCTGTCCTCCTTCGTTTGACATATGCTGGCGGCCATCTTGGTTTCTGGGTTTCTTGTAGCCTCCCACCTCTGCGGCTTCTCCTTCCCACTGGGAGGAGCTGGATGCCCAGCTCATATATATATAGGAGGTCTGTGGCTTCAGTTACCTGCTTGGTCCTCCTGTGTTCACATGCTTCTAAGACTGCTGCTGCTTCTGG
Organism: Bufo gargarizans; assembly: GCF_014858855.1. Lineage (NCBI taxonomy): Eukaryota > Metazoa > Chordata > Amphibia > Anura > Bufonidae > Bufo > Bufo gargarizans. Next base: position 70,561,435 of record NC_058080.1, read on the forward strand.
TTCCTGATCCTGGCTTCGTCTGACTACCCTTCTGGTTCCTGATCCTGGCTTCGTCTGACTACCCTGCTGGTTCCTGATCCAGGCCTCGTCTGACTACCCTGCTGTTCCTGATCCTGGCTTCGTCTGACTACCCTTCTGGTTCCCGACTTCTGGCTTCGCAAGACCCTGCTTCGGTTTAGCCATCCGCTTGGACTTTTGCCTTACGGCTTGACTTTCAATAAAAGCCTTCTTATTTTCACTATCTCTTGTTGTACGTCTGGTTCATGGTTCCTTGACATTAGGACCAAGCCATGAATTCTGACGGTACAGGGCCATCCTCGCTACCTACGCTGGTTGCCAGACTTGATCAGCAGGATCACCTGTTGGGTCGGTTCGCTGTGGCGTTGCAAACCCTGCTTGAACGCACGGCTCATTTAGCTTCCGTTGCCGATGGGTCGGTTGTCGCTCCTGGGCTCGCTCCTACTGCCGCTCCGGTTGTTGCGCCAGAGTCTACCCCGACACCTGTTGCTGCGCCTGCGGTGTTTCGGGGTATGACCGGTTCTGCCCCCCTTCCACAGCGCTTTGGGGGAGAGCCAACTCAGTGCCGAGGTTTCCTTAACCAGGTGGGCATTTATTTCGAGTTGCTGCCACATGCCTTTCCTACTGAGAGATCAAAGGTGGGCTTCTTGATCTCGCTGCTCTCGGACAAGGCCTTGGCCTGGGCCAGCCCTTTATGGGAGAACAACAATCCGGTGGTTGCCGAGTTTTCCGGTTTTGTTGCTTCTCTTCGGAAGGTATTCGATGTGCCGGCTCGTGCTGCCTCTGCTGCGAAGCTCCTTATGTCCATCAGACAGGGTTCACGATCCGTAGCTGAATACGCCATTGAGTTTCGTACCCTGGCAGCAGAGGTGGGCTGGAATAATGAGGCTCTGGTCGCTGCTTTCTCTCATGGTCTCTCGGATGCCTTGAAGGATGAGGTTGCAGCTAAGGACCTACCAGTGGAGCTCGAGTCCCTTATTTCTTTCCTGATTTTGATTGACACCAGACTCAGGGAGAGACCTTCCTTTAAGGAGAGCCTGCGGAGGTCTTCTAACAGATTGGCGCCTACGTTTGCTGTCCCACCCGTGCCTCCCTCTCCTCCCACGCCTCCTGGGGATGACTTGTCTGGGGGTGAACCCATGCAGCTGGGGTTTGCTCGCCTGTCCGAGGGGGAGAGGGTACTCCGGAGACGCGAGGGCCGATGCATGTACTGTGGTCTCGGTGGGCATTTTCGGTTGGCATGCCCGAACCGTCCGGGAAACGCTCGCACCTGAGATCCTGTCGGGGGCAGATCTTGGGTGGAGTCTCCTCGTCCCCGGTTTCCCGTGTTGATAAACCACTGATTACTGTTGTCCTCTCCTGGGTCGGGGGCTCGGTGACGACTCAGGCGTTGGTGGACTCTGGTGCTGGTGGTTTGTTCATTGATAGTGTGTTCGCTGCCGCCAATTCCATTCCTCTGCAGCCTCGAGGTTCCCCACTGGCTCTTGAGGCGATAGACGGCAGACCCCTTCTGCCGCCACACGTGACTCAGGAGACCCTTCCAGTGGGGATGGCCATTGGTGCCGTTCACAGAGAGTCGGTCTGTCTCCAGGTTATTTCATCTCCACACTACTCGGTGGTCTTGGGGTACCCCTGGCTCCAGAAGCATAATCCGACTTTCGATTGGAGATCGGCCGAGATCCTCTCGTGGTCACCGCAGTGTGGGGCTAGTTGCATCCATGGGCCTGTCAAGTTGCTGTGTACTTCCTCGGACTCTCTGTTGCCTCCTGAATACGAGGAGTACCGGGATGTATTCGATAAGGTGCGTGCGGTTGCCCTACCTCCGCACCGCCCATATGATTGTGCCATAGAGTTACAATCTGGTGCCGTTCCTCCTCGTGGCAAAGTCTATCCACTGTCGGTAGCGGAGAATGAGGCCATGGAGGAGTACGTGAGGGAGGCGCTTTCACGCGGACACATTCGCAAATCCTCGTCCCCGGCAGGGGCTGGATTTTTCTTTGTGAAAAAGAAGGGCGGTGAGTTGAGGCCTTGCATCGACTACAGGGGTCTCAATCGCATCACGATCAAGAACGCTTACCCGATACCCTTGATTTCCGAGCTGTTCGATCGCCTCAAAGGGGCCAGGGTCTTTACCAAACTCGACCTGAGGGCGGCATATAACCTGGTAAGGATCAAGGCGGGCGATGAGTGGAAGACCGTGTTTAACACCAGGACCGGTCATTATGAATCCTTGGTTATGCCCTTTGGGTTGTGCAATGCGCCCGCAGTCTTCCAGGAATTCATCAACGATGTTTTCCGTGACCTGTTGCAGCAGTGTGTGGTGGTCTATTTGGATGACATCTTGGTATATTCTGAATCCATGGAGGCCCACATTCTGGATGTCAGACGAGTGTTGCAACGCTTACGAGAGAACAAGCTGTTCGGTAAGCTTGAGAAATGCGAATTTCACCGATCCCAGGTAACCTTCTTAGGTTACATCATTTCCGCTGAGGGGTTCTCCATGGATCCTGAGAAGGTTTCGGCTGTCTTACAGTGGCCCCAGCCCAGTGAGCTTCGTGCCCTGCAGCGCTTTTTGGGCTTCGCCAATTATTATCGGAAGTTCATCAGGGACTTTTCCATGCTAGCCAAGCCTCTCACGGATCTGACCAGGAAGGGCAGTAATCCCCAGGTCTGGCCGCTCGAGGCCATCCGAGCTTTTGAGGCTCTAAAGTCCGCCTTTGTGTCGGCTCCGATTCTGTCGCATCCCAACCCTGGGTTGCCTTTTGTCCTCGAGGTGGACGCGTCTGAGACGGGAGTAGGCGCCCTCCTGTCTCAGCGTAGAACACCAGAGGGTCCTCTGCTTCCTTGTGGGTTTTACTCCCGGAAACTGTCTTCCGCGGAGTGCAACTATCAGATTGGTGACAGGGAGTTATTGGCCATTGTGCAGGCCCTTAAAGAATGGAGGCACTTGCTCGAGGGCTCGGTGGTTCCGGTTCTCATCCTGACGGACCACAAGAATCTGACCTACCTCTCTGAGGCCAAGAGATTGACACCACGTCAGGCCAGATGGGCTCTGTTCTTGTCACGTTTTAATTACGTGGTCTCCTACCTACCCGGTTCCAAGAACATCAGAGCGGATGCCTTATCACGGCAGTACTCCGAGCTGTCCGGGGAGGAGTCGATTCCGACTTCGGTCATACCTCCGAATCAGATCCTGGCCGCTATTCGCACCAGCCTGACCTCTCCCCTGGGTGAGCAGATTTTGGCGGCTCAATCTGGTGCTCCCTCTGGGAGACCCAACGGCAGATGTTTTGTGCCTGAGGAGTTGCGCACTCGGTTGTTGCGAACCTACCATAACTCCAAGGCCGCGGGGCATCCTGGAAAGAATCAGCTGTCCTGGGCTGTTTCACGTCTGTTCTGGTGGCCTTCTCTACGTTCCGACATCGCCGCATATGTAGCGGCATGCTCCGTTTGTGCCCAGAGTAAGTCCCCTCGGCACCTTCCGTTGGGCCTTTTGCAACCCATAGCCACCGGGGAGCGTCCATGGTCACACCTGGGGATGGATTTCATTGTGGACCTCCCTGCATCCCGAGGCCATACGGTCATTCTCATGATTGTGGATCGGTTTTCCAAAATGTGCCACTGTGTTCCTCTCAAGAAGTTACCCTCTGCACAAGAGTTGGCCTCGATTTTTGCCAGGGAGGTCTTCCGGTTGCACGGTTTGCCCAAGGAGATTGTGTCGGATCGGGGGAGTCAGTTTGTGTCCAGGTTCTGGAGCGCCTTTTGCTCCCAGTTGGGGATTCATCTCTCTTTCTCCTCGGCCTACCACCCTCAGTCCAATGGGGCCGCAGAACGATCCAATCAGGCCTTGGAGCAATTCCTTCGTTGCTATGTCTCCGATCACCAAGACAATTGGGTTGACCTCCTGGCTTGGGCTGAGTTTGCCAGGAACACGGCGGTGAACTCTTCCTCTGGGACGTCTCCCTTCATGGCCAATTATGGGTTCCAACCTGCCATGTTACCGGAGGTATTCTCTCCCCAGGATATTCCGGCTGTGGAGGATCACCTTTCCGTCCTACGTGCTTCTTGGGTACAGATCCAGAGGTCCCTTGAGGTCTCTGCGCAGCGCCAGAGACTCCAGGCTGATCGCAGACGAGCGCCCGCTCCTTCCTACCAGGTCGGAGACCGCGTATGGTTGTCCACCCGCAACTTCAACCTTCGAGTGCCCACTCCCAAGCTGGCGCCTCGCTTTGTTGGTCCCTTCCGAGTGCTTCGCAGGGTAAACCCGGTAGCCTATGCCCTCGCGCTTCCTCCTGGCATGCGGATCTCCAACGTGTTTCATGTCTCCCTGTTGAAGCCACTGGTGTGTAATCGTTTCACTTCCTTGGTTCCTCGGCCTCGTCCGGTCCAAGTGGGCAATCGTGAGGAGTATGAGGTGAGCAATATCCTGGACTCACGCCTGGTCCGCGGTCGGGTGCAGTTTTTGGTCCATTGGCGTGGTTATGGTCCAGAGGAGCGTTCCTGGGTTCCCTCCACAGATGTCCATGCTCCTGCCTTGCTCCGAGCCTTCCACGCACGCTTCCCTCAGAAACCGTTCTTTACTCCGCGGAGGAGGGGCCCTTGAGGGGGAGGTACTGTCATGGTCTTACCTTCTTGCTGTCCTCCTTCGTTTGACATATGCTGGCGGCCATCTTGGTTTCTGGGTTTCTTGTAGCCTCCCACCTCTGCGGCTTCTCCTTCCCACTGGGAGGAGCTGGATGCCCAGCTCATATATATATAGGAGGTCTGTGGCTTCAGTTCCCTGCTTGGTCCTCCTGTGTTCACATGCTTCTAAGACTGCTGCTGCTTCTGGTTCCTGATCCTGGCTTCGTCTGACTACCCTTCTGGTTCCTGATCCTGGCTTCGTCTGACTACCCTGCTGGTTCCTGATCCAGGCCTCGTCTGACTACCCTGCTGGTTCCTGATCCTGGCTTCGTCTGACTACCCTTCTGGTTCCCGACTTCTGGCTTCGCAAGACCCTGCTTCGGTTTAGCCATCCGCTTGGACTTTTGCCTTACGGCTTGACTTTCAATAAAAGCCTTCTTATTTTCACTATCTCTTGTTGTACGTCTGGTTCATGGTTCCTTGACACTGCATACTGCAAATTGCGACCTAATTCAGCAAGTAGAACTATTAGTTACACCTCAGATATACCTCTCAGAGAGATCATAAAGTGCTTAAATAACTTAAAGTGAGAGTACAGATACTCAAGAGAGAAATATATTCACTATATTATGTTGAATGACAAGATTGAACAGTTGAACCACCATTTTATGAATCTTTATGCAACACATGTTTTGTACATGGACTATCTGCTGCAGAGGCGGCAGTGTTATATATGAAGAAAAGTTGAAGTTAATAAAGAAGTTATTTCAAGCATTTGGTGTGCTCTTTAAACCTACTGTTTCCATAGAACAGCGCTAGAGGAATTACAGAGTAATAGACAGTCTGGTTAGACTAAAAGTCAGAGATACCAAAATTCTTCTAATGCCATAGCGCAAATAGCACTTCATATTGCTGCGCCTGCCACAGCGATATGCCCCCATTTCATGTGATGGGAATACCCCTTTAAGCTTTATTCTTCAAAAAATACTTGTCACATAAGAAAGAAACCAAATGTTAGACTACTTTCATATCTGCGGCATGGATTCTCCTGATTCGGCACTGCTGGATGCAACCGGAATCCCCGCTGGCCGCATTAACTATAATGGGGTCCGGGCCGGCGGAGATCTGGCTGCAATCTAGCAAATATGCTGATAATTGGCTGGACAAAAACCGCTGCATGCTGGGGTTTGTGCCCTGACGATTCCCGGCATTCTCTCCCATAACTGGCAGCCGGATCGTAGCCTTAAATATTTGCAGGGGAAAAGGTCTCAAGAGTGAGTAACAAATGCACCCATTACTACTGCTGAGGCAGCACATTGTGGTACAATATCAGTATACAAGATCTGGTTTTATTCCGGAAACAGCCCCACTCTTATAAATGAGTTGTGACTGGTATTGCAGCTCAAGGAAATGTAGCAGAGCTGTAATTCCAGATACAGCCCAAAGGCAAGATAGGCACTGTTTCTGGAAATAAACCAGCAGACCTTTTTAGCTAATCGAATACAACTCATTTATTTAGTACCTGTCCCCTTTCCTGACATGTCTGTTGTAGTAACTAGCTGCATTCCCCTGTAATAAAAATTCTGGAGCATCTCTGTGTTATGCCATTCCTCAATTATTCCCGATAGAATTTTATGGATAAATTGGGGGTGTTTCCCTGCACAGTCTGCCACTATTCAATCAGTGCTCTCAGCGTCAGACTGTGCAGGGACACACACCCAGCTGGTAACACCCATCTGGACCTTCATTGCAAACTGTTGGCAATGCATTCATAACTTCTAGCAGGAATAACAAAGGAATGGTACAATATGGAGTGATAAGAATAGATGCTCCAGAATTGTTACTACATGGGGAATGCAAGTAAATAAAAAAACGACATTTTAGGAGAGGGGATGCATAAATATTCAGTGTGACACACATGTGTCAGTTAAGGATATACTTTCTTTTTACAGTGTGGGGACATATCGGCTGCAGATGATTCCTGGGAACTGGCCAGCAATACAAAACACCTGCTCCTGTTATGTACCCAAAGTTGATAAAGTACAATATAATACACAGTATAGTATACTACAGGGTATATAGTATAGTGTATTGTATATAGTATAATAACGTGATATCCAGTAACCATCACCAACCCAAAAAATAAAATCAGATGGTGTAAGTGCTTTTGATCAGTAGTGCTTAGTACCGCAATCCTTTTCATTGCTGGTAGAAAAGGGAAGCATAGGTCTCCTTCTGTTTCAGTGGCGCCACCAGCACCACAGGTGGTCTCATAGCAGGGAGATGACTCAACCACTGAGGGTTTCTAGAAGACATCTTACCAGGTAGCACTGTCGTTTTTGTTTCTCATCTGGAAAGAAAAGAAAAAAAAAATCAGTCATTCCACGCATTGCTGGCAGCAATTTCTCTAAATGTGTAAATGAGCCAATCATATAATTAGTGTGCTTTGAAGTGGACATTGTCTTCTAATGATATGGTGGGGGGCAGGGTTTAGAAGGCGTTTGATGTCTTGCTATCTTAGCGTGGCTGTCTTAATATAAAAAAAAGCAAAAATAAAATATACAAAAATCCCAAATAAGACACAAAAACAAAAAAAAAAAATGGAAAAGAAGGTTAAGACTGCAGGCTGAGTGATGTTGGCACTTCAAAGCCCGGCCAGACTAAATTGCTGCCGATTGCTCCACACAAAAGTGTTCCCTTGTGGATGACAGTGCATGGTGACAAAGTTCAATTGGCAACAGGAGCCAGAAAAGATCAAAGGCTTTCCATTGTAATAGTTTTGTTCCATGAAGAATCGCTCATTGTTAATAGTTCTCCAGCCTATACTGACTCTACTCCGCATCAGGATCCTTGTCTGCCAGGCTATTCTACGCTAAATGTATGTGAACGCATTCTCCTCGTGTTTGCCTTTCTCTTGCTGGGAGTTAGAGGCATCTGAATCATGCCTATATGGATACATAGGTAACAGCTGGCAAGTAAAAAGGCCAGAAGTCTTTTATTGAAATAATTAACTTGTATAAAAAATTACCCCATTCACACGTAGCATGAAAGAACCTGCACAGCTTCTCAGGAATCAGTATGGTCAGTATGTAAAGATGCCGCACTGAGACTAAAGCCAAGACTTCATTTCCATTAAAAAGAAGAGGGAGGCTATTAGCGTCTTTCCCAATCACGTATAGTTTAAGGAAAGTTATTTCAGAAAGCATGTCCTGTAGATAGACATGAGATAGATAGATAGATAGATACATAGATAGATACATAGATATGAGATAGATATATAGATAGATACATAGATAGATAGATATTAGATAAATATTACATAGATAGAGTAGCAAAAAGGCAGCACTCCAAAATCAGTACTTTATTCACCCATGTATATACATGACATTTCGGCTCAACCCTAGAGCCTTTCTCAAGCTAAATAAATAGATAGATATAAAGATGATACATAGATAGATAGATAGATAGATAGATATTAGACAGATAGGTAGATAGATAGATATTCAGCACATAGTCAAAACTTTACCTTAAAGGGAACGTTTCATTAGAAAAAGACCTGTTTTTTAAATCACATTTTTATGTTTAACATATTTTTTAAGACTTTTTGATGACGTTATTTTAAATTTTCCATATCACTATTTATAATTAAACAAAAACAATAAAGTCCTGTAGTTTTCACACTGACCACTAAGCCTAATACAAAGGGGCAATTCTTGGTTTGTAAAAATTACTTTACTGCAGTTATCTGCTTATCTGTCATGCTAATCCTGCCTGTAATGATAACACCTCTGTGTATAGATAAGACGGGATCCACCATTCACAATAAGCGATTGTCAGAGCTTATCTATTCTTTCCTTGTACAATGACCAGAGCATGCCTAGAAAACTCTACCATAGAAGTCAATAGGGTCCCCTCCTGACCATTGTGACTATGGACCATGGAGCGGCCGTAAAGCAATTTTCTTAATGCTGTGTAAATGCTGTTAAGAACAGCTCAGGCAAGATGGCCGCCCCCATAATAATGTCGAGGAAATGTAATTAAAAAATCTACAATCAGAAAATAAAAAGAGAATAGAAAAAAGGAGATGTGGAACTATCTGGTTTTAACTGACAGATAATATTTTGGTGACACATTTACTAAAGAGAGGTCTACCTATTTTAAGGAAAATCCTCAAGGTCAGTCACTTTCATTTTCATAGGGAGGGGTTTGAATGATTGTTTGAAAAAAAAAAGTTGTAGGAATAGCTCCCTCTTATGTGACAGGGAACAGGTGCTCTAGTCCAAATGGCTGTATCACCCGTACAGAGAAAAATATTGAAATTACTTGTAAATTGTGGACTGGCACTCTGTATGTGTGGCTTCAAATGAATACACAATAATTATGGTGATCACACTCAAATTTAATAAATTAAAAACAATCGTAATGACACTATAAAACTATTAAAAATTTAACAAACATATGCATGCTCACACATATTAAATATTGTAGGAAAAATACGTCATAAATCATATATGCAAGTAGTTCATAAAATAAATGACGGTGGTTTTCTAATGAGACTGAACTAAATCTTTGTATTTGATTTAAAAGTTTGCATAAAGTGCATTCAGCTGTTGTTGCGGCTTGCAGGCCAAGATGTTCTTAAAGGGGATGAAAAACAATCCTGAGTACTGTTCACCAGTTACTGCTTGATTATAGTTTTAAATGTCCAGACCTTAGTTTATGTCTATGATGGAAAAACAAGTACTGGTATGTACTATAATCACCGCCTATACAGGTCTTACCTGCTTCTAGGTGGATAAAAAATATTCGTGTTCCAAGATATGGCATTACATACCCAACCTAAAACTTGCTGCTGTGTTCGTTTCTCCACGCTATTCAGGCAGACGCCGGCATATCACGTGGTCTGTATCAGGAAACAGGTTTGTATCTCGCAGCAAAGTATCGCAGGAACTTGGTGTTGAAAATGGGATCCGAAAAAAAATTTGGGATCCGAATTTTCTTTTGTTATTTGGAGCGCTCCAATTTTTAGTAATATTAATTTTAATAGATCATCCGTATAAAGGCCTTTTCTTAGTCCAGTGGGAGTTCTCAGCTGGTTACGCCAGACGCGTTTCGGGGACCTCTTACCCCTTCCTCAGTGGCAGGGGTTTGAATGCTTCATTCTTGCCCTAGTTCCTTTAATCCCCACCTCATAGAATTACATGAATTATCAGCAGCCCATGCCCTGTTTATATGGGGAGATGTGATGCAAACAATATTTTTTTCACTCATATAAAAGATCAATCACTGACAAAGAAATATTTGCTATTTTGTTGCATGATCGTTGGGCATGTTTTCATGGGACAGGGATCGAGAACCTTCATCCACCCATGTACCAGGGCCTTTACTGTCTAGTTTTTAAATTTTAGGCATGCATACCCAGACTAATTTTGTAGGAACTATCTATCCCCAGAAGTTTCCATACTAGAGATGTGCAAAAAGATTCTAAACAAACACGATTAGCTATTAATTTAACAAATCAGAAGTTTTCTCGATTCTCTTTACGATAAATCGAACAAAAATGATGCACAATGGTTACTATGAAAATTGGTGGGGAAACAACAGGATGGAAGACGGAGGATCGCATGACCCTAGGAGGGAAGGGAGAGGGGCTTGCTCTAATTGTCTCAGAGGCTGACAGACAGCTTGATAAGCCAATAAGGGGGCAGCATTCAGCCAGGTCCTTCTGCTCAGGACGAGCCAGATGCCATTCCGTTCTCAGCTATGGATGTGATAGGATGTTTTGTGGCTGTTTCTGACAAAAAAAACAATCACAGACACAAGTCAGTTACTAGGGACAAGATAGGGGCACTATCGGGACAGAATATGTAGATATAATTGAGTAGATTTTAGAGTTTTATGAGGGAAAACATGGAGCGTGAGTAACTGGTTGTTTCATACAGCTTGCTGGCAAGTTCAGCATTACAATATTCTGCAAGGAAAATGATATTTTTCAATATTTTAAAAACAGACAGCCATCTTTTTTCTGTAAAAAAGTTTATAAATTACATAGGCTTATTGCCAGCACCCTAATCGCATGCACTCAGCTGTAAACGCTGAGCTATTGTCCCCTTTAAAATAAATAAATAAACATACTGTGCATTATTACTGAAAGTGTTGTGCTGAGATAACAGTATTTTATATGCCACTTAACCATTAACGCATTGTATTGCAAGATTATCACGCATTATCATATGCATTGTGCTACAATAACAGTATATATACCAGTTAACTAATATTGCACTGTATTGTGGAAAGATACCGTGCAATTAGTAGTGAACATGTTGTACTGTAAAAACGACATTAATACGGCAGTTTCATTCCACGCATTGTATTATCATTGTAAATTGTCAATACCAGTGTGCAGTGCCTTTGTAGACAAAGTACAGAAAGAACACTCGCAATTTTGCTATTACTGTTTAATAATCTGCAGTAGTGCAAACAGCAGTGGCAGCACCAACCATTCAGCCAGTAGTAGCAGGCCACAGTTTTCCCTCGCTTCTGACAGTCGCCAAATTATTATTAAGGACAGAAAGGATGAGATTGTGAACTGGATGCAGTTGCAGCAGGATGATGTGGATTTTACCTCTGAGTCTGACACCATGCCTTGGAGTCAGAGGTGACAGCATTCCACCTGCTCCTCCTTCTTGCTGCCCCATATAAGTTTTTTAGTTGCATCATCTCTGTCTTCATTGCCCCTGCTTTTTTTTCCTACAAAGAGGCAACAAAACCCCATACCCTATGGAAGATACTCAAGAGAGTCTCCCTAATGTTGATGTGTTGTGTGAGAACAATCAGTGTTTGGACTGCCATGAGGAGGGCTTCAGAAGGAGGTGGAGGACTCAGTGCATAGCTGTGCTGCAGGTATTAGTACAAACCGGATTCCCAAAAAGTTGGGACACTAAACAAATTGTGAATAAAAACTGAATGCAATGATGTGGAGATGGCAAATGTCAATATTTTATTTGTAATAGAACGTAGATGACCGATAAAACGTTTAATCCGAGTAAATGTATCATTTTAAAGGAAAAATATGTTGATTCAAATTTTCACGGTGTCAACAAATCCCCAAAAGGTTGGGACAAGTAGCAATAAGAGGCTGGAAAAAGTAAATTTGAGCATAACGAAGAGCTGGAAGACCAGATAACACTAATTAGGTCAATTGGCAACATGATTGGGTATAAAAAGAGCTTCTCAGAGTGGCAGTGTCTCTCAGAAGCCAAGATGGGTAGAGGATCACCAATTCCCACAATGTTGCACAGAAAGATAGTGGAGCAATATCAGAAAGGTGTTACCCAGCGAAAAATTGCAAAGACTTTGCATCTATCATCATCAACTGTGCATAGAGAATCTGGAACAATCTCTGTGCGTAAGGGTCAAGGCCGTAAAACCATACTGGATGCCCGTGATCTCCAGGCCCTTAAACGACACTGCACCACAAACAGGAATGCTACTGTAAAGGAAATCACAGAATGGGCTCAGGAATACTTCCAGAAACCATTGTCAGTGAGCACAATCCACCGTGCCATCCGCCGTTGCCAGCTGAAACTCTACAGTGCAAAGAAGAAGCCATTTCTAAGCAAGATCCACAAGCTCAGGCGTTTTCACTGGGCCAGGGATCATTTAAAATGGAGTGTGGCAAAATGGAAGACTGTTCTGTGGTCAGACGAGTCACGATTCAAAGTTCTTTTTGGAAATCTGGGACGCCATGTCATCCGGACCAAAGAGGACAAGGACAACCCAAGTTGTTATCAACGCTCAGTTCAGAAGCCTGCATCTCTGATGGTATGGGGTTGCATGAGTGCGTGTGGCATGGGCAGCTTGCATGTCTGGAAAGGCACCATCAATGCAGAAAAATATATTCAGGTTCTAGAACAACATCTGCTCCCATCCAGACGTCATCTCTTTCAGGGAAGACCCTGCATTTTTCAACAAGATAATGCCAGACCACATTCTGCATCAATCACAACATCATGGCTGCGTAGGAGAAGGATCCGGGAACTGAAATGGCCAGTCTGCAGTCCAGATCTTTCACCTATAGAGAACATTTGGCGCATCATAAAGAAGAAGGTGCAACAAAGAAGGCCCAAGACGATTGAACAGTTAGAGGCCTGTATTAGACAAGAATGGGAGAGCATTCCTATTTCTAAACTTGAGAAACTGGTCTCCTCGGTCCCCAGACGTCTGTTGAGTGTTGTAAGAAGAAGGGGAGATGCCACACAGTGGTGAAAATGGCCTTGTCCCAACTTTTGGGGGATTTGTTGACACCATGAAATTCTTATTCAACATATTTTTCCCTTAAAATGGTACATTTTCTCAGTTTAAACTTTTGTTCCGTGATTTATGTTCTATTCTGAATAAAATATTAGAAGTTGGCACCTCCACATCATTGCATTCAGTTTTTATTCACGATTTGTATAGTGTCCCAACTTTTTGGGAATCCGGTTTGTAGTAATAGTAGCACTTGTAGCCAAAGTGGTGGTAGTGCTAAGGATATTGGTAGCGACAGTGGCACTCAGGGAAAATACAGAGCAGGGAATTGGGGGGTGGAAGCGCAAGGAGCCCATGATGACATATCACAATCTGATGAAAGTGTTGGGGAGGGCCCTGATGATGATTGTGTGTTGGATAGGACCTAGGAACTGGGTCAGGGTGCTGAGGAGGAGGTAACACCAGAAAAGGAGGGTGGTGGTCACAGCTGCAATTAAGAACAGAGGCGTATGACCACACCTACCAAAACTGTCAGAGCCAGACCTGCTTCTGTTATGGTCAGCTCATAAACTGGTGATGGAGATGATACTGCGGGCGCAGGCTCAAAATTTGCCAGACCTAAGCTAAACTCAGCTGAGGCTAGCTTTATGTGAATATCTCCTATCTTGCAGTTTTTTTCCACAGTACCAGAAGACAAAAGCATTGCCATGTGCAGGATTAGCAGTATTAAAATAAAATATGGGTGTCTGTCGCTAAAATATAGCTTTTATTAAATTTGTTAAAATAAAGGTATTTTTAACTCAATAATGTGTGTAAAACGTGAATAGTCCTAGATAATATTTTCACCGGGTGTGAGTCTATTATCAACCACTCAGACCCAGGACTATCTGTCTACATAGGGAGCAGCATATGGCAAAAGATGATGGGGATGAAGGTATGGAACACTCGGTACACCCTCACTTGTATTCCCCAACAAACAGTGAATATCTATTTAGACTAACACTAAACCTTAATGTGCTACCCTATGCTGGCTACAACTAAGTCCTGCTTCCTCCTATTTAAGGCTCGACACATTTCTTTAGTTGCTTATAGTTTGCAACTTAGTCTTCAGGAGCACTATAGAAGCTGGTCAAAACAGCACATGAAGTAGCATCACCAGATCTTGTGGGAACAGAGAAGTGGCTACCAGCTAGTGTAACAAGTGTCCTCCTTCTCCCAGTCTCCTTTGCAGTAGCTGGCCGCATCCACATGCAGCGCAGTGTCCTTGTCACCGTCATCTTCAGTTATTGTTTCTCCCACTCAGACTACTGCCTTCCCTTCCTTTTACTCCGCTCCATCATCAGCCTTCGATAGTGAATCTGTGGCCAGGAAAAAACTCTACTTGCTCAGCAATCTAATGGTGTGCAAGCAAACTTGCTAGGCTGATGCCAATCAGCAAACTGAGACATACCACCTGAACAACCAAGTTCAGTTCTACCTGGACTGTGGCCTTTCTCCAGTATCATGTTGCATGACCCCCATTGACTTCTAGGCAAGCAGACTTGAACTGTGGCCAGAACTGGCCCAGTTTGCTCTCTCTGTACTGTCTTGTCCAGCCTCCAGTGTCATCTCCTTGAGAGTGTTCAGCATGGCAGGTGGCATCATCACACCCAAACAGACAAAATTGTCCTTCACCAGTTTACAAAACATCACTTTTGTCAAAAAACATGGATCCATGAGGATTTTCACACACCTCTGGCTGAGGCCAATAAATTGGATCTGCCATTGCTGACAGTGGCCATTTATTACCGGCCCTATCATGCCTTTGCTGCTGTGTGCCTGCCTACCATCATGTTAAATACCATATGGCTGCTGCTGTTGCTGCCTCCACCACCGCAGCTGCTAATCCCCTTACTGCCACTTCCGTTACCCTTACTACCACAACCATTACCCCTACATAGTCACCACTACTACTATTGCTACTACTACTACCCCAACACAGCTACATACACATCTACTATGTTCCATACTATGCTGCTACTGCTGGCACTGCTATTGCTGCCAGTTATTACCCTTTACAACTTACCCTCTCCACATCCAAACTGTACTGAAGTGAGATGGTGAAATGAGGGAGGACATAGAGTGCACTAAATTCCCCAAAGCAAAATATGACTCAAAAATGAAAAAGTGGATTTATATGTGCAAATTATTGGGCAGATTAACCAATGATCGTTCCCAACAATCTGCTTGTCTAAAGGTGCCGCCGAACACCTGATGAAAAAGCTAAATGCTTGTTCATTGGGTGATCCTGTAGTTCGTGCAGGCACCTAAAATATTGTTTCTGGGCAGCAGATCGTGTGGTCTAAACAGAGATAGGCAGCTCAGAATCAATGCAGCTGTATGAGGATGAGCAATGGCAATAGCGATCCCTCGTCCTCATACTGTGGAGGTGAACGCTGCATGTCAATCCAGCAGTCACCTCCACTGAATGAGCAGCCGACTGTCGCGAAGAAGTGCATCCCTCCCAACAATCTGCTGCGTCTCTCGCGTATAAATGCGCCTTAACTGGGAGTGTCTGGCAAGCAAAGTGTCCAAGCTACCTGGTACTGGAGGACACCCAAAAGCCACTATACCTTGTCCAATGTATTTAATACTGTGCTAGGATCGTAAACTGAACCGTTGTCTGGGGTGAAGAACGGCTATGACTCTGATTGACTCTTGAAGAACGTAGATAACCATAGAGAACAATACTAGATCTTAAACAAAAAAAAGTTGCTTATGTCCCCTTTTCCTTATGCAAGTGAAACATTTCAGAAGATGATTGGCATTACTGCATTGGTACATGATAGCTGTTACATCAAATCCAACTTAGGGTACTTTCACACTAGCGTTTTTCTTTTCCCGCGTTGAGTTCCGTCCTAGGGGCTCAAATCCGGAAAATAACAGATCAGTTTTATCCTAATGCATTCTGAATGGAGAGTAATCCGTTCAGGATGCATCAGGATGTCTTCAGTTCAGTCTTTTTGACTGATCAGGCTTTTCAGAAAACCGTAGCATGTTGTATTTTTACCTCCGGCCAAAAATCCTGAACACTTTGACTGAACGCTGGATCCGGTCTTTTTCCCATTGACTTGCATTAACGCCGTGTGTTCAGTCAAACCGGATACCGCTTTTGCATGTTAAACCCGAAAAATGTCCATAAATGGCGGATCCGTTTTTTCAAAGGCATATTTTCATTGTGATCAAAATCCTGATCAGGATTCAAATGTAATTCTTAGAGGGGTTGTGCCACAAAAAATATTCTACATTATTCAAACCAGCACCTTAATCTGAATACTTGTAATTGCATGTAATCAAAAATTACATTAGCCACTGAGCTTTTCAATAAAATGTATCCGGATAGCGCCACCTGCTCATTGTTTTTTTCCTTACTTCCTGTCCACCTCACTGAGGTGGTCGCAGATCCTCAGCTAAAATCTTCAACTGACGACAGCCATATCTGCTTTAGCAGTTACAGGGGAAGAGCTACAGCAGAAAGACTATGCCCCCTGAGAAAGGACACACACCCTCAGCTGCCGGCCTATTGAGGCAATGAATGTGGAGATCTATGGTTCCATGTGAGGTACAGGGCTGGTTCTAACTTTGTTAGAAATAGAACATCATTTACTATATGATGTCTGATTTTCATTTTAATATCAATCATGGAATAAACCCTTTAATTACCTCCGAATAATGATAAGGTTGCCCAAAGTGTAGAGTTGGATTTTTCCATATGTACTATAGATCCATGTCTATAGGCTGCCACAGCAGATGTTGTACTGATATCTATCAGTGAATTTCCCATACGTTCTATAGACCTTATAGAATTGGATGCCGCCTTTCATACAGTTTTACAGCACAAATGTACTTTTATCTGTGGTTTTCACAAGACTGCAAAACGATGTGCAA
Organism: Bufo gargarizans; assembly: GCF_014858855.1. Classification (NCBI taxonomy): domain Eukaryota; kingdom Metazoa; phylum Chordata; class Amphibia; order Anura; family Bufonidae; genus Bufo; species Bufo gargarizans. Next base: position 70,578,253 of record NC_058080.1, read on the forward strand.
AGGAATTAGCTCAAAGACCAATTCAGCTCTTACTACATCTGTACAGCTGTCCAAATCCATTCTGGAAATTATGTGGTTACCCTGACTTATTCCAAGAAGTCAAAAGCAGTGATTCAATAATTTGCATTTAAATCGGGATTAGTCATCAGGCGACAGCCCTTGTCAGAGGTTGTTATTTCATGCTCGTAAATGATGATGGATTTACACAATTGGCCATATTCTTCTTTGCACCCGGCAGCGCAAACTCTGCAGAGCACCCCACCAGGCAATTATGACTAGTTAAATCAATTAGCACCTCTTTTAATTCCCGGTCCCGCAGTCCCTCCAGTGTCAGTATGTTCAATATTTTAATTACGAATGCAAATCTGGCAAAATGAATTGTATGGCGGAGATTATTGAAATACCAAACCGCCAGTTGCTAAGATATCATGAAACAACAGGATTTGTTCTAATAAACTCCAAAACAATAGTAATGAAATTCCAATAAATGTAAGGTGCTGCATTGAGTTCATTAAAAAGGGATCAATATTGAATTAAATTTTTAGTACAGGGAATTAATCTGAATTTAAAAAGCCATCTATACCTCCCCGCCACTGAGGTGAAGGTGCTTAAAATAATACCGCGTATTACAGAAGTTGTTGATGAATTAATTGAATATTTCAGAGGGTTAAGTACATCTTAAAAGGGGCTATAATGAATTGATGTAATGCACAAGTAGACGCTTCACAAAATCTTAGCATAGTTGCATTATGACTACATTTTTATAAGAAACTGAAGTAAGGCTGTTATAGAAGCTACACCTACAAAGCGAGTCACAATATTATGACCACTTCCTACTTTTGATGTCGGCAGCATGTAGCTCATGAAGGAAGTTACGTGTGGTGAGCTGGCTTGGTGGGTATATAAAGCATATCATAAAACCAATGTTCCACTTAGCCTGACTGGTTTCGCCATGCGGCTTTCTCAAGCGCTTCAGATTCACCCACCTATTTTATAGACACCTATATGAAACTGTTAATATCCAACTCCACATTTAACCCATTTGGGGTAAGGGGATTCATGCTACATTTAAAGTCTATTTCTTTCTTTGACATAAATGGGAAATGGGTATTAGGTACTCCCGTTATCAACCTGAGGGAATTAGGAGGTTTCCTCAATATAAGGGCTCATGCACACAAACATATTTTCTTTTTCTTTTTTTAATGGGTCCGCAAAAAAAACTGAAGTTACTCCGTGTGCATTCCGTTTCCATATGTCCTTTCCGCGAAGAAATTGAAAATGTCCTATCATTGTCCACATTACGGACAAGGATAGGACTGTTAAGTTCCGCAAAATACAGACTGGACGTCATCCATATTTTTTACGGACTGCAAAATACATACGGTCGTGTGCATGAGCCCTAAGCCTGAAGAGACTAAGACCCCTAGAACATCAAAATAAGAAAATACATGAATGTCTGTTGATTCATAAAAAAATTAAAAAAAATTAACTGGATGGACATAGAAAAAATTAAAAGGATGAAGAGGGAGAAAAAGTATATAACATTTTTTTAAAAATCGGATATTCCCTAGGTAAATAAATATGTTATTTTGGAGAATTCAGAGGAGAATTTTCGCAGTGCACCGAGTTGACAGGAAAATATATAACAAAGAGGAAGAGAAAGGTTAAAAAAAGAAAAGGGTATTAGAGGAGGAAGAAAAAGAGGCAACCCAAAAAAGCACAAAATGTGAAGAGAGAAAAAGACAAAGGAATTAATATATTTAACCTTTCTAATAAAACTTTGAATATGAATATAAATATGAAAGTCAAAAGGTTAAAATATGCTCCAGATATTAGGATGAAAAAATCCATATCTTTATTGATATTCAGAAATATATAAGAAAATGAAACCTGAAAAGATATCATGTAATGAAAACTGAAAATCCACAAACAAAAACTACAAATCTCCAAATAAAATCTGTGGAGCAGGAATACACGCATACTAATCTGAAAAACCTTCTAATTTTATTCCCCCTGGAAAGATCCTCAGCAGTGGACGTCCCCTAAAAATAGAATTTAACTAAAAAAAAAACTCCCTGATAAAACAGTCTGGTTATAAAGCCAGCCTGTAAGGGGGGAGGGGTCGTAGTGATGGACAGACAATTTTACGTTGATGAAATGAATAAAATGTTAGAGGATTCTGAAACGTATAAAAAAATAAAAAATAAAACTTTATGCGCAGCAGCTAAAAAAAATGTATTGGAAAAAAGAAAAGTTAGGAAAATTTGATGAAAAGGAGTTCAAATATTTATAAATGAATCTAAATTGAAAAAAAATAAAAAAATAATTATTAGGTATCGCCATGTCCGTAATGTATGGCTCTATAAAAATATCCCATAATCTACCCTGACAGATGAATGTCGTAAAATGAATATAAAAACCGCACCAAAATAGCAATTTTTTGGTCACTTTGCCTTACAAAAGTGTAGTAGCAAGCGATCATAAAGTACTATATACCCCAAAATGGTGCCAATGAAAATGGCAACTTATTCCGCAAAAAAATTAGCCCCCACACAAGATGATTTAAAGAAAATTTTTTTTTTTTTCAAAAACGCTTTTATTGTGTGAGATTGCAAACAAAAATTTTAAAAGTAGACATATTAGTTATTGCCTTATTTGTCACCTTGCCTTACAAAAAGCGTAATAGTGAGCGGTCAAAAAGTACTGCGTACCACAAAATAGTACTATTGAAAACGTCAACTCATCCTGCAAAAAGAGAGCCCCCACACAAGACGATCTACAGAAAATTTCAAAAAAATATGCTGATATCTGTAGTGCTTTTTGGTAAATGGGTGCGATGGAACATTTAGTGGAGGATCAGGTTCAGAAAAATGATAATAAATGGGTTATATATGGAGAAAAATATGTGTTTTCAGGAAGCGCCTAAAACTGTGTATATTGTGATTTAACCTAATTTCTTGGGGTAGGGCATTCCAGAGAATCGGTGTGACTCAGGAGAAGTTTTGAAGCCGGGAGTGAGTTTCAGATTATGGTGATTGTTAGTCGTACATCATTTGCAGAGCATAGAGCACAGGTAGGGTGGTAGACAGAGATGAGGAAAGAGATGTAAGGGGTGCATGGAGCTTTGTAGGTGAGAACGAGCAGTTTAAATTGGATTCTATACTGTATGGCCAAGCAGTGCAATGACTGGCAGAGAGTGGATGCATCAGAGTAACGGTTAGACAGTTAGATCAGCCTGGCTGCTGCATTAAGGATAGATTGGAGAGGGGAAAGTCTGATGAGGGGGAGGCCAATTAATAATGAGTTACAGTAATCGAGCCAGGAATGGATCAGGGCAACAATAAGAGTTTTTGTTGCTTCCATAGTGAGAAAGGGGCAGATTCTAGAGATATTTTTGAGGTGCAGGTGACATAAGCAGGCAAGAGATTGAAAATATTAGGTAAAGGAAAGATCAGTGTCAAATATAACACCGAGACAGCTGGTGTGCTGCCTAGGCATTATGGTAGTGCCACACACTGAGTGGGTGATATTAGGTTTAGGTACAGTAGGTTAATAGATGGAGAGAACACAAGAAGTTAAGTTTTTGAAAGATTCAGTTTCAGGTAGAGAGAGGACATGATGTTAGAGACAGCGGACAGACAGTCACGGAGGTTTAAGTGCTAGTTCTGTGTCATCAGCATAGAGATGGTACTGGAAACCAAATCTGCTGATGGTCTGTCCAATTGGGGCTTTGTTGAGGGAGAAGAGGAGAGGACATGAGAAAGTAATTTCAGAATGGAAAATCACAGAAATATAGTGGCAAATATGGGGGAACTGCTCAAACCCCAAACACTGTAGCGTGTTTTTCATTGGGGGAGCAGTCCCACCGCATGTGGACCGCAGCAAACGACCATCCCCAGCAAAAAATGCGTACAATGGAGGATGCCGGAGCGGTCCACATGCACCACAAAGGCATCCTACACAAAACGGAGCATTGTGCGGATGAAAATATAATGTAAATCACAGAAAAAATGCACCAAACGGATATGCCACTGACTATACTAGCTAGCCATACAAGCAGATATTAAAAGCTGAGACTTTTGCCAATATATTCCTGTCAGGAACATATCGGAGCCCATCATGCACCACGTCACGGTGTCACGGACGGTGTACAGGAAACAAGGCAAAGCAACATGCATAAATGACTCGCTGGATCCAACAGCTAAGGAACCAAAGGGAGACCCCTGCAGAAGACCTGGCACTTTCCCTGGCTACTCAGCCTATGCAAAGATCCGAATGTGGAGGTTTGCATATCCACGTACCTTGACTATATAACCCGTGAGCACCCTACAATAGTGAGGGGACACGACCACCGGCCCCCTACACAAGACACGGAGGGAGTCAGGGTCACCTGGGATCCAGCAAACAGAAAATAACAAATAAATGTTCAACACTTAACTTTGTAGCAGAAAGGAGAACAAGATCAGCATGCACACACAATCCAGGAAGAAGTATAAGCCGCCCAGAAAAGCATTCTGGGGAGGAATTTAAAGGGAAGCAATTAGTCCAACACAAGACAGCTGAGAGAGGCTAATGAGATGAGGAACTGAATACCACAACAAAGAAACTCAAGGAGGAGGTTCTGAAAGGCCTCTGTCAGAGCTTCTCAGCTGTCTGGTTGTGACAGTACCCCTCCCTCTACGAGTGGACTCCGGACCTTCTCAGGATGGGACCTATGGAAAGCCCTGATGAGACGAGAGGCCTTAATGTCCGTCACTGGGACCCACATCCTCTCCTCAGGACCATACCCCTCCCAATGAACAAGGTACTGAAGAGAACCGCGGACAAGACGAGAATCCACAATCCTAGAGACCTGAAATTCAAGATTCCCATCAACCATAATCGGAGGAGGAGGCAAAGGCGAGGGTACAATGGGTTGAACATAAGGTTTCAATAAGGACTTATGAAAAACATTATGGATCTTCCAAGTCTGAGGAAGATCAAGACGGTATGCAACAGGATTGATGACAGACAGGATTTTGTAAGGCCCAATAAAACTAGGACCAAACTTCCAGGAGGGAATCTTCAATTTGATATTCTTGGTAGACAACCATACCAGATCACCAACATTCAGGTCCGGACCAAGCACACGTCTCTTATCTGCCACACGCTTATATCTCTCACTCATGCTCTTTAGATTATCCTGAATCTTTTGCCAAATAGATGACAAAGACGAGGAGAATCTGTCCTTATCAGGTAAACCAGAAGACCCCTCTCCCGAGAAAGTCCCAAACTGCGGATGAAACCCATATGCACCAAAAAATGGTGACTTATCAGAGGACTCCTGACGACGGTTATTTAAAGCAAACTCAGCAAGGGACAAAAAAGAACACCAATCCTCTTGATTCTCCGCCACAAAACAGCGCAGATATGTCTCCAGATTCTGATTGACGCGCTCTGTCTGGCCATTCGACTGCGGGTGGAAAGCAGAAGAAAATGACAACCGAACCCCCAAGCGAGAACAGAAAGCCTTCCAGAATCTGGAAACAAACTGCGGGCCCCTATCAGAGACTATGTCTGAAGGAATACCGTGCAATTTGACAATGTGATCAATAAATGCCTGCGCCAGCGTCTTAGCATTGGGCAAACCAGGAAAAGGGATGAAATGCACCATTTTGCTAAAACGGTCCACCACCACCAGAATCACAGTCTTCCCCGAGGAACGAGGCAGGCCCGTTATGAAGTCCATGGACAGATGTGTCCAAGGACGGGAAGGAATGGGTAAGGGAAGGAGAGGACCTGATGGCCGTGAATGAGGGACTTTGGCATGAGCGCAAGTCTCGCAGGCTGCCACAAAACCCTCAACCGACTTACGAAGCGCAGGCCACCAGAATCTCCGAGCGATGAGATCCAGTGTGGCTCTTACCCCCGGGTGCCCAGCAAGGACCGTATCGTGGTGTTCTTTAAAAATCTTGTGTCTTAAAGCGAGAGGCACAAACAACATCCCAGGAGGACAAAGATCAGGAGCCTCTGACTGGGCTGCCTGCACCTCTGCCTCCAATTCAGGAAAAAGAGCAGAGACCACCACACCTTCAGCCAAAATGGGACCCGGGTCTTCAAAATTCCCGCCTCCCGGAAAACAACGTGACAGGGCATCTGCCTTCACATTCTTAACTCCAGGGCGGAACGTGACAACAAAATTAAACCTAGAAAAGAACAAAGACCATCTGGCCTGTCTCGGGTTCAGACGCTTGGCTGACTCCAAGTAGGCCAGATTTTTATGGTCAGTAAATACGGTAATAGGGTGTCTGGCTCCCTCTAGCCAATGGCGCCATTCCTCAAAAGCCAACTTGATGGCCAACAATTCCCTATCTCCCACATCGTAATTTCTCTCTGCGGAGGAGAGTTTTCTTGAGAAAAAGGCACACGGTCGCCATTTGGCAGGAGAGGAACCCTGAGACAAGACCGCCCCCACACCCACCTCAGAAGCATCAACCTCAACTATGAAGGGTAAAGAAACATCAGGTTGCACCAAGATGGGAGCGGAAGCAAAACTCTCCTTGATATCAGAAAAAGCCTTACGCGCCTCTACTGACCAAGAAGAAAAATCTACCCCCTTTCTGGTCATATCAGTGAGTGGTTTAACAATAGAAGAATAATTCAAAATGAACTTCCTGTAATAATTGGCAAAGCCCAAAAAACGCATCAGCGCCTTCTGATTCTCAGGAAGCTCCCACTCAAGGACAGCGCGGACCTTCTCGGGGTCCATGCGAAAACCAGAAGCGGAGAGAAGAGACCCCAGAAATTGAATTTCTGGAACCGCAAACACACATTTTTCCAGTTTCGCATATAATTTATTCTCCCGCAGGATGAGCAAGACCTGACGTAAATGTTCCTTATGAGTTTTGAAATCGGGAGAAAAAATCAAAATGTCATCCAAATACACCAATACAAATTTTCCCATTAAATGATAAAAAATGCTGTTCACGAAATGCTGAAAAACGGCTGGGGCATTCATCAAACCAAAAGGCATAACCAAATTTTCAAAATGGCCCTCAGGGGTATTGAAGGCCGTCTTCCATTCGTCCCCTTCTCTGACCCTGACGAGGTTGTATGCCCCCCTTAGATCTAATTTGGAAAAGACTTTAGCCCCAACAACCTGGTTAAACAGTTTCGGGATCAGAGGAAGCGGATAAGGGTCACGAATTGTGATACTGTTCAGCTCCCTGAAATCCAGACAAGGTCTTAAAGAACCATCTTTTTTCTTAACAAAGAAAAAACCAGCGGCAACAGGTGACTTCGAGGGTCATATGTGTCCTTTTCTCAGACTCTCAGAGATATAAGCACGCATAGCGATCCTCTCAGGTTGGGAAAGATTGTATAAACGAGATTTAGGCAGCTTGGCGTCTGGGATGAGATTAATAGGGCAATCGTACTCCCTGTGCGGGGGCAAATCCTGAACTCCACTCTCAGAGAAGACATCCGAAAATTCAGAGAGAAAAGATGGTACAGTCTTAGTAGCAACCTCAGAAACAGATGTCATGAGGCAATTCTCTCTGCAAAAGTCACTCCAACCATTTATTTGCCTCGCTTGCCAATCAATGGTGGGGTTATGTTTAGTGAGCCAGGGTAGCCCCAACACTAGAGGGGTAGGCAAACCGCTAAGGACGAAACATGACACATCCTCAACATGAGCATCACTCACAATTAAACGGATGTTGTGAACTATGCCCTTTAATGATTTCTGAGAAAGTGGAGCGGAATCAATCGCAAAAAACGGAATATCCTTTCCCAAAGTGCACACCTGGAAACCATGAGCTATTGCGAATTGACTATCAATGAGATTGACCGCTGCTCCACTATCCACAAAAATCTCACAAAAAATGCTCTTGCTCTCTAGCGCCACCCTAGCAGGCAGGACAAAACGGGAACTACAAGCAAACGGAAAACCTTCAATTTCCGCCTCAACCCTGCCAATAGTAACAGACGGAACATTTTTAAACGATTTTTTCCTCTTTGTTTCTTTATTATTCCCAGAGAACTGCCTGAATCTCCTAGAGGGACAAATATTTGCCAAATGATTAATACCTCCACAACAAGAACAAACCCTCCCATGCGGGCTGAATCTTCTATTGTCAGAAGCAATCAACCCCAGCTGCATGGGCTCCTGCTCAGAAGGGGCTGACAGCGACTGAGACCCCTGCGCACAGAATGGGACTGCTGCACAGTCCTGGGACCGAGTATGACAGGAAGGAGAGATCTCTCCTCTCTCTCTAAGACGCCTGTCAATACGAACGGCCTGAGACATAGCAGAGTCCAAAGAAATAGGCCTTTCATGAAAGGCAAATGCATCTTTCAATCCCTCTGAAAGACCATGGCAAAATTGACTTCGGAGTGCAGCATCATTCCAACCAGTATCAGCTGCCCATCTCCGAAATTCTGAGCAGTATATCTCTGCGGATTGTTTACCCTGGCATAAGAGACGTAGTCTAGACTCCGCCAGAGCAATACGATCCGGATCATCATATATCTGACCTAGGGCTAAAAAGAATTCATCCACTGAACGGAGGGGCCGTGCCCCCTCCGGCAGCGAAAAGACCCAGGACTGAGCGTTACCCCTGAGCAGCGATATAATGATCCCCACCCTCCGTTCCTCATCACCAGAGGAATGGGGAAGAAGGCGAAAATGGAGTTTGCAAGCCTCTCTAAAACGCACAAAATTCTCACTACCCCCGGAAAACGTATCCGGGAGCGAGATCTTAGGCTCAGAACAAACTCCATGAACGCCAGCTGAACCGGTCACTTGAAGCTGAGAAAAAGTCCTGCGGAGATCAGCTACCTCCAATGAAAGACCCTGAAGGCGTTCAGCCAAAAGTGAAACCGGATCCATGCTTGAGACGGTTATGGCGGCTTATAATGTCACGGACGGTGTACAGGAAACAAGGCAAAGCAACATGCATAAATGACTCGCTGGATCCAACAGCTAAGGAACCAAAGGGAGACCCCTGCAGAAGACCTGGCACTTTCCCTGGCTACTCAGCCTATGCAAAGATCCGAATGGTGGAGGTTTGCATATCCACGTACCTTGACTATATAACCCCTGAGCACCCTACAATAGTGAGGGGACACGTCCACCGGCCCCCTACACAAGACACGGAGGGAGTCAGGGTCACCTGGGATCCAGCAAACAGAAAATAACAGATAAATGTTCAACACTTAACTTTGTAGCAGAAAGGAGAACAAGATCAGCATGCACACACAATCCAGGAAGAAGTATAAGCCGCCCAGAAAAGCATTCTGGGGAGGAATTTAAAGGGAAGCAATTAGTCCAACACATGACAGCTGAGAGAGGCTAATGAGATGAGGAACTGAATACCACAACAAAGAAACTCAAGAAGGAGGTTCTGAAAGGCCTCTGTCAGAGCTTCTCAGCTGTCTGGTTGTGACACACGGTCTCTCAGCATGGCAAGGGTCCTACCACTATGCTAACTATGGTGTGAACAGGGTCTGAAGGTGATGAAATCCAGCTCACAGCCAAGCTTCCACACAACCGCATAGCAGGACAACTAATGCAATGTGAACAAAGCAAGACTGTAAGCCACACCCATATCAGACCACCCCATATTTGCCACTATATTTCAGTGATTTTGTTTTATATGTATTGAATGTGCCTTTACCTGGCATTTAAACATTCCTTTGCACCTGGAGACCTCCATCACATGGTCTGATATGGGTGTGGCTTACAGTCTGGCTTTGTTCACATTGCATTAGTTGTCCTGCTATGCGGGTGTGTAGAAGCTTGGCTGTGAGCTGGATTACATCACCTTCAGACCTTGTTCACACCATAGTTAGCGTAGTGGTAGGACCCCTTGCCATGCTGAGAGACCGTGACGTGGTGCATGATGGGCTCCGATATGTTCCTGACAGGAATATATTGGCAAAAGTCTCAGCTTTTAATATCTGCTTGTATGGCTAGCTAGTATAGTCAGTGGCATATCCGTTTGGTGCATTTTTTCTGTGATTTAATTTCAGAATGGCTTGGATAAGTAAAAGCTTTCCAAAGTTTTTACCACATAAAGTGACACATATTTGCAAAAATAGGCCTGGTCAGGAAGGTGAAAAATGGCCTGAAGGGATATAATAGGAGACCAATATAGAAAAAGTCCCACTAAGGCCTCTTTCACACGGGCGTCATGTTTTAGAGCCGGATAATATGCGGGTGCGTTGCGGGAAAATGCACGATTTTTCCGCGCGAGTGCAAAACATTGTAATGTGTTTTGCACGTGCGTGAGAAAAATCGGCATGTTTGGTATCCAAACCCGAACCCGGACTTCTTCACAGAAGTTTGGGTTTGGGTTAGGTGTTGTGTAGATTTTATTATTTTCCCTTATAACATGGTTATAATGGAAAATAATAGCATTCTTAATACAGAATGCATAGTAAAATAGGGCATGAGGGGTTAAAAAAATAATAATTATTTCACTCACCTTAATCCACTTGTTCGCGCAGCCCGGCTTCTCTTCTGTCTTCATCTTTGCTGTGCAGTAGGAATGAGACCTTTGTTGACGTCCCTGCGCTCATCACACGGTCCATCACATGATCCATCACCATGGTGATGGATCATGTGACGGACCATGTGATGAGCGCAGTGACGTCACCACAGGTCCTTTTCCTTTGCACAGCAAAGATGAAGACAGAAGAGAAGTCGGGCTGCGCGAACAAGTGGATTAACCTCCTCCCGACCGCCTAACGCAGGGATGCGTCCTGCGGGCGGTCGGTTTATTCCTCCTTGACGCGCCAGCGTGTCATCTCGCGAGAAGCGAGATTTTCTGTAAACGTGCGCACACAGGAGCGCGCGTTCACAGGATTGGTAAGTAAACGAGTGGATCTACAGCCTGCCAGCGGCGATCATTCGCTGGCAGGCTGTAGATGCGATTTTTTTTAACCCTTGAAAGGTATATCAGACGCTGTTTTGTTAACAGCGTCTGATATATCTGCTACCTGGTCCTCTGGTGGTCCCTTTTGCTTGGATCGACCACCAGAGGACACAGGCAGCTCTGTAATAAGTAGCACCAAGCACCACACTACATTACACCCGCCCCTGTCACTTATTAACTCCTTATTAACCCCTGATCACCCCCTGTCATTGATCACCCCCCTGTAAGGCTTCATTCAGACGTCCGTATGTGTTTTGCGGATCCGCGGATCCACGGATCTGCGGATCCGCAAAACACAGACACCACAGATCTGCAAAACATGGACACCGGCAATGTGCTTTTTGCGGATCCGCACATTGCCAGAACTATATAGAAAATGCCTTTTCTTGTCCGCAATTGCGGACAAGAATGGGACATGTTCTATAGGCTCTACAAAAAACGCAGTGTTTGCCAGATCTGGCCTGATGTTGTGCGTACACTTGCGTTCAGTCCGCCCCACCGCAGTGACAGAATTTTTCTTTTTTCTGATCACTGCAAAAACACCATAAAATCGCTGCGGCACTATAAAAAGATCACTTTTGAGGAGCATGGCGAGTTCATAGAAGATTTATTTTTTTGGGCACAAGTTAGCGGAAATTGATTTATTTTTTATTTTTTTTCTTACAAAGTCTCATATTCCACTAACTTGTGACAAAAAATAAAATCTCACATGAACTCACCATACCCCTCACGGAATCCAAATACGTAAATTTTTTTAGACATTTATATTCCAGACTTCTTCTCACGCTTTAGGGCCCCTAAAATTCCAGGGCAGTATAAATACCCCACAAGTGACCCCATTTTGGAAAGAAGACACCCCAAAGTATTTTGTGAGGGGTATGGTGAGTTCATGTAAATTTTTATTTTTTTTCACAAGTTAGTGGAATATGAGACTTGAGAGAAAAAAATAAAAAATCATTTTCCGCTAACGTGTGCCAAAAAAAAATATTCTAGGAACTCGCCGTGCCCCTCACGAAGTACCTTGGGGTGTCTTATTTCCAAAATGGGGTCACTTGTGGGGTATTTATACTGCCCTGGCATTTTAGGGGCCCTAAAGCGTGAGAAGAAGTCTGGAATCCAAATGTCTAAAAATGCCCTCCTAAAAGGAATTTGGGCCCCTTTGCGCACCTAGGCTGCAAAAAAGTGTCACACATGTGGTATCGCCGTACTCAGGAGAAATAGGGCAATGTGTTTTGGGGTGTCTTTTTACATATACCCATGCTGGGTGAGAGAAATATCTCTGTAAAATGACAACTTTGTAAAACAAAATGGGAAAAGTTGTCTTTTACAGAGATATTTATCTCACACAGTATGGGTATATGTAAAAATACTTTTTTGCAGCCTAGGTGGGCAAAGGGGCCAAAATTCCAAAGAGTATCTTTACGATTTCACAGGGCATTTTTTACGCATTTGGATTCCAGACTTCTTCTCACGCTTTAGGGCCCCTAAAATGCCAGAGCAGTATAAATACCCCACAAGTGACCCAATGTTGGAAAGAAGACACTCCAGGGTATTCCATGAGGGGTATGGTGGGGTTCATGTAAAATTTTATTTTTTGTCACAAGTTAGTGGAATATGAGACTTTGTAAGAAAAAAAATAATAATAATAATTTTCCGCTAACTTGTGACAAAAAATAAAAACTTCCATGAACTCACTATGCCCATCAGCGAATACCTTAGGGTGTCTACTTTCCGAAATGGGGTCATTTGTGGGGTGTTTCTACTGGCTGGGCATTGTAGAACCTCAGGAAACATGACAGGTGCTCCGAAAGTCAGAGCTGCTTCAAAATGCGGAAATTCACATTTTTGTACCATAGTTTGTAAACCTATGGTACAAAATTTGGTTTGCAAACCAAAATTGGTTTTGTTTGCAAACCAATAAATATACACTTATTGCTTTTTTTTTTATCAAAGGCATGTAGAACAATAAGTTTAGAGAAAAATGTATATAGAAATTTAGTTTTATTTTAAAAAAATTCAACAGAAAGTGAAAAATGACATTTTTTTGCAAACATTTCGGTCAATTTCGATTAATATCAAAAAAGTTAAAATGTCAGCAGCAATGAAATACCACCAAATGAAAGCTCTATTAGTGAGAAGAAAAGGAGGTAAAATTAATTTGGGTGGTAAGTTGTATGACCGAGCAATAAACCGTGAAAGTAGTGTAGTGCAGAAGTGTAAAAAGTGGTCTGGTCATTAAGGGGGTTTAAGCTAGGGGAGCTGAGGTGGTTAAGGTGAGTTAAATAATTTTTTTATTTTTTTTTAACTCCTCCAGCCCTATTGTACTATGCATTCTGTATTAGGAATGCTGTTATTTTCCCTTATAACCATGTTATAAGGGAAAATAATAATAATCGGGTCCCCATCCCGATTGTCTCCTAGCAACCGTGCGTGAAAATCGCACCACATCCGCACTTGCTTGCGGATGCTTGCGATTTTCACGCAGCCCCATTCACTTCTATAGGGCCTGCGTTGCGTGAAAAACGCACAAAATAGAGCATGCTGTGATTTTCACGCAACGCACAAGTGATGCGTGAAAATCACCGCTCATGTGCACAGCCCCATAGAAATGAATGGGTCCGGATTCAGTGCAGGTGCAATGCGTTCACGTCACGCATTGCACCCGCGCGGAAATCTCACCCCGTGTGAAAGGGGCCCCTTCACTTCTATGGGGCCAGGGCTGCGTGAAAAACGCTGAATATAGAACATGCTGCGTTTTTCATGCAATGCAGAACTGATGCGTGAAAAAAAATGCTCATGTACACAGATACATTGAAATGAATGGGTCAGGATTCAATGCGGGTGCTATGCGTTCACGTCACTCATTGCACTCGCACAGAAAACTCGCTTATGTGAAAGGGGCCTAATGGTAGTCAGGGGGAGCAGAGTTCCATGGAGAGAAGAAAATGAAGAAAAGTATTGAAGAGTATTTGGAGCATCAATTAACTAAAAAATAATAATAATGATTATTATTATTATTATTTATTTTATTATAATTATTATTATTGCTATGATTGTTAGTATTATTATTATTATTGTTATTATTAGTAGCATTTATTTTATTAACTTTATTATTATTATGGTTATTATTAGTAGTAGTGATATTTCTATTATTATTATTAATTAATTATTAGTTCAGTATTAAATTCATTTTTATTTTCTACTGTAACTTGAATCAATCTATTCTTTATTACAAAAAAATGGGAAAATTCCTCAGAGTACTATGTCAAGTTTCCCAGATAAATGAAGCCTTGTGTGGCCCAATATCTATGCCTACCACATATCAGAAAATGCAAAGCTTCACTAAAACCCTAAAATGGTTTAAAAAAAAAAACACTTTATACTCATTCCTTTGTGGTGCTGATCCACTCCTTCTGCCACTCTTTGTTCATGACCAGCAGCAGTGATGTGCCTTGATACAGTCTACCATTGAATACAGTGATTGGCTGCAGTGGTCACGTGCCGCATTATTTATTAGTGTTTTTTTTTTTAACTTTCACAATCCAAGAACCATAACTTTTTCATTTGCTTGTTTCTTATAGGATCAGTTGCTTTTTAATGCCTCCATTTTGGGCAATTAATTTTTAGGGGCAATTACTTTATTTTTTCAACATTCATCATGTTTTATAAAAAAATACCTAATTTATACAATATTTTTATTTTATTTTACTACTTTTGCCTGATAAAAACACTTTTAGAAAAATAATTAGCTTTTTGTATTAACTTATGCCAAGACCTAAGACTGTTTGTTTTTCTAAAAGAACAGCATTACATAAAGAAGGCAGTAATCTCTCAATGAGAACACTGAAATCTTTCCATATGTAATATAATCTTTAAACTGATAACTTCAGAAATTATGTACGGGGTTGGAACCTCTAGTTAACGATAACGATTAAAGGAGAAGAATAGGAAGGAATTGAAAAGATGGAAAACGAAAAGCGGATGAAATTTAAAAGGAAAAAAAAGGAAAAGGGGGTGAGAATAACATGGCCTGTTTCATTTTCTTAAAGAAATAGGAAGGGTTCAAAGACAGTAGATATGGTCTTGGGTTAAAAATGGAATGGGACTATATATTTAGAGGCAGTCCAGTAATACCAGTTTAAAGGCTTACTGTCAGCAGATTTGTATCTATGAAACTGGCAGATGTGCACTTGGCAGCTGAAGGCATCTGTGTTGGTCCCATGTTCATATGTGTCCGCATTACTGAGGAAAACTATGTTTTAATATATGCAAATGAGCCTCTAGGAGCAACAGGGGCGTTGCCATTACACCTAGAGGTTCAGGTTCCTCTACAACTGCTACACTCTCTGCATTTTGACTTAGAGGACCAGGCAGTGAAAATGTCATCACATCTGGCCCTGTCAAAGTGTAGAGGGTACGGCAGTCGTAGACAGAGCTCTCGAGTGTGTCAGGCAACATCAGAGAATAAACACCCTGCAACCATTGCTGCAAGACCACAAGCTGGTGGTGGCAGCGTTATGGTCTGGGGAATGTTTATGTTGCATTCTATGGCCCACTCATCCCTATGGAAGGTACCCTCAACCGATTTGGGTATAATTCCATCCTTGCAGATCACATACACCCATTCATGCTAATTGTCTTCCCTGGCTCAGAGAGAATCTTCTAGCAAGATAATGAGACTTGTCACACAGCTAGAAATGTCGAACATTGGTTGGAAAAGCATAACCATGACTTCCAATACTATCCTGGACCCCTAATTACCATGGCTTGAACCTAATTGAATATCACCTGTGGGACCACCTTGATCTTCATGTTCTCTCTATGGACCCTCTTCCATGTACCCTCCAGCAACTGTGGGATGCACTGCAGTCAGCATGACTCCAGATACCTGTGACAACCTACCAGGACCTTATTGAGTCACTCTAGCCACTGTCTGTGCTGCACACGGCGGTTACACTGGTTATTAGCTGTGGTCATAATAATGTGACTTGACTATGTAAGAGAAATAGCAGAGGAACAGCACAACACAGAGTTCCCAGAATAGATGCTCCAGAACAGTTACTTACTATAACAGGCACGTCGGGAAAGATGACAGATCCTCTTTAAATATTTCATCACTTTCCATTGATGATTAACATGCCCTTATTCTTGGGATATGTGGAGGTCCCAGACTTCTATGACATGACATTTTTAGGACAACAGCATTATGTTTACTACAATGTCTTCTGTAGAAATAGAAAAGATTTATATCATCTTCCATTCTTAGTGGGTTGGCGACCTACAGTGATATACTGTTGTGGACAAGTCAAATGCCTTCCATGTATTTACAATATTATTATTGTGTTATTGTTACTATTTTAACAATTTTTACTACCTGAAATATATTTCTTTATAATACAGATTTTTAACCAAGAGGTAAGAATAGTTTCCAGAGTCTATAAGATAACTCGGGTAGTCGGAATAAAGATAATCTGAAACACAGATGAAGTTGTCCTGCAGAATCCATACATGTGAATACTCCTAAAATATTGTAAATTTATGCACAACATCTGTCTGCCTCTCTAAAGACCTGTATATTGTTATCTGTCTCTTACACTATGCAGATGTACAATAGCCTTTAAATAACACATCACATATCGCCCCCCCGCCCACCAAGGGTCTTTAAAGAGTATATAAAACCACTCAACGCTCCTGTAAAAATATTATAAATCTAAACCGCGCTGGATGTCATAGCCGGAATATGTATGTTAGTTCTTTCTATGAATGTATGTTTATGGATACCTTTTTATGTGGGGGAGGTTATTTATAGATATATTTTTAATGTGATTTTTTTTTTGTTGTTTTAATGAAAAGAGAGGAGTGTCTTGTAAAAAGACTATATGGGTAACGCCCAGATCATTACCTTTGAAAGGAGGTGTATATGCCCCTGATGAAGCGGAGGCGAAACCCAGATAGGTATGTTTGGCAATGGAAAACTCGATGGAAAACATATGCCTTCTTCTCAATCATTGGATGAATGCAGACTTGCTGTCTGGAAGGAAGGATAGTTTGATGTCTTTAATTGCCCCCTTCAGAGTACAACATGCTCGATCTAGTCTCCCTACGTTATGAGCCAGGTGATAGTGGCAATTCAGGAAGAACCTGGTAGTGTAACTGGCAAAATTTGTAAAGGGAATACGCAATAGCTGCTGGTTTTATACAACTTAAATGTGGCACATACATGATACACTATGTTTCATAACACGATTTAGGCTACTTTCACACTAGCGTTCGGGCGGATCCGTTCTGAACGGATCCGCTCATAATAATGCAGACGGAGGCTCCGTTCAGAACGGATCCGTCTGCATTATATTAGCAAAAAAAAGCTAAGTGTGAAAATAGCCTGGGACGGATCCGTCCAGACTTTCAATGTAAAGTCAATGGGGGACGGATCCGCTTGAAGATTGAGCCACATTGTGGCATCTTCAAACGGATCCGTCCCCATTGACTTACATTGAAAGTCTGGACGGATCCGCACGGATCCGCACGCCTCCGAACGGCCAGGCGGACACCCGAACGCTGCAAGCAGCGTTCAGCTGTCCGCCTGTCCGTGCGGAGGCGAGCGGAGCGGAGGCTGAACGCCGCCAGACTGATGCAGTCTGAGCGGATCCGCCTCCATTCAGACTGCATCAGGGCTGGACGGCTGCGTTCGGGTCCGCTCGTGAGCTCCTTCAAACGGAGCTCACGAACGGAAACCCGAACGCTAGTGTGAAAGTAGCCTTATACACATACGAAGTAACTTTTATAGGACAATTCCTAACAGTACATGTAACAAAAGGAAAATCTGGGCACTCTCAAGATATCAGGCCATATAACATTTATTACTACACAAATAAATACAGATAGATAATTCATAAAACTCCACTATTCATACACATCCTATTAAAACGCTCCAAAGGATAAAATATACAAGCCAACACGGATCCCTAAAATGTAAGTATAAATGAATAAATAAGTGGTGGTAGGTCACAAAATATCTCTGTAAAGTAAAAAGCAGCACTGTCAATGAGGTAGATGTATTACACTTTATAATCGCATTATAATCACACTTGATGTATAGTCCCAAAAAATATCCTAAGGATCAATAAATGTTCCTGGTGTGGTATCACCAACTGGATCCTGTAAGTCAATAGCAAATAGTGTATATATGCACTCAGAGAGATAGCGGCGTCCCGCTATTATTATTATTATTATTTATTATTAAAGCGCCATTCATTCCATGGCACTGTACATATGATAAGGGGTGCACATACATAATACAGACAATTCCACTAAGCATAAACAAGATGAGTTACAAACTGGTACAGAAGGAGAGAGGGCCCTGCCCGTGAGGGCTTACAATCTACATGGTATGGGAGAAGGACACAGTAGGTGCGGGTGAAGCTGGTCATGGCGGTATAGAGGCAGCAGGGTCACTGGTTGTAGGCTTGTCTGAAGAGGTGGGTTTTCAGGTTTCTTTTGAAAGATTCCACTGTAGGTGAGAGTCTGATATGTTGGGGTAGCGAGTTCCAGTGTGTGGGGGATGCACGGGAGAAATCTTGGAGTCGATTGTGGGAAGAGGCAATAAGAGGAAAGGAGAGAAGGAGGTCTTGTGAGGATCGGAGAGTGCATGTGGGGGTGTATCGGGAAAGTAGCTCAGAGATGTAGGGAGGGGACAGGTTATAGACGGCCTTGTATGTATTTGTTAGTACTTTGAAGTGAATTCATTGGGCAATGGGCAGCCAGTGAAGGGATTGGCAGAGGGGAGAGGCAGAGGAGTAATAGGGTGAGAGGTGGATTAGTCGGGCAGCAGAGTCGAGAATATATTGGAGGGGTGCGAGAGTGCTAGATGGAAGGCCACAGAGGAGAATGTTGCAGTAGTCTAGGCAGGAGATAATGAGGGCATGTACAAGCATTTTCGCAGATTCAAAGTTAAGGAAAGCACGGATGCGGGAGATGTTTTTGAGTTGGAGGCGGCAGGTGGTGGAAAGGGCTTGGATGTACGGTCGGAAGGAAAGGGCAGAATCCAAGGTCACTCCAAGGCAGCGGGCTTTGTTGACTGGGGAGAGTGTGCAGCCATTGATCATGATAGATAGGTCTGTTGGGGGGGTTGAACAAGATGGGGGAAAGATTATGAATTCTGTCTTATCCATGTTAAGTTTTAGAAAGCGAGAGGCGAAGAAGGATGATATAGAAGATAGACATTGTGGGATTCTTGATAGTAAGGTGGTGATGTCTGGACCAGAGAGGTAGATTTGTGTGTCGTCAGCGTAGGAGTGATACTGAAAGCCATGGGACTCTATGAGCTGTCCCAGGCCAAAAGTGTAGATAGAGAAGAGCAGGACAGTCCTAGGACAGAGCCTTGCAGGACACCAACAGAGAGGGAATGAGACGAGGAGGTGGTGCGGGAGTGTGAGACGCTAAACGTCCGGTCTGTAAGGTATGATGTGATCCAGGATAGGGCCAGGTCAGTGATGCCAAGAGATGAGAGAGTTTGCAACAGAAGGGAGTGGTCAACAGTGTCGAAGGCAGAGGACAGGTCAATAAGAAGGAGGAGTATAAACTATCACCAGCGGCGTCCCACTGGTGAAAGCAAACTTTCTCTTGCTCCTTATGACTGCCTGCCGGAAGAGTCAGGGCAATCTTACCATGTAGGTGAGTGTCCCCAAGGGTGCTCGGTTCGGTGGTCCTGTGCTTATCAGACCAATACTCACAACACGAGCGTCTTCTGTCATCGTTCTCCCGCAATGGTGGTTAGTTTGGCCATGTGCAGCTAGACTCCAGCTGATATGGTTAGTTTTGCGCTGTGTGATTCACCTCCCCATTAGCGCGGCAGACGGTATTGTAATCAGCGGCAGGCACAGTCACTTCGGTCCTGGCTAGGTCAAAATCACTGGGGTCCTGGCTAAATGCGTTTCGGGGTATCTAGTCACCCCTTCCTCAGTAGCTATCGGACCCCCAGAATAGTCCTCTCTTTTATAGTCCATGGACTCTTTCAAAACCTGACATGGATGTTTGGCAAGTAAATCGTATTTCCGCTTATTGTTGCGCTTCATGCTCTTGGGTATTTGTGAAGAAGGCATCCTCACCACATAAGTGGTTACATAGTACACCTTTTCCAATCCACCTCATGACATTCATATATATACATCTCCCAAAAATAGCCTCATCGCAACCTTCTGCGTAAAAAACCTCCCATACAGATATTTATCCATATCCATTACCTCCATATCATTAGAAAATGCATTGGCACCTATGCGGTACCGATGCAGTTCCGTTGCGTTTTTCCATAACTTTACTTTAAACTTCAGTCCATACTCATTTGATGTTATAGTAGGTAATCAATTGGAAACATCCTGAATAATCGGCACCATTTGTTGTACACAATACTTAAAAAATTGCTAATGTTAATTTTTTATAAATATATAAAAAACATGACTAAATACAAATCACTATATAGCAAAGGGACCTGTACAATATCATAGAGCCTATAGAAATACTGTAAAAGATACTATAATAAAATGGAAAGTCAAATAAAATATAAAATATAATATAAAAAAAAGATATATTATAAAACCACTTCTTACAGCTGGATAAATGTTCTTAGAGGATTTCGATTTAGGCAATCAGATATCGGTGAAAGCCCACCGCCAAGGGAAAACTCCTCCAATGAAAAATACTGGGTGGAGTTGACTATCAGCAGGGGGCATCCACCAAACCTACAAAAAGCCAAATAATTCAAATTTGGCGTTCAGTCCCCCTGGGAGTAGACTGTTTAGTTAAAAAATGCGTTGGGATTCAAATCTTGACATCTTGCCAATATGATTGCCCCCCCTCCAATCCCTATGGACCTTATCAATAGCTGCAAATCTCAAACCTACAGGATTCTGGTTGTGGGCTATTTTGAAATGGTTGGACAAAGAGTGTGTGTCCAAACCCTTTCTTATATTAGCCACATGCTCCGAAATGCGTTTCTTCAATGTCCTTTTAGTCCTCCCCACATATTGTCTGCCACACGGGCACTCTATAATGTAAATTACATCTGTCGAATTGCAAGAAAAAAAATCTCTTATCGTGTGTTTGTGATTATTAGTGGTGGATACAACTTCGTTAGTTCTACGTGGGAAATCTGTAATCCTACAGTTACTGCATTGTCCGCATTTGAAAAAAACATTAATATTCGCCCAACTTTGGACTGAGCATTTTTGATCCATTACATTCTTAACAGTCAGGGCCACTTTATTACTTAGGTTAGATGCTTTTGTAAATGTGACACGAGGGTTAGTTGGAATAATTGGGCCCAATATTTTATCCTTCCTAATCAAATGCCAATGTTGATGAATTATTTTTAGAATCCTTTTATACTCACTATTATAAACAACGGTAAAATTATCCGTAACTCTCCTTCTTTCTTTTCTTTGTCTATTTTGGTCTTTTCTTAAAAAAAAATCCTCCCTTCTCGTGTCTCTAATTCTACTGAGTGCTCCCTCCACAAGCTCCATAGGGTAATCCTTCTCCAAAAAGGCTTCTTTCATTTTTGCTGCTTCCATTTCAAACCGATCATCCAATGTACAGTTACAGTTAATCCTCCGAAACTGGGGAATGTTCATAAACCAGCTTGGGAGGTGGCAACTGTTATATAAAATGTAACTATTTCTTGTGGAGGGTTTAAAGTATGTGCAACATTGTATCTTATTATTCTCAACATAGATGTTCAAGTCTAAAAACTCCACTTTTTTTCTTTACTGACAGCTGACAGATATACGCCTAAATCGAAATCCTCTAAGAATATTTATCCAGCTGTAAGAAGTGGTTTTATAATATATCTTTTTATTTTTCAAATTTTTTATATTATATTTTATATTTTATTTGACTTTCCATTTCATTATAGTATCTTTTACAGTATTTCTATAGGCTCTATGATATTGTACAGGTCCCTTTGCTATATAGTGATTTTTATTTAGTCATGTTTTTTATATATTTATAAAAAATTGACATGAGCAATTTTTAAAGTATTGTGTACAACAAATGGTGCCGATTATTCAGGATGTTTCCAATTGATTACCTACAATAACATCAAATGAGTATGGACTGAAGATTAAAGTAAAATTATGGAAAAACGCAACGGAACTGCATCGGTACCGCATAGGTGCCAATGCGTTTTCTAATGATATTGAGGGAAATGGATATGGATAAATATCTGTATGGGAGGTTTTTTACGTAGAAGGTTGCGATGAGGTTTTTTTTGGGAGATGTATATATATGAATGTCATGAGGTGGATTGGAAAAGGTGTACTATGTAACCACTTATTATGTGGTGAGGATGCCTTCTTCACAAATACCCAAGAGCATGAAGCGCAACAATAAGCGGAAATACGATTTACTTGCCAAAAATCCATGTCAGGTTTTGAAAGAGTCCATGGACTATAAAAAAGAGGACTATTCTAGGGGTCCGATAGCTACTGAGGAAGGGGTGACTAGATACCCCGAAACGAGTTTAGCCAGGACCCCAGTGATTGTGACCTAGCCAGGACCAAAGTGACTGTGCCTGTCGCTGATTACAGAACCGTCTGCCGCGCGAATGGGAAGGTGAATCACACAGCGCAAGACTAACCATATCAGCTGGAGTCTAGCTGCACATGGCCAAACGAACCACCATTGCGGGAGAACTTAGACAGAAGATGCTCGTGTTGTGAGTATTGGTCTGATAAGCACAGGACCACTGAACCGAGCACCCTTGGGGACACTCACCTACATGGTAAGATTGCCCTGATTCTTCCGGCAGGCAGTCATAAGGAGCAAGAGAAAGTTTGCTTTCCCCAGTAGGACGCCGCTGGTGATAGTTTATAGCGGGACGCCGCTATCTCTCTGAGTGCATATATACACTATTTGCTATTGACTTACAGGATCCAGTTGGTGATACCACACCAGGAACATTTATTGATCCTTAGGATACTTTTAGGGACTATACTTCAAGTACGATTATAATGCGATTATAAAGTGTTATACATCTACCTCATTGGCAGTGCTGCTTTTTACTTTACAGAGATATTTTCTGACCTACGGCCACTTATTTATTCATTTATACTTACATTTTAGGGATCCGTGTTGGCTTGTATATTTTATCCTTAGGAGCGTTTTAATAGGATGTGTATGAATAGTGGAGTTTTATGAATTATCTATCTGTATTTATTTGTGTAGTAATAAATGCTATATGGCCTGATATCTTGAGAGTGCCCAGATTTTCCTTTTGTTACATGTACTTGACCCTTAGAGGATAGGGCGAGTCCTCTTATCTGAGAGAACCTCTATTTGGTTCTAGTGAAGACTGTGCGCCACATACACTATTGTTCCAATTCCTAACAGTAATTGATAAAAATTATCTGTTAACACTTCTATTTTTGAAAACTGTCATTTTTCCACACCTGTCTAAAACGTTTGCAGAGTACTATATATGGACCACCTGAAATGTAAAGCATATGTTGATGCTATAGAAATAAAGATTATTGCTATTTGCCGAATAGTAATATCAGAATTTGCATCAATCCAATGCATTTTGAGCATCCATATTCATATATGCTATTAAAGGGACTCTGTCACCAGTTTCTAACCCCCACTTTTATAACTATGGTTCTCTCTATTGTCCCCTTCTCATTACAAAGCTGCTGTTAGAAGTAAAATCCGCCGTGTAGTTTTCATATAAATCACTTTTATCTAACCTGTCAATCTTCAGTATAAGGTGCCCAGGGCGTTTCTGTTGTTCTGAATGTGCCGGTTTTCGCCGCCGCCGTTGGTGCCCAGCTCCTCCCATGTTCTTTTCTGCGCCACCTCGATGTTATGCAATCCTCCTCCGGCTCTCGTCAGTGCCCCCTCCTCCTTTGCAATGATCTCGCGCGTGCGCACAGGCCTGTGCCTGATGCGCCCGTGCGGACGTTTAGTTTCTGCCTCGTGGAGCGTACTGCGCATGCGCGCGATCCGGCCATTCATTCATTCGGAAGCTGAGTGGCTGGCGGCACTGCTCGTCTTATGAGGAGGCTGAACTAAGCGAGCGCACATTCGCGCGCGTTCGCGCACGTGCGCGCGCATTCGCGCGCGAATGAATGGCCGGATCGCGCGCATGCGCAGTACGCTCCACGAGGCAGAAACTAAACGTCCGCACGGGCGCATCAGGCGCAGGCCTGTGCGCACGCGCGAGATCATTGCAAAGGAGGAGGGGGCACTGACGAGAGCCGGAGGAGGATTGCATAACATCGAGGTGGCGCAGAAAAGAACATGGGAGGAGCTGGGCACCAACGGCGGCGGCGAAAACCGGCACATTCAGAACAACAGAAACGCCCTGGGCACCTTATACTGAAGATTGACAGGTTAGATAAAAGTGATTTATATGAAAACTACACGGCGGATTTTACTTCTAACAGCAGCTTTGTAATGAGAAGGGGACAATAGAGAGAACCATAGTTATAAAAGTGGGGGTTAGAAACTGGTGACAGAGTCCCTTTAAGGAATTCTGAGTTAATAGAGGGGCTCCTCTACTCAGCATACTCATCTCTCGGCCAGAGTGTACAGTGGTTCCCAGGAATGTTTCTTGCTCTGGAGGAACGGTCCTACATAAGGCCACTTTCACATTTGCACTTTGTATTCCGGTTTTGTGATCCGGAAGAGGACCTCAAAACCAGAACAAAACGCTTCCGTTCGATTTAAAACATCAGAATGCATCCGTTCTGTTAGAATGCGGTTGTATTGAATCAAAACTGAACAAACCGAAGATCCGAAAAAAACAGATCCAGCATCATTGACTTACCGTATTTTTCGCCCTATAAGACGACCTTTTCCCCCCGGACAATCGGCCGCACAGTCGGCCAGTGTATATCTAGCTTTATTTAAGTCACATTCTTATCAGTAAGATATGAATTGAGCTATAATAAGTGTTTATAATGTCAGAGATCAGAAAAGGAGCCGTCAGGTGAGTTGGCTGACAGAACAGAGTGAAAACGCAGATCTACTAAACAATCGAAAAGCTCTAGAGAAAGGGGCTACATTTTTTTTATAAAATTAACTGAAAAAAAGATTTTTGCCAGGAGACTGCTGAGTCTCTTCAATGTGATGGATGAATAGATAGATATTAGATAGATATTAGATAGATAGATAGATAGATAGATAGATTAGATAGATAGATATTAGATAGATATATAGATGGATGGATAGATGGATGGATAGATAGATAGATAAATAGATATTCGATAGATAGATATTAGATAGATTGATATTAGATAGATATATAGATGGATAGATAGATAGATATTAGATAGATATATAGATATGAGATAGATAGATATTAGATAGATAGATATAGAAATAGAAGACACCGCAGCACATCCGTTGGTGAAAAATAGTGGGTGAACTTGGGTGAATAAAGATCCACTATTTTTCACCAACGGATGTGCTGCGGTGTCTTCTATTTCTATATCATACACCTTGGTAAGGTGTTTTTTCCGCTGGCACCCTACTTTTTCTACAAACCGGATTCCAAAAAAGATGGGACACTATACAAATCGTGAATAAAAACTGAATGCAATGATGTGGAGGTGCCAACTTCTAATATTTTATTCAGAATAGAACATAAATCACGGAACAAAAGTTTAAACTGAGAAAATTTACCATTTTAAGGGAAAAATATGTTGAATCAGAATTTCATGGTGTCAACAAATCCCCAAAAAGTTGGGACAAGGCCATTTTCACCACTGTGTGGCATCTCCCCTTCTTCTTACAACACTCAACAGACGTCTGGGGACCGAGGAGACCAGTTTCTCAAGTTTAGAAATAGGAATGCTCTCCCATTCTTGTCTAATACAGGCCTCTAACTGTTCAATCGTCTTGGGCCTTCTTTGTTGCACCTTCCTCTTTATGATGCGCCAAATGTTCTCTATAGGTGAAAGATCCGGACTGCAGACTGGCCATTTCAGTACCCGGATCCTTCTCCTACGCAGCCATGATGTTGTGATTGATGCAGAATGTGGTCTGGCATTATCTTGTTGAAAAATGCAGGGTCTTCCCTGAAAGAGATGACGTCTGGATGGGAGCAGATGTTGTTCTAGAACCTGAATATATTTTTCTGCATTGATGGTGCCTTTCCAGACATGCAAGCTGCCCATGCCACACGCACTTATGCAACCCCATACCATCAGAGATGCAGGCTTCTGAACTGAGCGTTGATAACAACTTGGGTTGTTGATAACAACTTGGGTTGTCCTTGTCCTCTTTGGTCTGGATGACATGGCGTCCCAGATTTCCAAAAAGAACTTTGAATCGTCACTCGTCTGACCACAGAACAGTCTTCCATTTTGCCACACTCCATCTTAAATGATCCCTGGCCCAGTGAAAATGCCTGAGCTTGTGGATCTTGCTTAAAAATGGCTTCTTCTTTGCACTGTAGAGTTTCAGCTGGCAACGGCGGATGGCACGGTGGATTGTGTTCACTGACAATGGTTTCTGGAAGTATTCCTGAGCCCATTCTGTGATTTCCTTTACAGTAGCATTCCTGTTTGTGGTGCAGTGTCGTTTAAGGGCCCGGAGATCACGGGCATCCAGTATGGTTTTACGGCCTTGACCCTTACGCACAGAGATTGTTCCAGATTCTCTGAATCTTCGGATGATGTTATGCACAGTTGATGATGATAGATGCAAAGTCTTTGCAATTTTTCGCTGGGTAACACCTTTCTGATATTGCTCCACTATCTTTCTGTGCAACATTGTGGGAATTGGTGATCCTCTACCCATCTTGGCTTCTGAGAGACACTGCCACTCTGAGAAGCTCTTTTTATACCCAATCATGTTGCCAATTGACCTAATTAGTGTTAATTGGTCTTCCAGCTCTTCGTTATGCTCAAATTTACTTTTTCCAGCCTCTTATTGCTACTTGTCCCAACTTTTTGGGGATTTGTTGACACCGTGAAAATTTGAATCAACGTATTTTTCCTTTAAAATGATACATTTACTCGGATTAAACGTTTGATCTGTCATCTACGTTCTATTACAAATAAAATATTGACATTTGCCATCTCCACATCATTGCATTCAGTTTTTATTCACAATGTGTTTAGTGTCCCAACTTTTTTGGAATCCGGTTTGTACTTGGAGTGCTGCCCTGAATTATCGTTTTTAGATAGATATATAGATAGATACTGTAGATAGACAAACATTTCAGGTTTTTCTTGCATTGTCTATGGGACCTGTATACACCTTGTTTATTCCAGATTTTTATTTTTTTTATGGTGGCGGGTCTTCTTTAAGGGTAGAACACTGAGCAATGCTTTCCAGATTAGAAATGTATCAGGCAACTTTTCATCTTTCCCCTTCTGTTCTTGAATAGACTGCAGTCACATCCATAAGAAGTGAGCCGCCAGTCTTCTGGAATATACGTCTCTATTTGAAAGACCCTGCAAAACAGATGTTGATGGATGTCAGATAAACTGTGTTCAGATATAAAAACTTCCTAATTCTTTTCTAGCTCTATCAATCATAGCTCAGGCTGGCTGGATGCAGCAGTAAGTAGCTTCAACTCAACAATGTTTTCTTCCTGAAAGAGAGTTTTCTGATTGTGGAAAGAAATGGGGATAAAGTCATCAGGATTTAATGTAATGAAAAATATATCCTTTACAGAAAAAGCCAGCAAGAAATCTACAGCAAGATACAAAGCCAGGAAAACCATTGCAATGATGAAAGATAATGAAAAACAAAAAAGAAGATACAAGTGGTATAGATTAGTGTTGATCGAGCATGCTCGGCTGAACACCAATTCGGCTCGAGCATCTCGATGCTCGGCACATGGCGGTATTCGGCCGAATACCGCATGTGCTCAGGCACAATGCTCGAGTCTCTTTCCAGCACGTTTATTGGCTGCCACGCAGCCAATAAACATGCAGGTAAGTGCTGCCCTTCACTGTAATGCCGTAGCCATGTTGGTTACTGGCATTACAAGGATTGGCTGGCCGGAACGCGTCATCGGGTGCTATATAGCTCCCGATGACACGTGTTCGGCTCAGTGTTAGGGAGAGCTGTGCTGAAGAAGGGAAAGAAAGTGTAGGGATTAAAATTTCAGTAGAATAACTTGTCAGAGACCCAAAAGTCCTTTTAAGGACTATCGCTGTGTGTGGCAGCGGACAGTAACATTAGCTGCGCTACATCTCCTCTGTAACGTGTGCACATCCCAAAAATATCAGTGCCATCCAGTGTACTTTTTCCGTAGATGGTGTCCGCTGCAGACAGTGACATAACCTGGGGTACATCTCCTGTGTAATGTTTCCACATCCAAAGTACCTGTGACATTCCCTGTAATTTTATATTAGCCGCTGCTTACATCAGCGACATTATCTGCGGTATATCTCCTGTGTGACATTTCCACATCCCAAATACCTTTATTAATTTTTTTGCGCATACACTTACAAATCCTACGCTACTGTACGTGTGACATACTTTCAATCATATATAACATTTATTATGAAGAAGGCGAGCAGAAAAGGGACAGGGAAGTGGCCGTGATGTTGATGGTGTACGCAGAGGCCATGGTCCTGGGCGCGTTGAAACTGTGCCTGCTGCCAGAGCACAAGAAAAACAATCATCCACGATACCTAGCTTCATGTCCCAGTTTGCAGGGCGACACAGGACAACACTCTCGAATTCAGCCCAGTGTGACCAGGTGGTCAGTTGGATCGCAGCAGATAATGCTTCCAGTCGGTTAAGCACCACCCTGTATTCCACCAAGTCCAGTCTCAGTAGCCAAGAGTCTGGTCAACACAATCCTCGCCCTGATCCTCCTTCCTCCCACCATGAAGAGTCTTGCCAAACAAGTGATCCCACACTCGGATATTCCGAGGAGCTATTTTAGCGCCATTCCTTCATTTGGGCCTCTCGACAAGCCCGCTTGAAGAGGGACATGAGATCTTATGCCCTGATTCCCAAGCTCTTGAGCATCCACAGTCACAAGATGATGACGGTTGGGAATGGCAATTAGTGTTTCACGAGGTGGATGATGATGAGACACAGTTGCCAATAAGTCAACGGCAATTACTGTCTCAAGAGGTTGATGATGAGGATGAGACACAGTTGTCAATAACTGAGGTTGTTGTTAGGTCAACAAGTCAGGAGGATGAGCAGAGTGAGGAAATGGAAGAGGAGGTGGTGAACAATGAAATCACTGATTCAACCTGGGAAGGTGGCAAGCAAAGCGAGGACAGCAGTACAGAGGGGGAGGGATCCGCAGGCTGGAAGAGGCATTGGGGTGGCAAAAGGGAGAAGGCGGGCCACACCAAACAGGCCCACAACTGTTCCCCGGGGCACACCCTTGCGGAAATCTCCCTTGCCAAGGGGTAGGTGTTCCGCAGTCTGGCACTTTTTTGAGGAAAGTGCAAACGACAAAAAAATTGTAATTTGCAACCTGTGCCATACAAAAATGAGCAGGGGCGTGAACACTAACAAACTCACCACCACCAGCATGATCCACCAAATGGCATGAAAGCACTGTAATAGGTAGGCCAAACGCCTGGGTCCACAATCTGTGTCTGCGGGTTACGCCACTGCCTCCTCTTCTCCTGTGCTACGTGCTGGCGAATCCCCTGTCGAAGGCGCAGGCCCAGATGCCTCCCACCCTGCACCTGGACCTTCGCAAGCACCATCAGCGACCAAATCCACTACCATGTCCCAGTGCAGCATACAAATGTCCTTACTGCAGGCATTTGAACGCAAGTGCAAATACCCAGCTACCCACCCACAGGCCATAGCAATAAATGCGCAACTTTCCAAATTACTGGCCCTGGAGATTTTGACATTTAGGCTTGAGCACACTGATGCCTTCTGCAGCCTGATGTCGGCGGCCGTCCCTCGTTACGCAGTCTCCAGCCGCCACTATTTTTCACGGTGTGCCGTGCCCACCTTACACCAGCATGTGTCCTGTAACATCACCTGTTCCCTGACCAACGCAGTTATTGGGAAGGTACACTTAACGACTGACACATGGACAAGTGCTTGTGGCAAGGGACGCTACATTTCCCTGACTGCACACTGGGTGAACGTTGTGGAGGCCATGAGCGAGTCGTACCCTGGGATGGCCAGGTGCTACCGACGCCGAGGATTGCGGGCCCTACTTCCATCAGGGTTTCCGCCAGCACCTATGTTAGTGGCTCCAAACCCCACTTCTCCTCTTCCGCCTCCTCCTCCACATCCACCTCTAAATTCTCATCTTGCAGCACCAGTCAGCCATCAGTCAGTAGCTGGAAGCAGTGTAGCACTGCAATGGGGAAGCGTCAACAGGCCGTGCTTAAGCTGATCTGCTTAGGTGACAAACAGCACACCGCCGCAGAGCTGTGACAGGGGATAAGGGACCAGGCTGTGCTGTGGCTCTAACCACTCAACCTAGAACCAGGCTTTGGAGCTCGGCAAGCTCACACACACCCCATGCCTATCCCACATCTTCAACTTAGTGGTTCAGCGGTTTCTCAAAACCTACCCCAATTTGCCTGAGCTACTGGTGAAGGTGCGCCGCGTGTGTGCCCATTTCCGCAAGTCATCGACAGCTTCCGTCGGACGCTACAGCAGGGCTTACAATTGCCAGCTCACCGACTGTTGCGCGACGTGAGCACACGCTGGAACTCCATATTCCACATGTTGGCCAGGCTTTGTGAGCAGCAGAGGGCAGTAGTGAAATACCAGTTTCAACATGGTCGTCGCCTTTCCAGTCAGCTTCCGTTCTTCACAAGCGAGGAGTGGGCATGGATGTCCAACCTCTGTAAAGGTTTTTCCTTTGAGGAATCAACACAGATAACGCTATTATCAGCATACCCATCCCACTTCTGTGTCTACTTAAATGCTCGCTGCTCACAATTAATGCTGACGCTTTGCATGTGAAAGAGGTGGAAATTGGGGAAGACATAACACAGGGTGATAGCCAGACCACCCTCAGTTTATCTTCTCAGCACAAATTGGATGAGGAGGAGGAGGCGCAGGAGACGGTTGTCTCCGCTACAGAGGGTAGTACACATGGAAGTTTAATACCATCTGTTCAGCATGGATGGGCAGAAGAGGATGAGGAGATTGAGACTCATCCTCCTTTTGACGATAGCGAAGTTTTGCCTGTTGGTACTCTGGCACACATGACTGACTTTATGTTATGCTGCCTTTCCCGTGACTAACGCGTTTTACGCATTTTGGACATCGATTACTGATTGTTCACCCTTCTCGACCCCCGCTACAAAGAGAACTTCTCATCTCTAATTCCTGTGGTGGAGAGGATGAGCAAAATGGTGCAATACCAGAAGGTCCTTGTGGAAAACTTGCTCCAAAAATGTCCAGCTGACAACGCTGGCGGCAGAGTACCTTGGGCAACCGAGGGGAGCACAGATCAGTTCAAACAGAGGCAAGGCAACACTCTCCAAGGCCTGGGACAGTTTCATGACACCAGCAACCTCACCCTGATGCGCGGCTTAGTATCACAAGGAGAGAAAAGTTTTGGAAGATGATGAAAAAGTACATAGCAGACCGTGTCAGCGTCCTCAATGATCCCTCTGTGCCTTACAACTATTGGGTGTCCAAGATGGTCACGTGGCACGAACTGTCGCCCTACACCTTGGAGGTGCTGGCCTGCCCTGCCGCCAGCGTTTTGTCAGAGCGGGTATTTAGTGTTGCTGGGGGCATAATAACTGATAAGCACATTCGACTGTTAACTGAAAATGCTGACAGGTTGACTCTTATCAAAATGAACAAGGCCTGGAATGCCCCTGACTTCTCTACTCCACCAGAGGAAAGCGGCTGAACATAAAGGCACTTTAAATGTTTTTTGTATAATGTACTGAATACACTGTATTCCCATGCACCCCTTCCACCACAAAAAAGGGTATATGGTTCAATCTTCCTTTTCTCCTCCTCCTCCTCATCTTCCATCATATCAACATGCTTATTAGTCTGCCCTCGCTCCTATTGTTGTAGAGGGTCAGCTCACCTGCAGGCCCTCGCATATAATGTTTTAGAGGGTCAGCTCACCAGCAGACCCTCACCTACAATCTTTTAGAGGGCCAGCTCACCTGCAGGCCCTCGCATATAATGTTTTAGAGGGTCAGCTTACCAGCAGGCCCTCACCTACAATGTTTTAGAGGGTCAGCTCACCTGCAGAACCTCAACCATAATGTTTTACAGGGTCAGCTCACCAGCAGGCCCTCGCATATAATGTTTTAGAGGGTCAGCTCACCAGCAGGCCCTCAGCTACAATATTTTAGAGGGCCAGCTCACCTGCAGGCCCTCGCATGTAATGTTTTAGAGGGCCAGCTCACCAGCAGGCCCTCAACCATAATGTTTTACAGGGTCAGCTCACCTGCAGGCCCTCACATATAATGTTTTAGAGGGTCAGCTCACAAGCAGGCCCTCACCTACAATCTTTTAGAGGGCCAGCTCACCATCAGGCCCTCACCTACAATCTTTTAGAGGGTCAGCTCACTTGCAGGTCCTCGTATATAATGTTTTAGAGGGTCAGCTCACCAGCAGGCCCTCAACCATAATGTTTTACAGGGTCGGCTCACTAGCAGGCCCTCGCCCATAATTTTTTCAATGGTTAGTTAAGCAGCAGGCACTCGCCCATAATTTTTTTTAATGGTCAGCTCAGCAGCAGGCACTCACCCATAATTTTTTCGATGCTCGGATCAGCAGCAGGCACTCGTCCCTAATGTTTTAGAAAGTCAGCGCTGCAGCAGACCCTCACCCCTAATGTTTTAGATGGTCAGCTCAGCAGCAGGCCATCGCCCGTAATGTTTTAGAGGATCACCAGCAGGACCTTGATCCTAATGTTTTTGAGGGTCACCAGCAGGCCATCAATCATAATTTTCCAAGGGTGTATGATGCCCTCTTTTATGTGCAATAAAGGGTGTATTGGAGTGCCGGTTACTTGTCATTTTTGGAAGCCCTTTCACTTAGTGCATAGGCTTTATGAGTGTAGGAGTCCCACTACCTGAACAATTGTACCACAATGTGAATGAGGCCCTCCATTATGTGGTATACAGGTTGTATCGGAGTGCCTCTTCCTTGTAATTTTTTGCAGCACTTGCACTTTATATACAAGTAAATATACAGGAAAGAATGTTTCCTAACAATTTTTCCTCTAAAATCAATTTTATCTTCTGTTTTGTGTGTATTATTGTCAGTGGTGTAAGACTCGGACAACATCGCTCCCAGCAGCGACCTGGGAGTCCAAGATGCATCCAGACATCCTCCCCATGCTGTTCCCAAACCATTTAGGTGGTGTTTCCATCAATTTCTGACCTTTTCTTATGACCCAGACGCCCTCCCCTCTTAAGAGCAGGGGGTGCCTGGTTTAATGCTCGGGTTCTCCCATTGACTTCCATTGTGCTCGGATGCTCAGTAGAGCATCCGAGCATCCCGAGGTGTTCGACCCGAGCACCCGAACACCCGAGCACTTTGGTGCTCGATCAACACTAGTATAGATACAACTACCCAGGTCCACTACTTAAAGGGGTTGCCCGCTTTTTTTATTTTTTTTTATTGATGACCTATCCTCAAGATAGGTTATCAATATCAGATCGGCGGGTGTCCCACTGCCAATCTGCTGTTTGAAAAGAATGCGGCGCTTGCTCTTCACTGTTGACTTGATCTCCATAGATATTGCAGCTTATTTTTCTGGTGTAGTTACAACTCTGCCGTCCTATTCACTTCAATGGGATGGCTTTGTACCTACCAAAAACCTATGCATGCCTTCATATAAACTCTAAGATTTACACTCTAAAGATTTACACTGGCAGCACTGAGTGGATGATGTGCAGGAACTCACCCCAACTGGTAACACCCAGATGGAATTTCATTGCAAAATGCTAGTAGGAATTATAAAGGAATGGTACAACATAGATTGATAAGAATAGATGCTCCAGAATTATAATTTTCTGGGAAATACAAATAGTTACTGCAACAGAAATGTGGGGAGAGGTGACAACTCCTCACTAAATACATTGTACTAAACTTTCAATTGACACTTAACACAACAAAAACAAAAGTTATTAAAAAGTCAATTTAAAGTTTCTTGCAATTACATATTTAACCTGTTCATTCTTAGGTTTGCTAATTTCATATTTAAAAATATGTTGTATGTCAATTTCTCTATTTTAAAATCTTGAAATCCTGAAATCTTGCAGTTTTCACTCTGACCACTGGGCTTCATAATATGCTGACACTTCCTGTTGTGTACAAATCACTTTTCATCAGTCATCTCATTATCATTAGCATCAAAGGCAGTATTACCTTGAAAGGTAACAGCTCAATCATAAGCCTGGAGGCAGGATATTTGTGACCCGTGTCTGCCACTGCCCCACTCCTTCAGACAGACACAAGTACTTATCAAGACTTTTCTTCTCGCCGGCCTGGACCTGCTTCTTCCGCTGTTGCTGCTGGCAGCAGGCTCAAGCAGGATGGCTACACAGAAAATAAAATATATAATAAGAAGATTAAACAAGCGATACAGTCAGGTTCATAAATATTGGGACATTGACACAATTCTAACATTTTTGGCTCTATACACCACCACAATGGATTTGAAATGAAACGAACAAGATGTGCTGTAACTGCAGACTGTCAGCTTTAATTTGAGGGTATTTACATCCAAATCAGGTGAACGGTGTAGGAATTACAACAGTTTGCATATGTGCCTCCCACTTGTTAAGGGACCAAAAGTAATGGGACAGAATAATAATCATAAATCAAACTTTCACTTTTTAATACTTGGTTGCAAATCCTTTGCAGTCAATTACAGCCTGAAGTCTGGAACGCATAGACATCACCAGACGCTGGGTTTCATCCCTGGTGATGCTCTGCCAGGCCTCTACTGCAACTGTCTTCAGTTCCTGCTTGTTCTTGGGGCATTTTCCCTTCAGTTTTGTCTTCAGCAAGTGAAATGCATGCTCAATCGGATTCAGGTCAGGTGATTGACTTGGCCATTGCATAACATTCCACTTATTTCCCTTGAAAAACTCTTTGGTTGCTTTTGCAGTATGCTTTGGGTCATTGTCCATCTGCACTGTGAAGCGCCGTCCAATGAGTTCTGAAGCATTTGGCTGAATATGAGCAGATAATATTGCCCAAAACACTTCAGAATTCATCCTGCTGCTTTTGTCAGCAGTCACATCATCAATAAATACAAGAGAACCAGTTCCATTGGCAGCCATACATGCCCACGCCATGACACTACCACCACCATGCTTCACTGATGAGGTGGTATGCTTAGGATCATGAGCAGTTCCTTTCCTTCTCCATACTCTTCTCTTCCCATCACTCTGGTACAAGTTATCTTGGTCTCATCTGTCCATAGGATGTTATTCCAGAACTGTGAAGGCTTTTTTAGATGTTGTTTGGCAAACTCTAATCTGGCCTTCCTGTTTTTGAGGCTCACCAATGGTTTACATCTTGTGGTGAACCCTCTGTATTAATTCTGGTTAAGTCTTCTCTTGATTGTTGACTTTGACACACATACACCTACCTCCTGGAGAGTGTTCTTGATCTGGCCAACTGTTGTTAAGGGTGTTTTCTTCACCAGGGGAAGAATTCTTCGGTCATCCACCGCAGTTGTTTTCCTTGGTCTTCCGGGTCTTTTGGTGTTGCTGAGATCACCGGTGCATTCCTTCTTTTTAAGAATGTTTTAAACAGTTGTTATGGCCAGGCCTGATGTTTTTGCTATATCTCTGATGGGTTTGTTTTGTTTTTTCAGCCTAATGATGGCTTGCTTCACTGATAGTGACAGCTCTTTGGATCTCATCTTGAGAGTTGACAGCAACAGATTCCAAATGCAAATAGCAGACTTGAAATGAACTCTGGACCTTTCATCTGCTCATTGTAATTGGGATAATGAGGGAATAACACACACCTGGCCATGGAGCAGCTGAGAAGCCAATTGTCCCATTACTTTTGGTCCCTTAACAAGTGGGAGGCACATATGCAAACTGTTGTAATTCCTACACCGGTCACCTGATTTGGATGTAAATACC
The DNA here is from genome assembly GCF_014858855.1 of Bufo gargarizans. NCBI lineage: Eukaryota > Metazoa > Chordata > Amphibia > Anura > Bufonidae > Bufo > Bufo gargarizans. The sequence goes on from NC_058080.1 coordinate 70,614,212, forward strand.
CTCAAATTAAAGCTGGCAGTCTGCAGGTAAAGCACATCTTGTTCGTTTAATTTCCAATCCATTGTGGTAGTGTATAGAGCCAAAAATGTTAGAATTGTGTCGATGTCCCAATATTTATGGACCTGGCTGTATTTCTAAGTAATTAACAAGATCTAGGTCACATATTTCCATTAAAATGACGACACTTATTGCATGGTCACAACAGACACAGCATCTCCTGTACAACAGGGGTGGACCACCAATGAGGCGGCACCAGGAAGGGGCAAGAGGGCGGCAGCACAAGGGCCGTGGGCAATGAGCGCTTTCATTGTGGCAAAGGGATTAGGTTAAGAAATTGGCATGGGGGGCACCATTCCAGTTTTCACCTCAGGCAGCAGAAAGGCTAGGTGCACCCCTGGTGTACAAATATAATAGATCAATAGATAGAAGTTAATTGTATCCAAAATATAAAGCCTGTAATATGCATCAAACACGAAATATTCTAATTTATGAAGATTTATGACAATTTATAGTGTCTCTCCGCATTTCCAACTTCTTATCCAGATTGAAGTGGGAATGAAAGCTTTAACAAGGTCCATCAGGTAAGACCCGCGCTGTGTGACTACGTAACGCGCTCCTTACATGTGCTCTGCAGCTGTATAACAAGTCTGCTTCATATTTAGTGTAACAAATTTTGTAAAGTACACTAAATACCAACATTTTAAAATTCCATCGGGCAGTTGTGTAAGCTTTGTAGGGAAATATTTAGTTTGCTGCTTCCTTTCATCCAATATGCAGGCACAATACTTTGACATCATCAGTCGTCAGGAATAAATGACCCAGAAAATATTATAATTACAATTAAAAAAAGTGTCACAAAATAAAGAAAACGGAACAATGAACGATGAAAAATGTCAGAGTAAATGGAATGGAAGCTCCCAGGAAGGGCTATTAGGGCTAATGAACAGAATCATTGCTGTGCATGGTATAAAATATTTAAAACATATATATGTGTGTATATATAGATACACAGTACTGTGCAAAATTTTTAGGCGGCTGTGTAAATAATGTTGCAAAGTAGGAATTCTTTCTAAAACAGAAGTGGTAAAGCGGTTTTCTGGGATTTTGATACTGATGACCTACACTCAGCTGTTTTGAGAAGGCACCGGCACTCCTATGAGCTCCGCTGCCTTCTCCGTGCTTACCAAGCACAGCGCCGTACATAGTATAGCGGCTGTGGTTGTTATTGCGCTCAGCCCCATTGAAGTGAATGTGGATGAGCGCAATACCATGTACAGCCACTATACTATCTACGGCGCTGTGCTTGGTAAGCTGCGAGAAGGCAGCGGCACTCACAGGAAAAACTGCTGATCGGCGGGGGTCGGACCTGAGGATAGGTCATCAGTAGAGTTGAGCGAACACCTGGATGTTCGGGTTCGAGAAGTTCGGCCGAACATCCCGGAAATGTTCGGGTTCGGGATCCGAACCCGATCCGAACTTCGTCCCGAACCCGAACCCCATTGAAGTCAATGGGGACCCGAACTTTTCGGCACTAAAAAGGCTGTAAAACAGCCCAGGAAAGAGCTAGAGGGCTGCAAAAGGCAGCAACATGTAGGTAAATCCCCTGCAAACAAATGTGGATAGGGAAATGAATTAAAATAAAAATTAAATAAATAAAAATTAACCAAAATCAATTGGAGAGAGGTTCCATAGCAGAGAATCTGGCTTCCCGTCACCCACCACTGGAACAGTCCATTCTCAGATATTTAGGCCCCGGCACCCAGGCAGAGGAGAGAGGTCCCGTAACAGACAATCTGGCTTCATGTCAGCAGAGAATTAGTCTGCATGTCATAGCAGAGAATGAGGCTTCACGTCAGCCACCACTGCAACAGTCCATTGGCATATATTTAGGCCCAGCACACACACAGGCAGAGGAGAGAGGTCCCGTAACAGAGAATCTGGCTTCATGTCAGCAGAGAATCAGTCTGCATGTCATAGCAGAGAATGAGGCTTCACGTCAGCCACCACTGCAACAGTCCATTGGCATATATTTAGGCCCAGCACCCAGGCAGAGGAGGGAGGTCCCGTAACAGAGAATCTGTCTTCATGTCAGCAGAGAATTAGTCTGCATGTCATAGCAGAGAATGAGGCTTCACGTCAGCCACCACTGCAACAGTCCATTGGCATATATTTAGGCCCAGCACACACACAGGCAGAGGAGAGAGGTCCCGTAACAGAGGATCTGGCTTCATGTCAGCAGAGAATCAGTCTGCATGTCATAGCAGAGAATCAGGCTTCACGTCAGCCACCACTGCAACAGTCCATTGTCATAAATTTAGGCCCAGCACCCAGGCAGAGGAGAGAGGTCCCGTAACAGAGAATCTGGCTTCATGTCAGCAGAGAATCAGTCTTCATATCATAGCAGAGAATCAGGCTTCACGTCACCCACCACTGTAAGAGTCAATTTTCATAAATTTAGGCCCAGAACCCAGGCAGAGGAGAAAGGTCCCGTAACAGACAATCTGGCTTCATGTCAGCAGAGAATCAGTCTTCATATCATAGCAGAGAATCAGGCTTCACGTCACCCACCACTGTAAGAGTCAATTTTCATAAATTTAGGCCCAGAACCCAGGCAGAGGAGAAAGGTCCCGTAACAGACAATCTGGCTTCATGTCAGCAGAGAATCAGTCTTCATATCATAGCAGAGAATCAGGCTTCACGTCACCCACCACTGCAACAGTCCATTGGCATATATTTAGGCCTAGCACACAGGCAGAGCAGAGAGGTCCCGTAACAGACAATCTGGCTTCATGACAGCAGAGAATCAGTCTGCATGTCATAGCAGAGAATCAGGCTTCACGTCAGCCACCACTGCAACAGTCCATTGTCATAAATTTAGGCCCAGCACCCAGGCAGAGGAGAGAGGTCCCGTAACAGAGAATCTGGCTTCATGTCAGCAGAGAATCAGTCTTCATATCATAGCAGAGAATCAGGCTTCACGTCACCCACCACTGTAAGAGTCAATTTTCATAAATTTAGGCCCAGAACCCAGGCAGAGGAGAAAGGTCCCGTAACAGACAATCTGGCTTCATGTCAGCAGAGAATCAGTCTTCATATCATAGCAGAGAATCAGGCTTCACGTCACCCACCACTGCAACAGTCAATTTTCATAAATTTAGGCCCAGAACCCAGGCAGAGGAGAAAGGTCCCGTAACAGACAATCTGGCTTCATGTCAGCAGAGAATCAGTCTTCATATCATAGCAGAGAATCAGGCTTCACGTCACCCACCACTGCAACAGTCCATTGGCATATATTTAGGCCTAGCACACAGGCAGAGCAGAGAGGTCCCGTAACAGACAATCTGGCTTCATGACAGCAGAGAATCAGTCTGCATGTCATAGCAGAGAATCAGGCTTCACGTCAGCCACCACTGCAACAGTCCATTGTCATAAATTTAGGCCCAGCACCCAGGCAGAGGAGAGAGGTCCCGTAAAAGAGGATCTGGCTTCATGTCAGCAGAGAATCAGTCTGCATGTCATAGCAGAGAATGAGGCTTCACGTCACCCACCACTGCAACAGTCCATTGGCATATATTTAGGCCTAGCACACAGGCAGAGCAGAGAGGTCCCGTAACAGACAATCTGGCTTCATGTCAGCAGAGAATCAGTCTGCATGTCATAGCAGAGAATGAGGCTTCACGTCACCCACCACTGCAACAGTCCATTGGCATATATTTAGGCCTAGCACACAGGCAGAGCAGAGAGGTCCCGTAACAGACAATCTGGCTTCATGACAGCAGAGAATCAGTCTGCATGTCATAGCAGAGAATGAGGCTTCACGTCAGCCACCACTGCAACAGTCCATTGGCATATATTTAGGCCTAGCACACAGGCAGAGGAGAGGTTCATTCAACTTTGGGTAGCCTCGCAATATAATGGTAAAATGAAAATAAAAATAGGATTGAATGAGGAAGTGCCCTGGAGTCCAATAATATATGGTTATGGGGAGGTAGTTAATGTCTAATCTGGACAAGGGACGGACAGGTCCTGTGGGATCCATGCCTGGTTCATTTTTATGAACGTCAGCTTGTCCACATTGGCTGTAGACAGGCGGCTGCGTTTGTCTGTAATGACGCCCCCTGCCGTGCTGAATACACGTTCAGACAAAACGCTGGCTGCCGGGCAGGCCAGCACCTCCAAGGCATAAAAGGCTAGCTCTGGCCACGTGGACAATTTAGAGACCCAGAAGTTGAATGGGGCCGAACCATCAGTCAGTACGTGGAGGGGTGTGCACACGTACTGTTCCACCATGTTAGTGAAATGTTGCCTCCTGCTAACACGTTGCGTATCAGGTGGTGGTGCAGTTAGCTGTGGCGTGTTGACAAAAGTTTTCCACATCTCTGCCATGCTAACCCTGCCCTCAGAGGAGCTGGCCGTGACACAGCTGCCTTGGCGACCTCTTGCTCCTCCTCTGCCTTGGCCTTGGGCTTCCACTTGTTCCCCTGTGACATTTGGGAATGCTCTCAGTAGCGCGTCTACCAACGTGCGCTTGTACTCGCGCATCTTCCTATCACGCTCCAGTGCAGGAAGTAAGGTGGGCACATTGTCTTTGTAGCGTGGATCCAGCAGGGTGGCAACCCAGTAGTCCGCACAGGTTAAAATGTGGGCAACTCTGCTGTCGTTGCGCAGGCACTGCAGCATGTAGTCGCTCATGTGTGCCAGGCTGCCCAGGGATAAGGACAAGCTGTCCTCTGTGGGAGGCGTATCGTCATCGTCCTGCCTTTCCCCCCAGCCACGCACCAGTGATGGACCCGAGCTGCGTTGGGTGCCACCCCGCTGTGACCATGCTTCATCCTCATCCTCCTCCACCTCCTCCTCATCCTCGTCCTCCTCGTCCTCCAGTAGTGGGCCCTGGCTGGCCACATTTGTACCTGGCCTCTGCTGTTGCCAAAAACCTCCCTCTGAGTCACTTCGAAGAGACTGGCCTGAAAGTGCTAAAAATGACCCCTCTTCCTCCTCCTCCTCCTCCTCCTCCTGGGCCACCTCCTCTTCCATCATCGCCCTAAGTGTTTTCTCAAGGAGACATAGAAGTGGTATTGTAACGCTGATAACGGTGTCATCGCCACTGGCCATGTTGGTGGAGTACTCGAAACAGCGCAACAGGGCACACAGGTCTCGCATGGAGGCCCAGTCATTGGTGGTGAAGTGGTGCTGTTCTGTAGTGCGACTGACCCGTGCGTGCTGCAGCTGAAACTCCACTATGGCCTGCTGCTGCTCGCACAGTCTGTCCAGCATGTGCAAGGTGGAGTTCCACCTGGTGGGCACGTCGCATATGAGGCGGTGAGCGGGAAGGCCGAAGTTACGCTGTAGCGCAGACAGGCGAGCAGCAGCAGGATGTGAACGCCGGAAGCGCGAACAGACGGCCCGCACTTTATGCAGCAGCTCTGACATGTCGGGGTAGTTGTGAATGAACTTCTGCACCACCAAATTCAGCACATGCGCCAAGCAAGGGATGTGCGTCAAATTGGCTAGTCCCAGAGCTGCAACGAGATTTCGCCCATTTTCACACACCACCAGGCCGGGCTTGAGGCTCACCGGCAGCAACCACTCGTCGGTCTGTTGTTCTATACCCCGCCACAACTCCTGTGCGGTGTGGGGCCTGTCCCCCAAACATATGAGTTTCAGAATGGCCTGCTGACGTTTACCCCGGGCTGTGCTGAAGTTGGTGGTGAAGGTGTGTGGCTGACTGGATGAGCAGGTGGAAGAAGAGGAGGAGGAAGCCGAGAAGGAGGAGGTGGCAACAGGAGGCAAAGAATGTTGCCCTGCGATCCTTGGCGGCGGAAGGACGTGCGCCAAACAGCTCTCCGCCTGGGGCCCAGCTGCCACTACATTTACCCAGTGTGCAGTTAGGGAGATATAGCGTCCCTGGCCGTGCTTACTGGTCCACGTATCTGTGGTTAGGTGGACCTTGCCACAGATGGCGTTGCGCAGTGCACACTTGATTTTATCGGATACTTGGTTGTGCAGGGAAGGCACGGCTCTCTTGGAGAAGTAGTGCCGGCTGGGAACAACATACTGTGGGACAGCAAGCGACATGAGCTGTTTGAAGCTGTCTGTGTCCACCAGCCTGAATGACAGCATTTCATAGGCCAGTAGTTTAGAAATGCTGGCATTCAGGGCCAGGGATCGAGGGTGGCTAGGTGGGAATTTACGCTTTCTCTCAAATGTTTGTGAGATGGAGAGCTGAACGCTGGCGTGTGACATGGTTGAGACGCTTGGTGACGGAGGTGGTGGTGGTGGTGTTGGTGGTACATCCCCTGTTTGCTGGGCGGCAGGTGCCAACGTTCCTCCAGAGGCGGAGGAAGAGGCCGAGGCGGCAGCAGCAGAATAGGCCGAGGCGGCAGCAGCAGAAGAGGTAGCAGGGGGAGCCTGAGTGACTTCCTTGGTTTTAAGGTGTTTACTCCACTGCAGTTCATGCTTTGCATGCAGGTGCCTGGTCATGCAGGTTGTGCTCAGGTTCAGAACGTTAATGCCTCGCTTCAGGCTCTGATGGCACAGCGTGCAAACCACTCGGGTCTTGTCGTCAGCACATTGTTTGAAGAAGTGCCATGCCAGGGAACTCCTTGAAGCTGCCTTTGGGGTGCTCGGTCCCAGATGGCGGCGGTCAGTAGCAGGCGGAGTCTCTTGGCGGCGGGTGTTCTGCTTTTGCCCACTGCTCCCTCTTTTGCTACGCTGTTGGCTCGGTCTCACCACTGCCTCTTCCTCCGAACTGTGAAAGTCAGTGGCACGACCTTCATTCCATGTGGGGTCTAGGACCTCATCGTCCCCTGCATCGTCTTCCACCCAGTCTTGATCCCTGGCCTCCTGTTCAGTCTGCACACTGCAGAAAGACGCAGCAGTTGGCACCTGTGTTTCGTCATCATCAGAGACATGCTGAGGTGGTATTCCCATGTCCTCATCATCAGGAAACATAAGTGGTTGTGCGTCAGTGCATTCTATGTCTTTCACCGCTGGGGAAGGGCTAGGTGGATGCCCTTGGGAAACCCTGCCAGCGGAGTCTTCAAACAGCATAAGAGACTGCTGCATAACTTGAGGCTGAGACAGTTTCCCTGGTATGCATGGGGGTGATGTGACAGACTGATGGGGTTGGTTTTCAGGCGCCATCTGTGCGCTTTCTGCAGAAGACTGGGTGGGAGATAATGTGAACGTGCTGGATCCACTGTCGGCCACCCAATTGACTAATGCCTGTACCTGCTCAGGCCTTACCATCCTTAGAACGGCATTGGGCCCCACCATATATCGCTGTAAATTCTGGCGGCTACTGGGACCTGAGGTAGTTGGTACACTAGGACGTGTGGATGTGGCAGAACGGCCACGTCCTCTCCCAGCACCAGAGGGTCCACTAACACCACCACGACCATGTCCACGTCCGCGTCCCTTACTAGATGTTTTTCTCATTGTTATGGTTCACCACAACAACAAATATATTATTTGGCCCAATGTATTGTATTCAAATTCAGCGGGATATAAATTTGAGGCCTAGTATTTAGGCGCTGGGTGACCGGTATGGATTTAGTGACAGAATTAGACTTGGAAATGCACAGAAGCGTGTGTGTGAAGTTATTCTGAATGACCCAATGTGCACCTTGAATATTATATACCCTTTTTGGGATAGATTTCAAATAGCTCTGATATAGCAGGAACCACTAAATTATGAAATTGCTAAATTGGGAATTGTACTTCAACCCAGAACAAAAAATGTGCTTTGACGGGCACTAAATAACTTTCCCAGCTACAACAGGACAGCGGTAACGAGAGATTTAGAGGGATTTAAATTTGAGGCCTAGTATTTAGGCGCTGGGTGACAGGTATGGGTTTAGTGACAGAATTAGACTTGGAAATACACAGTAGCGGGTGTGTGTGAAGTTATTCTGAATGACCCAATGTGCACCTTCAATATTATATACCCTTTTTGGGATAGATTTCAAATAGCTCTGATATAGCAGAAACCACTAAATTATGAAATTGCTAAATTGGGAATTGTACTTCAACCCAGAACAAAAAATGTGCTTTGACGGACACTAAATATCTTGCCCAGCAACAACAGTACAGCGGTGGGTAACGAGAGATTTAGAGGGATTTAAATTTGAGGCCTAGTATTTAGGCGCTGGGTCACCGGTATGGATTTAGTGACAGAATTAGACTTGGAAATGCACAGAAGCGTGTGTGTGAAGTTATTCTGAATGACCCTATGTGCACCTTCAATATTATATACCCTTTTAGGGATAGATTTCAAATAGCTCTGATATAGCAGAAACCACTAAATTATGAAATTGCTAAATTGGGAATTGTACTTCAACCCAGAACAAAAAATGTGCTTTGACGGACACTAAATATCTTGCCCAGCAACAACAGTACAGCGGTGGGTAACGAGAGATTTAGAGGGATTTAAATTTGAGGCCTAGTATTTAGGCGCTGGGTCACCGGTATGGATTTAGTGACAGAATTAGACTTGGAAATGCACAGAAGCGTGTGTGTGAAGTTATTCTGAATGACCCTATGTGCACCTTCAATATTATATACCCTTTTAGGGATAGATTTCAAATAGCTCTGATATAGCAGAAACCACTAAATTATGAAATTGCTAAATTGGGAATTGTACTTCAACCCAGAACAAAAAATGTGCTTTGACGGACACTAAATATCTTGCCCAGCAACAACAGTACAGCGGTGGGTAACGAGAGATTTAGAGGGATTTAAATTTGAGGCCTAGTATTTAGGCGCTGGGTCACCGGTATGGATTTAGTGACAGAATTAGACTTGGAAATGCACAGAAGCGTGTGTGTGAAGTTATTCTGAATGACCCTATGTGCACCTTCAATATTATATACCCTTTTAGGGATAGATTTCAAATAGCTCTGATATAGCAGAAACCACTAAATTATGAAATTGCTAAATTGGGAATTGTACTTCAACCCAGAACAAAAAATGTGCTTTGACGGACACTAAATATCTTGCCCAGCAACAACAGTACAGCGGTGGGTAACGAGAGATTTAGAGGGATTTAAATTTGAGGCCTAGTATTTAGGCGCTGGGTCACCGGTATGGATTTAGTGACAGAATTAGACTTGGAAATGCACAGAAGCGTGTGTGTGAAGTTATTCTGAATGACCCTATGTGCACCTTGAATATTATATACCCTTTTAGGGATAGATTTCAAATAGCTCTGATATAGCAGAAACCACTAAATTATGAAATTGCTAAATTGGGAATTGTACTTCAACCCAGAACAAAAAATGTGCTTTGACGGACACTAAATATCTTGCCCAGCAACAACAGTACAGCGGTAACGAGAGATTTAGAGGGATTTAAATTTGAGGCCTAGTATTTAGGCGCTGGGTGACAGGTATGGGTTTAGTGACAGAATTAGACTTGGAAATACACAGTAGCGGGTGTGTGTGAAGTTATTCTGAATGACCCAATGTGCACCTTCAATATTATATACCCTTTTTGGGATAGATTTCAAATAGCTCTGATATAGCAGGAACCACTAAATTATGAAATTGCTAAATTGGGAATTGTATTTCAACCCAGAACAAGAAATGTGCTTGAACGGACACTAAATAACTCGCCCAGCTACAGCACTAGGGACAGATTTAGCTGGATATAAATTTGAGGCCTAGTATTTAGGCGCTGGGTGACCGGTATGGATTTAGTGACAGAATTAGACTGGGATATGGCCAAAAAATAAACAGACTATTGCTGGTTAAATGCACTTGGTGTGACAGCTTCACCCTGATGTAGGCTTTAGCCAAAAAACAACCACACCATTGAGGGTTAAATGCACTTGGTGACAGGCGCAGCTTGCCCCTGATTTTGTATATGGCCAAAAAATGAACAGACTATTGCTGGTTAAATGCACTTGGTGTGACAGCTTCACCCTGATGTAGGCTTTAGCCAAAAAACAACCACACCATTGAGGGTTAAATGCACTTGGTGACAGGCGCAGCTTGCCCCTGATTTTGTATATGGCCAAAAAATGAACAGACTATTGCTGGTTAAATGCACTTGGTGTCACAGCTTCACCCTGATGTAGGCTTTAGCCAAAAAACAACCACACCATTGAGGGTTAAATGCACTTGGTGACAGGCGCAGCTTGCCCCTGATTTTGTATATGGCCAAAAAATGAACAGACTATTGCTGGTTAAATGCACTTGGTGTGACAGCTTCACCCTGATGTAGGCTTTAGCCAAAAAACAACCACACCATTGAGGGTTAAATGCACTTGGTCGCAGCTTGTGCTGGCGCACCACAAGACACAAAATGGCCGCCGATCACCCCAGAAAAATGAGACTGACAAACGGTCTGTGCAGCCTAAAAACAGTGAGCAATTGAGGATCAGCAGCTCAATGATCCACAGCTGCAGATCGATCAGTTAATCAAGTCCTTTGGAGGAGTTAATCTGCCTAATCTCGCCCTACTGTCGCAGCCGCAACCTCTCCCTACGCTAATCAGAGCAGAGTGACGGGCGGCGCTATGTGACTCCAGCTTAAATAGAGGCTGGGTCACATGGTGCTCTGGCCAATCACAGCCATGCCAATAGTAGGCATGGCTGTGATGGCCTCTTGGGGCAAGTAGTATGACGCTTGTTGATTGGCTGCTTTGCAGCCTTTCAAAAAGCGCCAAGAAAGCGTCACAAAAGCGCCAAGAAAGCGACGAACACCGAACCCGAACCCGGACTTTTACGAAAATGTCCGGGTTCGGGTCCGTGTCACGGACACCCCAAAATTCGGTACGAACCCGAACTATACAGTTCGAGTTCGCTCATCCCTAGTCATCAGTAGGGATGAGCGAATCAACTTCGGATGAAACATCCAAAGTCGATTTGCATAAAACTTCGTTCTTATACTGTACGGAGCAGGAGCTCCATACAGTATTAGAATGTATTAGAATGTACTGTAAAAAAACATTTCCTGAACTCAGGTTCAGTTATAATGTACCACAAGGTACCACCTGGAACCGTGTGCTTTCAAAGCAGCATCAGTTCTTCTAGGTAGACTTAACCGGTTTATTTCATTTTAGGCATCTTTAAATATTGCATCCACTAATTGGTCTGCCAAAGTGCCAATCAGTGGCTGTAGAGCAGTAAGCCCCACCTTCTTGACTCTACATCGTAGAGACGTGTTCTCTATGAGGGTACGGGTTGATTTCCCTTACATAGATTACATTTGTGTAGACAGTGCCCCCTGGGAAAATAATATGCAGACTAGTCCTACTCCAGAAGGAAGAAAAGTGCCTCTCTAGTGACACCTATAGGTGACCTATTAAAGAGCTTTGAAACATAACAAGGGATACTAGTCAAACCAGAGACACCAATCTGAAGACAACAGTTTTTTTAAGAAATGGTTCAAAATGAAATGTTTCCCAGCATCCACTAACTATGGCTACTTGGCATTATAAAAGTGTTCTTCTATGGTTATACTATGTTTGTTCTTTTTGTCAGTGGGGCATGTCCCTACACAATCTGACAAGTTGAATGGTAGTTCCCAGTTTTCAATAAAGTCATACATTTTATAATTATTATTATTATTATTTTAAAGCACCATTAATTCCATGGCGCTGTACATCCAGCCGGGGATACACAAATATAAAAATACAATAAACAAGAAACAATTAGGGTACTTTCACACTTGCGGCAGGATGGATCCGGCAGGCTGTTCACCCTGTCGGATCAGTCCTTCCGCTGTTTCACCGTGCCGCCGGACCGCCGCTCCGTCCCCATTGACTATAATGGGGACGGGGCGGCGCTCCGGCGCAGTACGGCAGTTCGCGGTCAGAGGCCGCCGGACTAAAAAGTCGGACATGCAGGACTTTTAGTCCGGCGGCCTTTCACCGCGCACTGACGTACTGCGCCGGAGCGCCGCCCTGTCCCCATTATAGTCAATGGTGACGGAGCGGCGGCACGGCGAAACAGCGGAAGGATGGATCCGACAGGGTGAACAGCCTGTCGGATCCGTCCTGCCGCAAGTGTGAAAGTACCCTTAACAGTCTGGTACAGAGGTATAGAGGACCCTGCCCACAAGAGCTTACAATCTATAAGGGAAGAGGAGAACACAGTAGGTGAGGGTATAGGCTGCTCGTGTGGCTGTGTGGTGGCACCAGGCTCCTTGCAGATGATAGGCTTTCCTGAAAAAGGTGGGTTTTCATGTTACTCTTGAAGGTTTGGATGTTGGGGGGAGACCCTGATGTGTTGGGGTAGAGCAGGGGTGTCAAACTCAAATTCATCGGGGGCCGCATCAGCAGTTTGGTCATCCTCAAAGGGCCGGTTGTATCGGACTTATGGGGGATCTGTGGGTGACACTTATGGGGGATCTGTGGGTGACACTTATGGGGGATCTGCCCACCCCTAGGACTGCCCCCTAAAACCGCCCCTTTAGAGAACAGGGATGCAAGTAAAATTTGGGGGGGCTATAAAAGTCCAGCCCAGCAAAGAAACCCCCCAGATGGGGATGGCACTGTTAATGGGGAATCTGGGGATGGCATCCACAGATCCCCCATCCTATAACAGTGCCATCCACAGACCCCCCCATCCTATAACAGTGCCATCCACAGACCCCCCCCACCCCATAACAGTGCCATCCACAGACCCCCCCACCCCATAACAGTGCCATCCACAGACCCCCCCACCCCATAACAGTGCCATCCACAGACCCCCCCACCCCATAACAGTGCCATCCACAGACCCCCCACCCCATAACAGTCCCATCCACAGACCCCCCACCCCATAACAGTGCCATTCACAGATCCCCCACCCCATAACAGTGCCATCCACAGACCCCCCACCCCATAACAGTCCCATCCACAGACCCCCCACCCCATAACAGTGCCATCCACAGATCCCCCCACCCCATAACAGTGCCATCCACAGACCCCCCACCCCATAACAGTGCCATCCACAGACCCCCCACCCCATAACAGTGCCATCCACAGACCCCCCACCCCAAAACAGTGCCATCCACAGACCCCCTGTCACGACCCTTGGTCATGGTCGTGACTCCTTGGGAGCCGCATGCAGTTACCCGCGGTTTGGTGTTGTGTCAACCGCAGCTGGGGGCACTTAGTGGTTTGCCTCAGGTGCGGTTGCCGCGGACAACAGGCATGCGTGCGGTTGCCATTGGCAACGTGTTTTATGTGCACTCCCTTTGTCGTTTTGTGGTGCACGAGGTTATGTGTTGTATGCACGTAGACACCTTCCTTCACCTGCGGTTGTCCGCGGCAACGTCTGTTGTTGTATGCATGTGGTGGCAGGGTCTTGGCCTGCTGGCTGTTCCCCAAAACATGGTTGCCACGCATGCCGTTGCTGGCGGTAACAGGTGAGTGTGTTGGTGTGTTTTATGGATTGTGTGTACTTCCCCTTTTAGTTGGTGTTTTCCCTTTCCTGTGGTGCTGGAAGGGTTAATTCTCTTCCCAGTGTGTGTGATGTCACTGGGTGTGTTCTGACCGGTGGGTGTGGCCACTTAGGCTTATAAAGCCTCGTTCGATGGCTTGGCTCAGTAGGTTGCTTTCAGCCAGGCATGGCTGGAGCAGCCTCCTGTGTGTTACCATCTACCAGTGGGGGCCTCCCTTCTGGTCATACTGTCACGGCTGGAGGTGGGGGAAACCCCCAGCCGTGCGGTGCCAGGAGATGGTAGGGTTACCACTTGGCCAAACAACACAGAATTAGGGAGCAGGTCACCTCCTGTTGCGTCCCTAACTCTGATCCTGTCTCCTACCTGCATGGGCCGACCTTGATGGTAGGAGGGCCCATACTCAGGAACCTCGGATCCCTGCTGACCCTCCGCAGATCCCTGTCCTAGGAGCTGGGTGAGACGACCTACTCCTCCTTGGCACGGAGGAGCAGGAGTCTCAATGGCCAAGCAACAAGGGGAAACAGAAAACACCTTATGGCAGTGACAGGCAAATGGAACCAACACATCACTCACCTGCCACAGACAACAAACCCTGGAACCCATGTGCAGGTGCTGCAGTTCTGAACACCAACAGACACAGCACACACCAGACATCACACAGGAACCCAGGACCATAAGCTGCAATAATAAGTAAACCCCACACACACCTTCAAAACACCGTGAAACATAGTTTTATGACCAGAAGGGAGGCCCCCACTGGTAGATGGTAACACACAGGAGGCTGCTCCAGCCATGCCTGGCTGAAAGCAACCTACTGAGCCAAGCCATCGAACGAGGCTTTATAGGCCTAAGTGGCCACACCCACCGGTCAGAACACACCCAGTGACATCACACACACTGGGAAGAGAATTAACCCTTCCAGCACCACAGGAAAGGGAAAACACCAACTAAAAGGGGAAGTACACACAATCCATAAAACACACCAACACACTCACCTGTTACCGCCAGCAACGGCATGCGTGGCAACCATGTTCTGGGGAACAGCCAGCAGGCCGAGACCCTGCCACCACATGCATACAACAACAGACGTTGCCGCGGACAACCGCAGGTGAAGGAAGGTGTCTACGTGCATACAACACATAACCTCGTGCACCACAAAACGACAAAGGGAGTGCACATAAAACACGTTGCCAAGGGCAACCGCACGCATGCCTGTTGTCCGCGGCAACCGCACCTGAGGCAAATCACTAAGTGCCCCCAGCTGCGGTTGACACAACACCAAACCGCGGGTAACTGCATGCGGCTCCCAAGGAGTCACGACCATGACCAAGGGTCGTGACACCCCCCCACCCCAAAACAGTGCCATCCACAGACCCCCCCACCCCAAAACAGTGCCATCCACAAACCCCCCCCCCCACCCCATAACAGTGCCATCCACAGACCCCCCACCCCATAACAGTGCCATCCACAGACCCCCCCACCTCATAACAGTGCCATCCACAGACCCCCCACCCCATAACAGTGCCATCCACAGACCCCCCACCCCATAACAGTGCCATCCACAGACCCCCCCACCTCATAACAGTGCCATCCACAGACCCCCACCCACCCCATAACAGTGCCATCCACAGACCCCCCCCATTGCCGCTCCAGTACAGACTAGTTATAAAATGTGTACAATTAATAAGGATTCTATTCATGAGGCCCCCTCTGCAGTAGAACATTCAATATAGCCACATCCTACTCACAGGGCTGTTATCTTAATGCTGGCCGGCCGGGCAGACGAGCGGCAGCGTCACGACTGACGTCACATGCCTGCGCCGCCTCCTTCATTCAGAAAGTAGGCCGGGCACATGACGTCAGTCGTGACGCTCCCGCTCGTCAGCATTAAGATAACAGCCCTGTGAGTAGGATGTGGCTATATTGAATGTTCTACTGCAGAGGGGGCCTCATGAATAGAATCCTTATTAATTGTACACATTTTATAACTACTGGAGCTGGGGGCCGGAGCACAGTGAACGCACCGGCCCCCAGCTCCTCCTCCCAGTCCCTTCCCGCTGATACATCGCAGCCTGCGATGCTGGAGCATGGCAGGCTGCGATGTCAAAAGGTGGCGGAACGCCGTTCCGGTGCGTTCCGCCAGAAAAAAAGCCCTGCCGCTCATTATGCGATTTATTATCACTTCCTGCAGGGGCCGCCTGCAGGAAGTGATAATAAAAGGTGAAGGTTGGCGGCCGGTCGGCGAATACGCGGGCCACATGACGAGGTCTGGCGGGCCGGATTCGGCCCGCGGGCCTTGTGTTTGACACCCGTGGGGTAGAGAGTTCCAGGGTAGGGGAGAGGCACGTGAGAAATGTTGTAGTCGATTGTGGAAAGAAAAGATGACAGGAGAACTGAGGAGGAGATCCTGTGAGGATCTGAGATTATGTGTGGGGATATACTGAGAAGGCAGGTCCGAGATATAAGGAGGGAAAGGTTGTGTACGGCCTTATATGTAGTTGTAAGGAGAGGGCTAGGTCTTTGATGCTGAGGGAAGAGAGGATTTGTAGGAGGAGAGAGTGGCCAACAGTGTCAAAGGCAGAGGAAGGGTCAGGAAGGAGGAGCACAGAGTAGGGACGTTTAGCTTTGGCAGCTAGCCGATTTTTAAGAGGAATAACAGATGAATGACACAATGCAGAGTTCTAATAAAGGATGCTCTACAATTAATATCACAGGGGAACACAGATATTTACTAAAACAGTAAAACTTAAGGCATACTAACCATAGAGGCAGACCACGTGGTAACGATGGGGCCCGTGTGACTAGAGGCCTGGCATTAATCTCTTTTTCCTGCTTCCTGACATAAAACCACGGCATTTTCTTATAGCTGCCACTAAGGGGAGCTTAGTGCATAGCGATTCAATGATAACTGTATAAATTCCAATGCACTGAGCTCCCTCTAGTGGTGGCTGAAGGCAGCCAGTTTTATAATATAATGCATGAAGTGAAGTAGGAGATTTAGAACAGTATGGGGGAGATTTTGACAATGCATTTATGCCATTTGTCTTTTGTAAATACAGAGGGAAATATGTTATTCTGAATGAGCGCCAATTATTTATAAAGCACCTGCTTCACTTGGAAGTCAGGAAAGTGGATGAAGTGAAGCACGACTTTTTCTTTATTATTAAACATTACTCTATTTAATAAAAATAAACTCAATTAATGAACTCAATTTTGGGGGTATTCGTCCCACATCACACAAAATGTATGCAAATAAGCCTCTAGGAGCAATAGGGGCGTTGCCGTTACACCTAGAGGTTCTGCACTCTCTGCAACTGCTGCGCCCTCTGCACTTTGATGGAAAGGGCCAGGCAGTGTAAAAATCATCGCGCATGACCCTGACCTCTTCTAAGGTCTTCTGCTGCTCTGTGCGCTTCAATATCCAGCGCAGGCGCAGAACAAGCTCACAGAGGAGAACATCCAGCGAGGCTCTTTCCTGTGCTGCGCCTGTGTCAGATACTGAAGTGCATGGCACAGCTTCATAAGGGTTAGATACAGTCCTAGAGACGTCTGAGTGTCATACAACACTTCACAATGCATTCTAACCAATTCGACAGAAAATAATTTTTGTTAAATTCACTGTATAAGGCCTCTTTCACACTTGCGTTGTCCGGATCCGGCGTGTACTCCACTTGCCAGAATTACACGCCGGATCCGGAAAAACGCAAGTGTACTGAAAGCATTTGAAGACGGATCCGTCTTCAAAATGCTTTCAGTGTTACTATGGCACCCAGGACGCTATTAAAGTCCTGGTTGCCATAGTAGGAGCGGGGAGCGGGGGAGCGGTATACTTACAGTCCGCGCGGCTCCTGGGGCGCTCCAGAATGACGTCAGAGCGCCCCATGCGCATGGATGACGTGCCATGCGATTACGTGATCCATGCGCTTGGGGCGCCCTGACGTCACTCTGGAGCGCCCCGGGAGCCGCACGGACGGTAAGTATGCTGTTCCCCCGCTCCCCGCTACACTTTACCATGGCTGCCAGGACTTTAGCGTCTTGGCAGCCATGGTAACCATTCAGAAAAAGCTAAACGTCGGATCCGGCAATGCGCCGAAACGACGTTTAGCTTAAGGCCGGATCCGGATCAATGCCTTTCAATGGGCATTAATTCCGGATCCGGCCTTGCGGCAAGTCTTCAGGATTTTTGGCCGGAGCAAAAAGCGCAGCATGCTGCAGTATTTTCTCCGGCCAAAAAACGTTCCGTTCCGGAACTGAAGACATCCTGATTAGAGTTGAGCGAACACCTGGATGTTCGGGTTCGAGAAGTTCGGCCGAACATCCCGGAAATGTTCGGGTTCGGGATCCGAACCCGATCCGAACTTCGTCCCGAACCCGAACCCCATTGAAGTCAATGGGGACCCGAACTTTTCGGCACTAAAAAGGCTGTAAAACAGCCCAGGAAAGAGCTAGAGGGCTGCAAAAGGCAGCAACATGTAGGTAAATCCCCTGCAAACAAATGTGGATAGGGAAATGAATTAAAATAAAAATTAAATAAATAAAAATTAACCAAAATCAATTGGAGAGAGGTTCCATAGCAGAGAATCTGGCTTCCCGTCACCCACCACTGGAACAGTCCATTCTCAGATATTTAGGCCCCGGCACCCAGGCAGAGGAGAGAGGTCCCGTAACAGACAATCTGGCTTCATGTCAGCAGAGAATTAGTCTGCATGTCATAGCAGAGAATGAGGCTTCACGTCAGCCACCACTGCAACAGTCCATTGGCATATATTTAGGCCCAGCACACACACAGGCAGAGGAGAGAGGTCCCGTAACAGAGAATCTGGCTTCATGTCAGCAGAGAATCAGTCTGCATGTCATAGCAGAGAATGAGGCTTCACGTCAGCCACCACTGCAACAGTCCATTGGCATATATTTAGGCCCAGCACCCAGGCAGAGGAGGGAGGTCCCGTAACAGAGAATCTGTCTTCATGTCAGCAGAGAATTAGTCTGCATGTCATAGCAGAGAATGAGGCTTCACGTCAGCCACCACTGCAACAGTCCATTGGCATATATTTAGGCCCAGCACACACACAGGCAGAGGAGAGAGGTCCCGTAACAGAGGATCTGGCTTCATGTCAGCAGAGAATCAGTCTGCATGTCATAGCAGAGAATCAGGCTTCACGTCAGCCACCACTGCAACAGTCCATTGTCATAAATTTAGGCCCAGCACCCAGGCAGAGGAGAGAGGTCCCGTAACAGAGAATCTGGCTTCATGTCAGCAGAGAATCAGTCTTCATATCATAGCAGAGAATCAGGCTTCACGTCACCCACCACTGTAAGAGTCAATTTTCATAAATTTAGGCCCAGAACCCAGGCAGAGGAGAAAGGTCCCGTAACAGACAATCTGGCTTCATGTCAGCAGAGAATCAGTCTTCATATCATAGCAGAGAATCAGGCTTCACGTCACCCACCACTGTAAGAGTCAATTTTCATAAATTTAGGCCCAGAACCCAGGCAGAGGAGAAAGGTCCCGTAACAGACAATCTGGCTTCATGTCAGCAGAGAATCAGTCTTCATATCATAGCAGAGAATCAGGCTTCACGTCACCCACCACTGCAACAGTCCATTGGCATATATTTAGGCCTAGCACACAGGCAGAGCAGAGAGGTCCCGTAACAGACAATCTGGCTTCATGACAGCAGAGAATCAGTCTGCATGTCATAGCAGAGAATCAGGCTTCACGTCAGCCACCACTGCAACAGTCCATTGTCATAAATTTAGGCCCAGCACCCAGGCAGAGGAGAGAGGTCCCGTAACAGAGAATCTGGCTTCATGTCAGCAGAGAATCAGTCTTCATATCATAGCAGAGAATCAGGCTTCACGTCACCCACCACTGTAAGAGTCAATTTTCATAAATTTAGGCCCAGAACCCAGGCAGAGGAGAAAGGTCCCGTAACAGACAATCTGGCTTCATGTCAGCAGAGAATCAGTCTTCATATCATAGCAGAGAATCAGGCTTCACGTCACCCACCACTGCAACAGTCAATTTTCATAAATTTAGGCCCAGAACCCAGGCAGAGGAGAAAGGTCCCGTAACAGACAATCTGGCTTCATGTCAGCAGAGAATCAGTCTTCATATCATAGCAGAGAATCAGGCTTCACGTCACCCACCACTGCAACAGTCCATTGGCATATATTTAGGCCTAGCACACAGGCAGAGCAGAGAGGTCCCGTAACAGACAATCTGGCTTCATGACAGCAGAGAATCAGTCTGCATGTCATAGCAGAGAATCAGGCTTCACGTCAGCCACCACTGCAACAGTCCATTGTCATAAATTTAGGCCCAGCACCCAGGCAGAGGAGAGAGGTCCCGTAAAAGAGGATCTGGCTTCATGTCAGCAGAGAATCAGTCTGCATGTCATAGCAGAGAATGAGGCTTCACGTCACCCACCACTGCAACAGTCCATTGGCATATATTTAGGCCTAGCACACAGGCAGAGCAGAGAGGTCCCGTAACAGACAATCTGGCTTCATGTCAGCAGAGAATCAGTCTGCATGTCATAGCAGAGAATGAGGCTTCACGTCACCCACCACTGCAACAGTCCATTGGCATATATCTAGGCCTAGCACACAGGCAGAGCAGAGAGGTCCCGTAACAGACAATCTGGCTTCATGACAGCAGAGAATCAGTCTGCATGTCATAGCAGAGAATGAGGCTTCACGTCAGCCACCACTGCAACAGTCCATTGGCATATATTTAGGCCTAGCACACAGGCAGAGGAGAGGTTCATTCAACTTTGGGTAGCCTCGCAATATAATGGTAAAATGAAAATAAAAATAGGATTGAATGAGGAAGTGCCCTGGAGTCCAATAATATATGGTTATGGGGAGGTAGTTAATGTCTAATCTGGACAAGGGACGGACAGGTCCTGTGGGATCCATGCCTGGTTCATTTTTATGAACGTCAGCTTGTCCACATTGGCTGTAGACAGGCGGCTGCGTTTGTCTGTAATGACGCCCCCTGCCGTGCTGAATACACGTTCAGACAAAACGCTGGCTGCCGGGCAGGCCAGCACCTCCAAGGCATAAAAGGCTAGCTCTGGCCACGTGGACAATTTAGAGACCCAGAAGTTGAATGGGGCCGAACCATCAGTCAGTACGTGGAGGGGTGTGCACACGTACTGTTCCACCATGTTAGTGAAATGTTGCCTCCTGCTAACACGTTGCGTATCAGGTGGTGGTGCAGTTAGCTGTGGCGTGTTGACAAAAGTTTTCCACATCTCTGCCATGCTAACCCTGCCCTCAGAGGAGCTGGCCGTGACACAGCTGCCTTGGCGACCTCTTGCTCCTCCTCTGCCTTGGCCTTGGGCTTCCACTTGTTCCCCTGTGACATTTGGGAATGCTCTCAGTAGCGCGTCTACCAACGTGCGCTTGTACTCGCGCATCTTCCTATCACGCTCCAGTGCAGGAAGTAAGGTGGGCACATTGTCTTTGTAGCGTGGATCCAGCAGGGTGGCAACCCAGTAGTCCGCACAGGTTAAAATGTGGGCAACTCTGCTGTCGTTGCGCAGGCACTGCAGCATGTAGTCGCTCATGTGTGCCAGGCTGCCCAGGGATAAGGACAAGCTGTCCTCTGTGGGAGGCGTATCGTCATCGTCCTGCCTTTCCCCCCAGCCACGCACCAGTGATGGACCCGAGCTGCGTTGGGTGCCACCCCGCTGTGACCATGCTTCATCCTCATCCTCCTCCACCTCCTCCTCATCCTCGTCCTCCTCGTCCTCCAGTAGTGGGCCCTGGCTGGCCACATTTGTACCTGGCCTCTGCTGTTGCCAAAAACCTCCCTCTGAGTCACTTCGAAGAGACTGGCCTGAAAGTGCTAAAAATGACCCCTCTTCCTCCTCCTCCTCCTCCTCCTCCTGGGCCACCTCCTCTTCCATCATCGCCCTAAGTGTTTTCTCAAGGAGACATAGAAGTGGTATTGTAACGCTGATAACGGTGTCATCGCCACTGGCCATGTTGGTGGAGTACTCGAAACAGCGCAACAGGGCACACAGGTCTCGCATGGAGGCCCAGTCATTGGTGGTGAAGTGGTGCTGTTCTGTAGTGCGACTGACCCGTGCGTGCTGCAGCTGAAACTCCACTATGGCCTGCTGCTGCTCGCACAGTCTGTCCAGCATGTGCAAGGTGGAGTTCCACCTGGTGGGCACGTCGCATATGAGGCGGTGAGCGGGAAGGCCGAAGTTACGCTGTAGCGCAGACAGGCGAGCAGCAGCAGGATGTGAACGCCGGAAGCGCGAACAGACGGCCCGCACTTTATGCAGCAGCTCTGACATGTCGGGGTAGTTGTGAATGAACTTCTGCACCACCAAATTCAGCACATGCGCCAAGCAAGGGATGTGCGTCAAATTGGCTAGTCCCAGAGCTGCAACGAGATTTCGCCCATTATCACACACCACCAGGCCGGGCTTGAGGCTCACCGGCAGCAACCACTCGTCGGTCTGTTGTTCTATACCCCGCCACAACTCCTGTGCGGTGTGGGGCCTGTCCCCCAAACATATGAGTTTCAGAATGGCCTGCTGACGTTTACCCCGGGCTGTGCTGAAGTTGGTGGTGAAGGTGTGTGGCTGACTGGATGAGCAGGTGGAAGAAGAGGAGGAGGAAGCCGAGAAGGAGGAGGTGGCAACAGGAGGCAAAGAATGTTGCCCTGCGATCCTTGGCGGCGGAAGGACGTGCGCCAAACAGCTCTCCGCCTGGGGCCCAGCTGCCACTACATTTACCCAGTGTGCAGTTAGGGAGATATAGCGTCCCTGGCCGTGCTTACTGGTCCACGTATCTGTGGTTAGGTGGACCTTGCCACAGATGGCGTTGCGCAGTGCACACTTGATTTTATCGGATACTTGGTTGTGCAGGGAAGGCACGGCTCTCTTGGAGAAGTAGTGCCGGCTGGGAACAACATACTGTGGGACAGCAAGCGACATGAGCTGTTTGAAGCTGTCTGTGTCCACCAGCCTGAATGACAGCATTTCATAGGCCAGTAGTTTAGAAATGCTGGCATTCAGGGCCAGGGATCGAGGGTGGCTAGGTGGGAATTTACGCTTTCTCTCAAATGTTTGTGAGATGGAGAGCTGAACGCTGGCGTGTGACATGGTTGAGACGCTTGGTGACGGAGGTGGTGGTGGTGGTGTTGGTGGTACATCCCCTGTTTGCTGGGCGGCAGGTGCCAACGTTCCTCCAGAGGCGGAGGAAGAGGCCGAGGCGGCAGCAGCAGAATAGGCCGAGGCGGCAGCAGCAGAAGAGGTAGCAGGGGGAGCCTGAGTGACTTCCTTGGTTTTAAGGTGTTTACTCCACTGCAGTTCATGCTTTGCATGCAGGTGCCTGGTCATGCAGGTTGTGCTCAGGTTCAGAACGTTAATGCCTCGCTTCAGGCTCTGATGGCACAGCGTGCAAACCACTCGGGTCTTGTCGTCAGCACATTGTTTGAAGAAGTGCCATGCCAGGGAACTCCTTGAAGCTGCCTTTGGGGTGCTCGGTCCCAGATGGCGGCGGTCAGTAGCAGGCGGAGTCTCTTGGCGGCGGGTGTTCTGCTTTTGCCCACTGCTCCCTCTTTTGCTACGCTGTTGGCTCGGTCTCACCACTGCCTCTTCCTCCGAACTGTGAAAGTCAGTGGCACGACCTTCATTCCATGTGGGGTCTAGGACCTCATCGTCCCCTGCATCGTCTTCCACCCAGTCTTGATCCCTGACCTCCTGTTCAGTCTGCACACTGCAGAAAGACGCAGCAGTTGGCACCTGTGTTTCGTCATCATCAGAGACATGCTGAGGTGGTATTCCCATGTCCTCATCATCAGGAAACATAAGTGGTTGTGCGTCAGTGCATTCTATGTCTTTCACCGCTGGGGAAGGGCTAGGTGGATGCCCTTGGGAAACCCTGCCAGCGGAGTCTTCAAACAGCATAAGAGACTGCTGCATAACTTGAGGCTGAGACAGTTTCCCTGGTATGCATGGGGGTGATGTGACAGACTGATGGGGTTGGTTTTCAGGCGCCATCTGTGCGCTTTCTGCAGAAGACTGGGTGGGAGATAATGTGAACGTGCTGGATCCACTGTCGGCCACCCAATTGACTAATGCCTGTACCTGCTCAGGCCTTACCATCCTTAGAACGGCATTGGGCCCCACCATATATCGCTGTAAATTCTGGCGGCTACTGGGACCTGAGGTAGTTGGTACACTAGGACGTGTGGATGTGGCAGAACGGCCACGTCCTCTCCCAGCACCAGAGGGTCCACTAACACCACCACGACCATGTCCACGTCCGCGTCCCTTACTAGATGTTTTTCTCATTGTTATGGTTCACCACAACAACAAATATATTATTTGGCCCAATGTATTGTATTCAAATTCAGCGGGATATAAATTTGAGGCCTAGTATTTAGGCGCTGGGTGACCGGTATGGATTTAGTGACAGAATTAGACTTGGAAATGCACAGAAGCGTGTGTGTGAAGTTATTCTGAATGACCCAATGTGCACCTTGAATATTATATACCCTTTTTGGGATAGATTTCAAATAGCTCTGATATAGCAGGAACCACTAAATTATGAAATTGCTAAATTGGGAATTGTACTTCAACCCAGAACAAAAAATGTGCTTTGACGGGCACTAAATAACTTTCCCAGCTACAACAGGACAGCGGTAACGAGAGATTTAGAGGGATTTAAATTTGAGGCCTAGTATTTAGGCGCTGGGTGACAGGTATGGGTTTAGTGACAGAATTAGACTTGGAAATACACAGTAGCGGGTGTGTGTGAAGTTATTCTGAATGACCCAATGTGCACCTTCAATATTATATACCCTTTTTGGGATAGATTTCAAATAGCTCTGATATAGCAGAAACCACTAAATTATGAAATTGCTAAATTGGGAATTGTACTTCAACCCAGAACAAAAAATGTGCTTTGACGGACACTAAATATCTTGCCCAGCAACAACAGTACAGCGGTGGGTAACGAGAGATTTAGAGGGATTTAAATTTGAGGCCTAGTATTTAGGCGCTGGGTCACCGGTATGGATTTAGTGACAGAATTAGACTTGGAAATGCACAGAAGCGTGTGTGTGAAGTTATTCTGAATGACCCTATGTGCACCTTCAATATTATATACCCTTTTAGGGATAGATTTCAAATAGCTCTGATATAGCAGAAACCACTAAATTATGAAATTGCTAAATTGGGAATTGTACTTCAACCCAGAACAAAAAATGTGCTTTGACGGACACTAAATATCTTGCCCAGCAACAACAGTACAGCGGTGGGTAACGAGAGATTTAGAGGGATTTAAATTTGAGGCCTAGTATTTAGGCGCTGGGTCACCGGTATGGATTTAGTGACAGAATTAGACTTGGAAATGCACAGAAGCGTGTGTGTGAAGTTATTCTGAATGACCCTATGTGCACCTTCAATATTATATACCCTTTTAGGGATAGATTTCAAATAGCTCTGATATAGCAGAAACCACTAAATTATGAAATTGCTAAATTGGGAATTGTACTTCAACCCAGAACAAAAAATGTGCTTTGACGGACACTAAATATCTTGCCCAGCAACAACAGTACAGCGGTGGGTAACGAGAGATTTAGAGGGATTTAAATTTGAGGCCTAGTATTTAGGCGCTGGGTCACCGGTATGGATTTAGTGACAGAATTAGACTTGGAAATGCACAGAAGCGTGTGTGTGAAGTTATTCTGAATGACCCTATGTGCACCTTCAATATTATATACCCTTTTAGGGATAGATTTCAAATAGCTCTGATATAGCAGAAACCACTAAATTATGAAATTGCTAAATTGGGAATTGTACTTCAACCCAGAACAAAAAATGTGCTTTGACGGACACTAAATATCTTGCCCAGCAACAACAGTACAGCGGTGGGTAACGAGAGATTTAGAGGGATTTAAATTTGAGGCCTAGTATTTAGGCGCTGGGTCACCGGTATGGATTTAGTGACAGAATTAGACTTGGAAATGCACAGAAGCGTGTGTGTGAAGTTATTCTGAATGACCCTATGTGCACCTTCAATATTATATACCCTTTTAGGGATAGATTTCAAATAGCTCTGATATAGCAGAAACCACTAAATTATGAAATTGCTAAATTGGGAATTGTACTTCAACCCAGAACAAAAAATGTGCTTTGACGGACACTAAATATCTTGCCCAGCAACAACAGTACAGCGGTGGGTAACGAGAGATTTAGAGGGATTTAAATTTGAGGCCTAGTATTTAGGCGCTGGGTCACCGGTATGGATTTAGTGACAGAATTAGACTTGGAAATGCACAGAAGCGTGTGTGTGAAGTTATTCTGAATGACCCTATGTGCACCTTCAATATTATATACCCTTTTAGGGATAGATTTCAAATAGCTCTGATATAGCAGAAACCACTAAATTATGAAATTGCTAAATTGGGAATTGTACTTCAACCCAGAACAAAAAATGTGCTTTGACGGACACTAAATATCTTGCCCAGCAACAACAGTACAGCGGTGGGTAACGAGAGATTTAGAGGGATTTAAATTTGAGGCCTAGTATTTAGGCGCTGGGTCACCGGTATGGATTTAGTGACAGAATTAGACTTGGAAATGCACAGAAGCGTGTGTGTGAAGTTATTCTGAATGACCCTATGTGCACCTTCAATATTATATACCCTTTTAGGGATAGATTTCAAATAGCTCTGATATAGCAGAAACCACTAAATTATGAAATTGCTAAATTGGGAATTGTACTTCAACCCAGAACAAAAAATGTGCTTTGACGGACACTAAATATCTTGCCCAGCAACAACAGTACAGCGGTGGGTAACGAGAGATTTAGAGGGATTTAAATTTGAGGCCTAGTATTTAGGCGCTGGGTCACCGGTATGGATTTAGTGACAGAATTAGACTTGGAAATGCACAGAAGCGTGTGTGTGAAGTTATTCTGAATGACCCTATGTGCACCTTCAATATTATATACCCTTTTAGGGATAGATTTCAAATAGCTCTGATATAGCAGAAACCACTAAATTATGAAATTGCTAAATTGGGAATTGTACTTCAACCCAGAACAAAAAATGTGCTTTGACGGACACTAAATATCTTGCCCAGCAACAACAGTACAGCGGTGGGTAACGAGAGATTTAGAGGGATTTAAATTTGAGGCCTAGTATTTAGGCGCTGGGTCACCGGTATGGATTTAGTGACAGAATTAGACTTGGAAATGCACAGAAGCGTGTGTGTGAAGTTATTCTGAATGACCCTATGTGCACCTTCAATATTATATACCCTTTTAGGGATAGATTTCAAATAGCTCTGATATAGCAGAAACCACTAAATTATGAAATTGCTAAATTGGGAATTGTACTTCAACCCAGAACAAAAAATGTGCTTTGACGGACACTAAATATCTTGCCCAGCAACAACAGTACAGCGGTGGGTAACGAGAGATTTAGAGGGATTTAAATTTGAGGCCTAGTATTTAGGCGCTGGGTCACCGGTATGGATTTAGTGACAGAATTAGACTTGGAAATGCACAGAAGCGTGTGTGTGAAGTTATTCTGAATGACCCTATGTGCACCTTCAATATTATATACCCTTTTAGGGATAGATTTCAAATAGCTCTGATATAGCAGAAACCACTAAATTATGAAATTGCTAAATTGGGAATTGTACTTCAACCCAGAACAAAAAATGTGCTTTGACGGACACTAAATATCTTGCCCAGCAACAACAGTACAGCGGTGGGTAACGAGAGATTTAGAGGGATTTAAATTTGAGGCCTAGTATTTAGGCGCTGGGTCACCGGTATGGATTTAGTGACAGAATTAGACTTGGAAATGCACAGAAGCGTGTGTGTGAAGTTATTCTGAATGACCCTATGTGCACCTTCAATATTATATACCCTTTTAGGGATAGATTTCAAATAGCTCTGATATAGCAGAAACCACTAAATTATGAAATTGCTAAATTGGGAATTGTACTTCAACCCAGAACAAAAAATGTGCTTTGACGGACACTAAATATCTTGCCCAGCAACAACAGTACAGCGGTGGGTAACGAGAGATTTAGAGGGATTTAAATTTGAGGCCTAGTATTTAGGCGCTGGGTCACCGGTATGGATTTAGTGACAGAATTAGACTTGGAAATGCACAGAAGCGTGTGTGTGAAGTTATTCTGAATGACCCTATGTGCACCTTCAATATTATATACCCTTTTAGGGATAGATTTCAAATAGCTCTGATATAGCAGAAACCACTAAATTATGAAATTGCTAAATTGGGAATTGTACTTCAACCCAGAACAAAAAATGTGCTTTGACGGACACTAAATATCTTGCCCAGCAACAACAGTACAGCGGTGGGTAACGAGAGATTTAGAGGGATTTAAATTTGAGGCCTAGTATTTAGGCGCTGGGTCACCGGTATGGATTTAGTGACAGAATTAGACTTGGAAATGCACAGAAGCGTGTGTGTGAAGTTATTCTGAATGACCCTATGTGCACCTTGAATATTATATACCCTTTTAGGGATAGATTTCAAATAGCTCTGATATAGCAGAAACCACTAAATTATGAAATTGCTAAATTGGGAATTGTACTTCAACCCAGAACAAAAAATGTGCTTTGACGGACACTAAATATCTTGCCCAGCAACAACAGTACAGCGGTAACGAGAGATTTAGAGGGATTTAAATTTGAGGCCTAGTATTTAGGCGCTGGGTGACAGGTATGGGTTTAGTGACAGAATTAGACTTGGAAATACACAGTAGCGGGTGTGTGTGAAGTTATTCTGAATGACCCAATGTGCACCTTCAATATTATATACCCTTTTTGGGATAGATTTCAAATAGCTCTGATATAGCAGGAACCACTAAATTATGAAATTGCTAAATTGGGAATTGTATTTCAACCCAGAACAAGAAATGTGCTTGAACGGACACTAAATAACTCGCCCAGCTACAGCACTAGGGACAGATTTAGCTGGATATAAATTTGAGGCCTAGTATTTAGGCGCTGGGTGACCGGTATGGATTTAGTGACAGAATTAGACTGGGATATGGCCAAAAAATAAACAGACTATTGCTGGTTAAATGCACTTGGTGTGACAGCTTCACCCTGATGTAGGCTTTAGCCAAAAAACAACCACACCATTGAGGGTTAAATGCACTTGGTGACAGGCGCAGCTTGCCCCTGATTTTGTATATGGCCAAAAAATGAACAGACTATTGCTGGTTAAATGCACTTGGTGTGACAGCTTCACCCTGATGTAGGCTTTAGCCAAAAAACAACCACACCATTGAGGGTTAAATGCACTTGGTGACAGGCGCAGCTTGCCCCTGATTTTGTATATGGCCAAAAAATGAACAGACTATTGCTGGTTAAATGCACTTGGTGTCACAGCTTCACCCTGATGTAGGCTTTAGCCAAAAAACAACCACACCATTGAGGGTTAAATGCACTTGGTGACAGGCGCAGCTTGCCCCTGATTTTGTATATGGCCAAAAAATGAACAGACTATTGCTGGTTAAATGCACTTGGTGTGACAGCTTCACCCTGATGTAGGCTTTAGCCAAAAAACAACCACACCATTGAGGGTTAAATGCACTTGGTCGCAGCTTGTGCTGGCGCACCACAAGACACAAAATGGCCGCCGATCACCCCAGAAAAATGAGACTGACAAACGGTCTGTGCAGCCTAAAAACAGTGAGCAATTGAGGATCAGCAGCTCAATGATCCACAGCTGCAGATCGATCAGTTAATCAAGTCCTTTGGAGGAGTTAATCTGCCTAATCTCGCCCTACTGTCGCAGCCGCAACCTCTCCCTACGCTAATCAGAGCAGAGTGACGGGCGGCGCTATGTGACTCCAGCTTAAATAGAGGCTGGGTCACATGGTGCTCTGGCCAATCACAGCCATGCCAATAGTAGGCATGGCTGTGATGGCCTCTTGGGGCAAGTAGTATGACGCTTGTTGATTGGCTGCTTTGCAGCCTTTCAAAAAGCGCCAAGAAAGCGTCACAAAAGCGCCAAGAAAGCGACGAACACCGAACCCGAACCCGGACTTTTACGAAAATGTCCGGGTTCGGGTCCGTGTCACGGACACCCCAAAATTCGGTACGAACCCGAACTATACAGTTCGAGTTCGCTCATCCCTAATCCTGATGCATCCTGAACGGATTTCACTCCATTCAGAATGCATTAGGATAAAACTGATCAGGATTCTTCCGGCATAGAGCCCCGACGACGGAACTCTATGCCGGAAGAAAAGAACGCAGGTGTGAAAGAGCCCTTAGACATATGTGTGTATATTGGATACATAGAGTGACATTGTAGAGTAAGAGCAGAGGATTGGATCTTGAGATAAATTCTTTTCCAATACTATAGAATAAAGTCAGGATTTCATTCAATTCAATCTGTTTGCTGAAAGTGATCTCTGTAAACAATTGTGCTGGATTAGATGACATTTCTTTTGCTCTGATTAGGGATCTTTTATTGTTCCCATATGATGGTTTTGTTCTTTTTGTCTTTTTACATTTTTATGCCGCTGTTCCAGCTCTTAATTGCTTGGCTTACCCACACTGAGCAAAACAAACAGAAAGCATTGTGAGGCATAATTTACTCATCCCTGACTCCACAGATAAATAAATAGGAGCCAACGATTGTCAGAAGACGTTAGGAAGACTTCTTAAATATGTTAGTCATTTGTTTGCACGCCCAATGCACTTAATTAGCAAAGTAAATCGGGGCAACTGATTTCATGTGCATGTAGGTACACAGAGTACTTTGTGTATGAGGATATGTCATAAGAACATAGGTCTACCTAAGCGCTCATGCACACAAATTTATGTTTTTTGCAGTCTGCAAAACATGGATCCTCAAAAAACAGATGACATCCGTGTGACGTCTGTGTTGCATCCAACTTTTTTGCAGATCCATTGTAACACCTGTCCTCATCTGCAAAAGGGACAAGAATAGGACATGTTCGTGTGAAACGGACACACAAACAGACGGACACGGAATGCACATGGAGTCATTTCCTTTTTTTTCCAAGCCCTATTGAAGTGACTGGTTCTGCATACAGACCTGTCAGAAAATGGCACGGAAACGGAAGGAAAATACATTCGTGTGCATGAGCCCTAAATCATACAAACAGAAGCAGCTTTGTCATATAAAGTACCAAAAGGTCAATTAGGAATCCATTTGCCATTGCCTATATAGCAGTAATGGGAGGGCTATACACACAATCATCTATCCCTGCCCCTTTACATGTCTCCCATGCCTTTCACTGGCAGACCATGAATGCAGTTACCAGATGTTTATACTTAGGTTCCTGGGCCCCAAGGCAAAATCTGTAATTAGGGCCCAGGTCTGACAGTCACCTCTTTTCTCCTTATAGCTGCCCCCCATTATCAAGCCCACAATATCAGTATTTTGGGGGACTGCACCCCATTGCCATGTTTACTACTTCCTTAAATGAACCCTCTAGAAAAATGAGGTCAGCATCAGCATGCATGAATAGAGTGGAAGAAAGATGAAAATTACTCTTACCAGTAATTGGATTTTCCTTTAGCTTCCATGACGGCACTACGTGGAGGGTTACCCCGCCTTCTTCAGGGACAGGAAGCAGCTTTCGAGACCAGCCAATAAAGGGCCCCCTCCCTCTAACCTTGCCAGTTAGTAACCTAGTACTCAGAGATAGATGCAAAACAATACAAATTTAATAAGATATATACCATCAACAATATAAACGGTATAGCTCAATATACGAGGTCAGGATCAATTCTCCTGAGGGTGATGGAACCGAAAATGTTAAACAGTCGAATATATCCCCCTTTTTACATTATATTTTATACTTTATAATTAAAAAAAAAAAAATTTTGGGGGGGGGGGGGGATTCCTTGTGCCGTTGTGGAGGCTAAAGGACAATACAATTACCGGTAAGAGTAATTTTCATCTTTTCCTCACGCCTCCACAACGGCACTACGTGGAGGAATAACATAGGAGACATGATGTCACGGCTGAGGATGGGGAAAACCCTCAGCCGTGCGGTGCCAGAAGATGTTAACGGCTGCTCGGCCAGGACAAGAGAATTAGGGAGCAGGTCACCTCCTAACGCATCCCTAATCCGACCCTAACTCCTAGCTGCATGAGCCGACCTTGAAGGTAGGAGGGCCCATGCTCAGGAACCTCGGATCCCTACTCACCCTCCGCCGGTCCCTGAACTAGGAGTAGGGTAAGATGACCTGTTCCTTCTGGACACGGAGGAACAGGAGTTTCACTGGCTAAGCTGCAGGGAAAAGGGGAACACAAAACGTCCTATGGATATGGCAGGTGAACTGCACTAGTTCCAGCCACCTGCCACAGCCTTGCTGACTGGATCCCTGTGCTGGCAAGCTGAAGTCCACACAATACAAAATGAACTCAGCACACACATATCCACACACAGGAACCCAGATCCATAGCTGCACCGAATAACAAAGGAAAACACCAAGTAAACATCACACATAAACCTATGACCACAAGGGTGGCCCCCACTGGCAGGTGGAATACACAGGAGGCTGCTCCAGCTAACCATGGCTGAAGTACCCCTCAGACACGTGCTATGCACAAAGGCTTTATAGGCCCAAGTAGCCAGACCCAACAAACACACCCAGTGTTCACACACACAGAAGGGAATTAACCCTTCAAACACAAGGCAAGGGAAGACGGCCACTTAAAGGGGAATACACACATAAAACACACACTTCATCTGTTGCCGCGGGCAACGGCATGTGTGACAATCATGTCCTGGGGATCAGCCATCACATGCAATACAACACCACACGTTGCCACGGGCAACCAAGTGAAGGAAAGTGTCACACAACATACCATAGGCCGTGACAGATGATCAGGGTGGGACAACTGCCGACAGGACTTTACGTCCAAAGGATAAGTCTCTATTTGTAGAGACGTCCAATTTGTAATGTTTAAAAAAGGTGCCAGGATTGGACCATGTGGCTGCCCGACATATTTCTTCTATCGAGGCCGAGGCCCCTTCAGCCCAGGATGTGGCCAATGCCCTGGTAGAGTGGGCTTTCAACAAAGGTGGAGGAGCAATCCCTTCCGTCTCGTAGGCTAGAACAATGCAGGCCTTGATCCATCTAGAGATGGAAGTCTTGCTAGCTGCCTGGCCCCGATGCAGACCCAGATATTGTACAAGTAGCTGGTTGGATTTTCTTAGATCCTTCGTGGCCTCCATATACTGTAGGACGCATCTCCTAACGTCCAGGTTATGAAACAGTTTTTTATTCTCCGAGGTCGCAGATAGCCCCTTATCTAATCCCGCCTGAAGGAAGTCTAGGATTAGCGCCACCTGAAGTTCTCCAGAAGGATCATATTTGCCGCTGCTAAACCGCAGAAAGGATTCCCAGGCTCTCAGATATATTCTTGATGTAACTGGTTTTCTACTTTGCAAAAGGGTGGATATTACTGCCTCTGAAAAACCTTTCCCTCTTAGTATACGCCTTTCAGCCTCCAGGCAGTTAGGTGAAGCTGGGCAACTTTGGGATGAACAACTGGGCCCTGAAACAATAGATCCCGTCGGGGATGGAGAATCCAAAAGTCTTCCCCTGCTAGGTTCTTTAGTACTGGGAAACATGTTCTTCTGGGCCAGAACGGAGTTATCAGTATGATCTGGGCTAAGACCCTTTGTATCAGGGCAAATGGAGTAAAGCCATAGAGCAGCTGCTGAGGCCAAGGTGTTGACAAGGTGTCCACCTTTAGGGGACAATCTAGGGCTGACAGGGAGAAAAAGTCTCTGACCTGTGTGTTCTTTCTTGTGGCAAACAGGTCGACACTTGGAGTGCCCCATTTGGAACAAATTTGTTTGAAGACCTGTTGGTTCAGAGTCCATTCTCCGCCACTTGATTTTCTTTTCCCCTCACATGGGCTGCGGACAGAGACAGTAGATTTCTCTCCGACCATCTTAGGATTTTCCCTGTCACCGAGGAAAGGGGGACTTCTTGTTCCTCCCTGTTTGTTCAGGTAGGCCACAGTCGTTGAATTGTCTGATAGGAGTTTTACATTCTTCAGGAGGATGAAAGGAGCGAAGGCTTTCAGGTCTTCCCATACCGCGGTCAGCTCTCTCTAGTTTGACAAGGCTTGTTGTAGGTGATATTCCCATAGACCCTGCTGCAACCGTTTTTCCATGTGGGCTCCCCACCCATATAGGCTGGCATCCGTAGTAATGACGACCTGATTCGTCGGTCTCCATGCCACGCCTCGGGAGAGATTTGCTAGATTCATCCACCAAGATAAGGATGTTTTTACACGAGATGGGATTTTTATTATTATGTTTAAGGAAGTTTGTTTTTTGTCCCAGCTCTCTAAAAGAAAGGTATGAAGTGCTCTTGTATGGTGCTGGGCCCATTTTACCGACAGGATTGTTGAAGTCATAAGACCCAGGATTGTCATTATATTCCGGAAAGAGGGAAGTTTCTGTCTTCGGAACTTCTCGGTGTTGGCAATCAAGGTGTCCTGTTTTTGCTCTGGAAGGAAGGAAGTCATCAGCATTGAGTCCAGCAGAACTCCCAAAAATATCATTATTTGTGAGGGAAGCAGACATGATTTTTCCCTGTTGACCATCCATCCTAGGTTGGTCAGGGTCTTCAGTATAACTTGAAGGTGATGAAGCAGCAGGTCTTCCGATGGAGCCGCAATTAAGAAATCGTCCAGGTATGGGAAGAATAAAATCTCTGCCAGATGAAAATAATTTGCCACTTCCGTCATGATTTTCGTGAACAGACTCGGAGTGGAACTGAGGCCAAATGGAAGAACCTGGAACTGGTAGTGACGTAGGGATCCTTTGAACTATACCGCCGTCCTCAAAAACTTCTGGTCTTTCTTTTGGATTGGAACATGGTAATAGGCATCTGCCAGGTCTAATGTTACCATGTAACAGTCTTTTTGAAGGAGGTTGGTCACGTATTTTATCGTCTCCATTTTGAACCTTTTTTACACTATGTACTTGTTTAGGGCTTTCAAATTTATTATTGCTCTGAAGGAGCCGTTTGGTTTTCTTACCAGAAAGATCGGTGAATAAAATCCTTCCTTCCGTTCTTCCACTGGTACAGGAACAATGGCCCTCTTTTCCAACAGGAGCGATATTTGTAGGTCCATTGCCTTTTGGTTTTCCGCTTTTAATTTTATGTTCTCCATATACCTGTCTGGAGGATAATGGCTGAACTCTAGACTGAATCCTTTTTCTATCCCCTCTAGTACCCAGGGGCAGGCTTGAATATTTTCCCAGGCAGAGTGAAAAAAACTGAGCCTTCCCCCTACGGCCCCTCTGGCGTAATTGGGAGGATGTGCGGGTGGACATGTCGGGGTCAAACACGAACCCCTTTCCTTTCCCTCTGGTAGACTGCCAAGATTGTCCTGAATCCTTTTTTTTTGGGGTCAAATTTACCACATCTTTGTGGCCGAAAGGAACGCCTCTTGTAAAAAAACTTTGATTCAGTGGGAAAGCCCCTCTTCCTATCTGATGCCTTTTCCAAGATGTCATCCAGAGCCATGCCAAAAACTCTATCCCCTTCTCATGGCAAAGAACAGAGTTTATTTTTTGACGCAGTATCTCCTGACCAGGTATGTAACCATATAGCTCTTCGAGAAGCGTTTGATAGGGCGGCTGTTCTGGCAGATAGTCTTACTATGTCTGCAGAAGCATCAGCGATAAAATTGGCAGCCTGCTTGAGTATAGGGATTGAGGCAAGGAAGTCTTCTCTAGGTGTGCCGGACTCAATATGCTCCTCTAGCTGTCCCAACCACAGAGACAGGGTTCTGGCGGTGTAGGTTGCAGAGATACCTGGTCTCAATATCACGGTGGAAGATTCCCATGTCTTTTTTAGGAGACTTTCACATTTTTTATCCATGGGATCTTTAAGAAGTCCCAGATCTTCAAAGGGTAGGGCAGATTTTTTTGAAATTCTTGCCACGGGGGCATCCACTTTAGGTGTCTTATCCCAGGTGGCCAAGTCCTCTTCCCCAAACGGATATTTTCTCTTAAATATCTTAGATGTGGATTGTTTCTTTTCAGGCTCTTTCCATTCTGTTTGGATTAAGGACTTAAAATTAGTATGGACAGGAAAAACACGTTTTTTCTTGTCTCCTAGAGCTGCGAACATCTGATCCTGTACAGATAGTGGCTCTTTTGCTTCTTCTAGATTAATGGTATCTCTGATATTATTTAACAAGGATTCCGTCTCTTCCACTGAATACAGGGGTCGACCATAGGTGTCTTCTGAAATATCAGAGTCTGAACCGGATGAAATCTCTCCTTCATCAAGGTCAGAATCTTGCTCCATAATAGGGGTGCTAGAAGTGGAAGGTCTTGGCGGTATGGAAGATAGCTTTGATTCTACCGCTGCCCCTACTTCTTCCTTTATCATATTTCTCAGAGTCTCCACCAGGGAAGGGGTTTCTTCTGAGACCACTTTGTCGCAACATTTCTGACATAGAGAAAGAGTTTTCTTGCAAATTGCACATTTTCTTTTGATGGATAGTTCCTTTTTAGAAGATTCTCTCCCCTAGGAGACATAAACGGCAGGAACAGATTTATTTATTTAAACAATTTATTATTATATTTTTTTTGGAACCACCACCAGAAGAAAAAAAATGGTGCAAGTTTACATAAGTGAATAGTGCGTAACAGAAAGAAATACCCCTCATCCATAGAGCAGGGAGGAGGCTTACCGGGCTAGAAGGCCTTGTGGTGTCTGAGGGCTTTCTGGGGGAGTCTCCTTCGGCCTGCATCGTCGGGTAGATCTGGAAAGAGGAGCGCTTGGGAACTGCAGGAGGACGCCGACAGCCCATACTTCCTCTTCCTTATGCAGCGGAGCTCAGCCCCCTCCTATGCGCCGTGCCGGACTCTTCTTATGACGCAATAACCCGCGTCACAGAGGCGCGCGCGGCAGCTATAGGAGGATTATGGGGGCGTTCCCAGGCCCAGGAACGCCCCCCCATGCCACACAGAGATGCCGGTTCCACCGGAACGCGGGGATACAGCCCAGGGGGACCAGTCCAAGCTGGGATTACACCAAAGGGAAGGAGGGACCAAACTGCAGGGTCCCGCGATCCTATCCACTGCGACGGCCCTCCGGCAGCGCCGGGATAACAAACCTGAAGGCCCGGCGAAACAGTAGCTGGTGCACGAGTTCCCGACCTTCTGAGGGACAGGAAACAACTGGCAAGGTAAGAGGGAGGGGGCCCTTTATTGGCTGGTCTCGAAAGCTGTTTCCTGTCCCTGTTTCCTGTCCTTCTTCAGGGACAGGAAACAGCTTTCGAGACCAGCCAATAAAGGGCCCCCTCCCTCTTACCTTGCCAGTTGTTTCCTGTCCCTCAGAAGGTCGGGTAACCCTCCACGTAGTGCCGTTGTAGAGGCGTGAGGAAAAACCATGTTGCCATATTTACTGCTTCCTTAAATGAACCCTCTAGCAAAATTAGGTCAGCATGCATGAATAGAGTGGAAGAAAAAAGTGACAATATCTGGTCATCCATTGTTAAGCAGAAGTAGCATCTTAACTACATGTACTAAAACACAGCATCAGTGGTTTTGAAAGGAGGTGCTCACATCTGCATTGGATGTTCTCTTCGGGTCCTCCATTGCAGAGCCAGATTCCATCAAAAATTGTGCAAAAAAAAAATGTTGCATGCAGGACTTTTTCATCCAGTAAAAAGTGGCGTTCCAAATGGAAACTGTTCTCAGCTATTCGACTTACACTCTTTTCGTTGATCTGCTCCCCTAACAGAGCAGAACAGAAATTGATGCACAGTAAAACAACCCAACATGTCTTCCAAATATTGTAGAAATTGAGAGACTATAATAGAGTGTTTACCCTTCTGCTAGAAGATATGAATAAAACTTTGTACAGGTCCTTCTAAAAAAATTTGCATATTGTGATAAAGTTCATTATTTTCTGTAATGTACTGATAAACATTAGACTTTCATATATTTTAGATTCATTACACACAACTGAAGTAGTTCAAGCCTTTTATTGTTTTAATATTGATGATTTTGGCATACAGCTCATGAAAAACCAAAATTCCTATAAAAAAAAATTAGCATATCATGAAAAGGTTCTCTAAACGAGCTATTAACCTAATCATCTGAATCAACTAATTAACTCTAAACACCTGCAAAAGATTCCTGAGGCTTTTAAAAACTCCCAGCCTGGTTCATTACTCAAAACCGCAATCATGGGTAAGACTGCCGTCCTGACTGCTGTCCAGAAGGCCATCATTGACACCCTCAAGCAAGAGGGTAAGACACAGAAAGAAATTTCTGAACGAATAGGCTGTTCCCAGAGTGCTGTATCAAGGCACCTCAGTGGGAAGTCTGTGGGAAGGAAAAAGTGTGGCAGAAAACGCTGCACAACGAGAAGAGGTGACCGGACCCTGAGGAAGATTGTGGAGAAGGACCGATTCCAGACCTTGGGGGACCTGCGGAAGCAGTGGACTGAGTCTGGAGTAGAAACATCCAGAGCCACAGTGTACAGGCGTGTGCAGGAAATGGGCTACAGGTGCCGCATTACCCAGGTCAAGCCACTTTTGAACAAGAAACAGCGGCAGAAGCGCCTGACCTGGGCTACAGAGAAGCAGCACTGGACTGTTGCTCAGTGGTCCAAAGTACTTTTTTCGGATAAAAGCAAATTTTGCATGTCATTCGGAAATCAAGGTGCCAGAGTCTGGAGGAAGACTGGGGAGAGGGAAATGCCAAAATGCCTGAAGTCCAGTGTCAAGTACCCACAGTCAGTGATGGTCTGGGGTGCCATGTCAGCTGCTGGTGTTGGTCCACTGTGTTTTATCAAGGGCAGGGTCAATGCAGCTAGCTATCAGGAGATTTTGGAGCACTTCATGCTTCCATCTGCTGAAAAGCATTATGGAGATGAAGATTTCATTTTTCAGCACGACCTGGCACCTGCTCACAGTGCCAAAACCACTGGTAAATGGTTTACTGACCATGGTATTACTGTGCTCAATTGGCCTGCCAACTCTCCTGACCTGAACCCCATAGAGAATCTGTGGGATATTGGGGAGAGAAAGTTGAGAGACGCAAGACCCAACACTCTGGATGAGCTTAAGGCCGCTATCGAAGCATCCTGGGCCTCCATAGAAACATAGAAACATAGAATGTGTCGGCAGATAAGAACCATTTGGCCCATCTAGTCTGCCCAATATATCTGAATCCTATGAATAGCCCCGGCCCTATCTTATATGAAGGATGGCCTTATGCCTATCCCATGCATGCTTAAACTCCTTCACTGTATTTGCAGCTACCACTTCTGCAGGAAGGCTATTCCATGCATCCACTACCCTCTCAGTAAAGTAATACTTCCTTATATTACTTTTAAACCTTTGCCCCTCTAATTTAAAACTGTGTCCTCTTGTGGTAGTTTTTCTTCTTTTAAATATGCTCTCCTCCTTTACCGAGTTAATTCCCTTTATGTATTTAAAAGTTTCTATCATATCCCCTCGGTCTCTTCTTTCTTCCAAGCTATACATATTAAGGTCTTTTAACCTTTCCTGGTAAGTTTTATCCTGCAATCCATGTACTAGTTTAGTAGCTCTTCTCTGAACTCTCTCTAGAGTATCTATATCCTTCTGGAGATATGGCCTCCAGTACTGCGCACAATACTCCAAGTGAGGTCTCACTAGTGATCTGTACAGCGGCATAAGCACTTCACTCTTTCTACTGCTTATACCTCTCCCTATACATCCAAGCATTCTGCTTGCATTTCGTGCTGCTTTATTACATTGTCTTCCCACCTTTAAGTCTTCTGAAATAATTACTCCTAAATCCCTTTCCTCAGATACTGAGGTCAGGACTGTGTCGAATATTCTATATTCTGCCCTTGGGTTTTTACGCCCCAGGTGCATTATCTTGCACTTATCCACATTAAATTTCAGTTGCCAGAGTTCTGACCATTCTTCTAGTTTTCCTAAGTCCTTTTCCATTTGGCGTTTCCCTCCAGGAACATCAACCCTGTTACATATCTTTGTGTCATCAGCAAAAAGACAAACCTTACCATCGAGGCCTTTTGCAATGTCACTTATGAAGATATTAAACAAAATTGGTCCCAGTACAGATCCCTGTGGAATCCCACTGGTAACATGACCTTGTTTTGAATGTTCTCCATTGACTACAACCCTCTGTTGTCTGTCACTCAGCCACTGCCTAATCCACTCAACAATATGGGAGTCCATGCTCAATGACTGCAGTTTATTGATAAGTCTTCTATGTGGGACAGTGTCAAAAGCCTTACTAAAATCTAGATATGCGATGTCTACTGCACCTCCACCGTCTATTATTTTAGTCACCCAGTCAAAAAAATCTATAAGATTTGTTTGACATGATCTCCCTGAAGTAAACCCATGCTGTTTTTCATCTTGCAATCCATGGGATTTTAGATGTTCCACAATCCTATCCTTTAATAGGGTTTCCATTAATTTGCCTACTATTGATGTCAGACTCACTGGTCTATAGTTGCTCGATTCCTCCCTACTACCTTTGTTGTGAATGGGCACGACATTTGCCAATTTCCAATCTTCCGGGACGACTCCTGTTACTAATGATTGGTTAAATAAATCTGTTAATAAATCTCCATAATACCTCAGCAGTGCCACAGGCTGATTGCCTCCATGCCACGCCGCATTGAAGCAGTCATTTCTGCAAAAGGATTCCCGACCAAGTATTGAGTGCATAA
This sequence comes from Bufo gargarizans, assembly GCF_014858855.1. Classification (NCBI taxonomy): domain Eukaryota; kingdom Metazoa; phylum Chordata; class Amphibia; order Anura; family Bufonidae; genus Bufo; species Bufo gargarizans. Next base: position 70,654,342 of record NC_058080.1, read on the forward strand.
CTGAACATCATTATTTGAAGGTTGACTTTTTTTGTATTAAAAACACTTTTCTTTTATTGGTCGGATGAAATATGCTAATTTTTTTAGATAGGAATTTTGGGTTTTCATGAGCTGTATGCCAAAATCATCAATATTAAAACAATAAAAGGCTTGAACTACTTCAGTTGTGTGTAATGAATCTAAAATATATGAAAGTCTAATGTTTATCAGTACATTACAGAAAATAATGAACTTTATCACAATATGCAAATTTTTTTAGAAGGACCTGTATGTAATGTCTAAATGTGAAGTGAAGGCTGATGGGGATATAACTTGATATAAATAAGTAAGTGGTCTCTATAATGACCTATAGGCTAAACTGACCCAACAGAGAATGAGGGGTCGCTGCTTGTGGTTAAAAGCTAATTCCAGCACAAAACAAAAAGACCCTTTATAATCAATACACTTTATTATACCTTGCTAAAAATCAATTTCCCAAAATATAAGTCAAGTGACGGTCAATAGTCCATCTTTCATATAGTATAACATACACGTAATCTACCAAATAAATATATACTCCAAATATTGATTAGTGATGTTAAAGGTACGCTTTTGAGGTGTAGGGTAGGGGAAAAAACGTAGATTACGTGTATGCTAGATTATATGAAAGATGGACTATTGACCGTCACTCTACTTATATTTTGGGGAATTGATTTTTAGCAAGGTATAATAAAGTGTATTGATTTTAAAGGGTCTTTTTGTTTTTTGCTGGAATTTGTTTTGAGATTTGATGACTCAGTTATAGGACATTTAATATTGGTAATTGCTGGATTTTTGTTATGGTTCATAGCAGTGCAATTTTGTGACAAAATTTTAAAGCATTACTTTACAGTCCGACCTGTAAAATTATGGAGAATACTACAACAGGAATTAGTAATGGGCAGCATGATGGGCAGCATGGTGGCTCAGTGGTTAGCACTGGTGCCTTGCAGCGCTGGGATTCTGGGTTTGAATCGGACCAAGGACAACATCTACATGGAATTTGTATGTTCTTTCTGTGTTTGTATGGGTTTCCTCCAGGTACTCCGGTATAATTAAATAAGATGGGCTTAAATATCTTCCTTGAAACAGAATATAAAGGATCAGTGTAGATTGTGAACAGGGCCGGCGCCACCTGTAAGGCGACCTAGGCAGCCGCCTAGGGTGCAATTTAGCAGGGGGCGCCGTCCCCGTGCAGTTTTAAAAAAAAAAGCGTTGCCGCAAGATTTTATTTTTTAACCCCTTAAGGACACGGCCCTATTTCACCTTAAGGACCAGGCCATTTTTTGCAAATCTGACCAGTGTCACTTTAAGTGCTCATAACTTTAAAATGCTTTGACTTACCCAGGCAGTTCTGTTTTTTTTTTTTCGTCACATATTGTACTTCATGACACTGCTAAAATTGGGTCAAAAAAGTTAATTTTTTTGCATAAAAAAATAAAAATTTTACCCAAAAATGTGAAAAATTTGCAAATTTCAAAGTTTCAGTTTCTCTACTTCTGTAATACATAGTGTAGGAGAGTACCTGGGGTGGTAGTAGACGGGAGGTACGTGCCACCGGGGGTCCTGGCCCCGGTGGAATAAGAGCCAGAAAAGTGCATTTTGCAGCGGGTATGTTGTTAACACAGCGGATCCGGGCCGGCTCTTATTGGGAGCAGGCAGATATACGGGCGGGTGCCTGTCTCCCCACGGTCCAGGCCAGGTTTTGCAGGGAAGGGTTAAAACCTGACCAGCAACAAGGGTGTGGTGTGCAATGTGAAGCTTCTGTGTTCTCTGGCTGTGAGAGTGAGAAGTGGAGGTGAGCTGGGCTGTGTGCTGAGGCCTGTGGAGGACTGTGCAGGATCCTGCAGCTGAAACCAGGAGGGATCCGTGTCCTGTGGCTAGAAGCAAGACCCATGGACTTACTTCACCAAGGAGAAAAAGGTGACATTACTCCTGGCTTTAAATAGACTTTGCTTTATGTGACTGAAACAGGCCTCAAGTAGCCGGCAGCAGGGACTTGCTGTGTTTGAACTATTATTTTGCTGTTGTGTGTGACCACCCTCCCTATGAACTGCACCGTCTTTCACTTGTATGCACCGTGTGAATAAACAAAGCATCGTGTTTTACACCAAGACCATTCTGTGTTGCCTCTATACTGCACTCGCTACCACTGCCTACCAGAGCGGATCCCCACAATAGTAATACCCCCAAAAATTGTGATGACTTTACATTCCCCATATGTCTACTTCATGTTTTGTAGCATTTTGGGAATGATATTTTATTTTTTGGGGATGTTACAAGGCTTAGAATTTTAAAAGAAAATTTAGAAATTTTTCAGAAATCTTCAAAATCCCAATCTTTTTATGGACCAGTTCAAGTTTGAAGTCATATTGTGAGGCGTAGATAATAGAAACCTCCCAAAAATGACCCCATTCTAGAAACTACACCCCTCAAGGTATTCAAAACTGTTTTTTCAAACTTTATTAACCCTTTAGGTCTTCCACAAGAGTTAATGGCAGATGGAGAAACAATTTCGAAATTTCTATTTTTTTAAACATTTTCCAATATAATCAATTTTTTCCAGGAGTAAAACAGGGGTTAACTGCCAAACAAAACTCAATATGGGTTGCCCTGATTCTGTAGTTTGCAAAAACACCCCATATGTGGTCGTAAACTACTGTTTGGCCGAACGGTAGCACATAGAAGGAGGGGAACACCATATGGGTTTTGGAAGGCAGATTTTGCAGGACTGGTTTTGTTTATACCATGTCCCATTTGAAGCCCCCTGTTGCACCCCTAGAATAGAAATTTCAAAAAAGTGACTCCATCTAAGAAAGTACACCCCTCAAGGTATTCAAAACTGGGTTTACAAACTTTGTTAACCCTTTAGTTGTTCCACAGGAGTTAATGGCAGATAGAGAAACAATTTAGAAATTTCTATTTTTTGGAAAATTTTCCATTTTAACCCTTACTTTATTACTGGAAAAAATGGGTTAACAGCCAAACAAAACTCAAAATGGGTTGCCCTGATTCTGTAGTTTGCATAAACACTCCATATGTGGTCGTAAACTACTATTTGGCTAAACGGCAGGACATAGAAGAAGGGGAACGTCATATGGTTTTTGGAAGGCAGATTTTGCTGGACTGGTTTATTTACACCATGTACCCTTTCAAGCCCCCTGATGCACCCCTAGAGTAGAAACTCCATAAAAGTGACCCCATCTAGGAAACTACGGGATAAGGTGGTTGTTGTTTTGGGACTATTTTTGGGGTAAATTTGATTTTTGGTTGCTCTATATTACTCTTTTTTGAGGCAATGTAACAAATTCTTAAATTGTTTCTACATTCGCTATTTAGTTTTGTGGAACACCTAAAGGGTTAACATAGTTTGTAAAGTAACTTTTGAATACCTTGAGGGGTGTAGTTTCTTAGATGGGGTCACTTTTTTGGAGTTTCTAGTCTAGGCTACATCAGGGGGGGCTTCTAATGGGACATGGTGTAAAAAAAAAAACTGTCCATCAAAATCTGCCTTCCAGAAACTGTATGGAGTTCCCTTCGTTCTATGCCCTGCCATGCGGCTATATAGCCATTTACAACCACATATGGGGTGTTTCTGCAAACTACAGAATTGGGGCAATAAATATTTAGTTTTGTTTGGCTGTTAACCCTTGCTTTATTACCGGCAAAATGGATTCAAATTGAAATTTTGCCCAAAAATGGGTGTTTTGGCACAGTTTTTATTTTATATTTTTAACACCGGTCATCCGAGGCGTTTGGTCAAAAGTTATTTTTATAGCGACGACTTTTACGCACGCGACGATGCCCAATATGTATGGCTCTCAGACTTTGGAGACACTAAGCAGGCATCCTAAAACTGCGGCCCTCCAGATGTTGTAAAACTACAATTCCCACCATGCCCTGCTGATGGCTGTAGGTTGTCTGGGCATGCTGGGAGTTCTAGTTTTACAACATCTGGAGGGCCGCAGTTTGAGGATGCCTGCACTAAAACTAATATTTTTTGGGGAAAGAAAAATAGTTTCTGTGTCTCCAAAGTCTGAGAGCCATAGTGTTTTATGTTCTCTAGTGGACTGTTGGGGATTATAAAAATTTTGTACTCCGTGGAAGTGTGATACTCCCTGAAGCAATCGATAACGCAGAGGCCCGGATGATCGGGGAACGTGTCACATTGAGTAGTGGTGTCTTTCCGTATCCCCCTCTTGTGACACACTCTGCACTTTTTTGGGGTTCGTCCCTTCTTTCCAGTATGGGGGACCACACCTGGAAAGTATTGGCCAGGGACGATCCGGGCGCCTCCAGTTCCCGAGGTACTCCGGCCTGCTCTTTCCCGGTCCGAAAAGATCAGGTCCTTGAGGACTGCCTCATAGAACTGGAGGAATGTCCCTGTGCTGCCAGCGCTTCGGGATAGTACAAAAGAGTTGTACATGGCAACCTGCACCAAGTAGACCGCAACTTTTTTGTACCATGCCCGGGTTTTGCGCATGGCGTTATATGGCTTGAGGACTTGATCAGAGAGATCAATTCCTCCCATATACCGATTGTAGTCGACAATACAATCGGGCTTGAGGACCGTTGCCGCGGTACCTCGCACAGAGACTGGGGTGTTGCTGTTACTGTGGATTGTGGACAGCATAAGGACATCCCTCTTGTCCTTATACCTGACCAGCAACAGGTTTCCACTGGTAAGTGCACGGGTCTCACCCCTAGGGATAGATACCTGGAGGGGGTAGGCAGGGAGGCCGCGTTGATTTTTCCGCACGGTCCCACAAGCGAACGTGGATCTGGCGGCAAGGGACCTGAACAAGGGAATGCTGGTATAAAAGTTATCCACGTACAAGTGGTAACCATTATCCAGCAGTGGGTACATAAGGTCCCACACAAGTTTCCCGCTAACACCCAGAGTGGGGGGAATACGGGAATCTCGCCCCTCGTACACACGAAATTTGTAAGTGTACCCTGAGGTACTCTCACAAATTTTGTATAGCTTCACCTCGCCCGCTTTGTGGGAATATATTGGCGGAAACCGAGTCTCCCCTTGAAGGCAACGAGAGACTCATCAACCGCGACCTCCCTTCCAGGTACGTAGGCCTCCATGAATTTGGCCCCAAAGTGATCGATGACCGGCCGTATCTTATACAGCCGGTCAAAGGCAGGATCACCTCGGGGTGGACATGCTGCATTATCGGAATAATGCAGACATTTCTGGATGGCCTCAAACCGGGAGCGTGTCATGACCATACTGTACAGTGGGGTCTGGTACAGGACGTCCCCACTCCAGTATTGCCTGACACTGGGTTTTTGGACTAGACCCATATGCAGCACGAGGCCCCAAAATGTCCTCATTTCGGCTGCACTGCCCGGCGTCCAGCCACCGGGTCTAGCCAAAAATGAGCCTGGGTTTTGAGCGACGAACTGTTGGGCGTACAGATTCGTCTGCTCCACCATCAGATTCACCAGTGGGTTACTGAAAAAAAAAACTAAAATAGTCTATTTCAGTAAACCCCACTGTGGGAATCTGGATTCCAGGATTGCCAGCAAAATCAGGAATCTCAGGCTCAAAGTCCACTGGGGGACACCAACTAAGTTCATCGGCAGGGGGCTCCGGTGGACTTATTTGGTGGGCCGGGAAACCAGTACGAACCCCAGGGCGGCTCGTACTAGGGTGGGCCACAGGATCCCTAGCATGTAGGGCCCCTGGCTCCGCCTGGCGGCATCTCCGCCGCCTTGGTGGCTCATCGTCATCCGATGATGATGAGGAGGATGCGGATGATAAAAGGAATGTGGGGTCATCCTCATCCTCACTGGGGCTCTCAGAGTCAGAGGCAATCTGGGCGTATGCCTCCTCGGCCGAGAACATCCGGCGGGCCATGGGTGTGTGTGCGTGTATGTGTGCGTGTGTGGAAAACTTTATTTATATGTGCGTGTGTGTGGGGGCAACGGGTGTTCGCGTACTAAAAATGGCAAAAAAAAAAGGGCAAGTGTTAGGAAAAAAAAAAGTTCAAACTTGCTGATCAGCGGTACAACGCTGATCAGCGGTGGGGCGGGCGATGCGCTAACAGTGGACGGACGCTAAAAAGTGCCGGCCAGTCAGCGCACGCAGAAAAAAAAAATGTGGTGGTGAGGGGGGGGAGGCTGGTGGGAGGGTCTGGTGGGGGGTGGGGGGGCTGGTGGTGGTGGGGGGCTGGTGGCAGGGGGGGGTCTGGGGTCTGATAGATGGATAAAGGGAAGTTTTGAATAAAAGTACTTTTTCTTTTTTTTTTCCTAACTTACTTTTCCCTTCTTTCCCTGCCTAACGGTGCCTCTCCCTCACTGACCCTAACCTACCTGGGTGGCGATGGGTGCAGGAGGGTGATGGATGGCGATTAGGGGGACACAGGAGCTGGTGCTGGATGATGCTGCCGGGTGCTCGTGCAGAACAGGAAGAGGAGGGGAGAGAGGAGCGCAGGAAGTTTGAATCTCGCGCCTCTCTCCCCTGCACCAATCAGCACCCTGGACAGCAGTGTTCAGCACCAGGGCCAGCACCGCCTCTTCAAATCTTCGTACTGTGATTGGTGGTGTATAAATACGCCACCGATCGCAGTCTTTTTCCGGTTCATCGGGTCACAGGACACCCGAATGGACCAGAAACGCAGAAAACCGCAGGTCTGAATTGACCTGCGGTTTTCTGCGATCGCCGATACGGGGGGGTCAAATGACCCCCCCCCCCCGCGTTGTTACAGGATGCCGGCTGAATGATTTCAGCCTGCATCCCGTTCCGATTAACGCCCGCGGCGCCGGAATCCCGATTTTAAGTTAGGACATACCGGTACGTCCTGTGTCCTTAAGGACTCGGGAAATAGGGCGTACCGGTACGTCCTGTGTCCTTAAGGGGTTAAGTATGGCGGCAGTCGCCCCCCCTGCGCCAGGCGGCTGCCGCACTGCCCGGGCTGGTGCGTCTATGATTGTGCACCGCCCGGGTGCAGCCTGAAGAGAGGGACTCACAGTCACAGGAGGGAAGCGCCTCTAACGTAGCGTGGCCGAGCTCTGTTCGGTCCGCGGTACAGGAGCTTTTGTTTCCTGTACCCGGCCGGACTGACAGGAAGTGCTCACTTAGTGTGCACTTCCTTTCAGTCTGGCCGGGTACAGGAAACAAATGCTCCTGTACCGCGGACCGAACAGAGCTCGGCCATGCTACACTAGAAGGGGGGGGGGGATGAGAGTGACAAGGGGGGGCTAAATGAGAGTGACAAGGGGGGGCTAAATGAGAGTGACAAGGGGGGGCTAAATGAGAGTGACAAGGGGGGTTAATGAGAGTGACAAGGGGGGGTAAATGAGAGTGACAAGGGGGGGTAAATGAGAGTGACAAGGGGGGGGTAAATGAGAGTGACAAGGGGGGGTAAATGAGAGTGACAAGGGGGGGTAAATGAGAGTGACAAGGGAGGAGGGGGGGGGAGTAAATGAGAGTGACAAGGGAGGGGGAAGTAAATGAGAGTGACAAGGGGGGGGGGAGTAAATGAGAGTGACAAGGGAGGATGGGGGAGTAAATGAGAGTGACAAGGGAGGATGGGGGAGTAAATGAGAGTGACAAGGGAGGATGGGGGAGTAAATGAGAGTGACAAGGGGGGGAGAAGATAGTGACAAGGGAGGGAGGGAGGGAGGGAGAGAAGAGAGTGACAAGGGAGGGAGGGGAAGGGAGAAGAGAGTGACAAGGGAGGGAGGGGGGGGAGAGTGACAAGGGAGGGGGGAGAAGAGAGTGACAAGGGAGGGAGGGGGGGAGAAGAGAGTGACAAGGGAGGGGGGGAGAAGAGTGACAAGGGAGGGGGGGAGAAGAGAGTGACAAGGGAGGGAGGGGGGAGAAGAGAGTGACAAAGGAGGGGGGGGAGAAGAGAGTGACAAGGGAGGGAGGGGAAGGGAGAAGAGAGTGACAAGGGAGGGGGGGAGAAGAGAGTGACAAGGGAGGGGGGAGAAGAGAGTGACAAGGGAGGGAGGGGGGGAGAAGAGAGTGACAAGGGAGGGAGGGGGGGGGAAGAGAGTGACAAGGGAGGGGGGGGGAGAAGAGAGTGACAAGGGAGGGAGGGGGGAGAGAAGAGAGTGACAAGGGAGGGGGGGGAGAAGAGAGTGACAAGGGAGGGGGGGGAGAAGAGAGTGACAAGGGAGGGAGGGGGGAGAAGAGAGTGACAAGGGAGGGAGGGGAAGGGAGAAGAGAGTGACAAGAGAGGGGGGAGAAGAGAGTGACAAGGGAGGGGGGGGAGAAGAGAGTGACAAGGCAGGGGGGGAGAGAAGAGAGTGACAAGGGAGTGGGGGGAGAGTGACAAGGGGGGGGAGAGAGTGACAAGGGAGGGAGGGGGGAGAAGAGAGTGACAAGGGAGGGGGGAGTAAATGAGAGTGACAAGGGGGGGGAGAAGAGAGTGACAAGGGAGGGAGGGGAAGGGAGAAGAGAGTGACAAGGGAGGAGGGGGGAGAAGAGAGTGACAAGGGAGGGAGGGGGGAGAAGAGAGTGACAGGGGGGGAGAAGAGAGTGACAAGGGAGTCCCCAGAGCCAGACTGCAGCCAGAGACCAGATCATCCTATTGTCCTGGTGGTAAGTAGACAATGCAATATGTTTATTATTTAATTGTTTAGTTATTAATACTACATTGGAAACTAATTTACCTCACATTAAAAGGACACTATAGTCCCAGAACCAGTACAGTTAATGTATTGGTACTGGTGTCTATAGCCTGTTCCTGCAGAGAACAGACACTGTGCAGTACTGGTGTTAAAGGAGCACTATAGTGCCAGGAAAACAAACTCATTTTCCTGGCACTATATAGTTGTTAGGAGTGGGGCAGCCTCGTGTCCCCCTCCCACTGGGCTGAAAGGGTTAAAACCCCTTCAGCCATTTACCTTTCTCCAGCGCCGGCACTGGGAACTCTTTTCCCCGATCCTCCTCTCAGCTGCGAATGCGCATGCGCACGCATTCAAAACTATGTTCCGCGTCTTCCCACTGTAATTTTCACAGTGAGAATCGCGGAAGCACCTCTAGCAGCTGTCAGGGAGGCAGCTACAAGAAGCTTGATTAACCCTAAGGGAAACATAGCAGTTCTTTTAATTTAAATGCTGAGAAAGGGGTGCAACATGATATGGGCAGACCATCTGATAAGGGAGGAGGGGGCAGCAATTTTTATCTTGCCTAGGGCGGCAAAAATCCTTGCACTGGCCCTGATTGTGAATCCAGGGATCTGTCTGATTGCCATCATGGGTCAAGAAGTTTTTTTTTACTACTTTATGCCATAATGGGTCTCTTCTAACGATGAGCGAATTTCTCAAAAGTACGATTCGGACGGTTCGCAGAATTTTCAGAAAAAAATATATTTTCAATCCGAATTTATTTGTGGCAAATCACTTTAAAAAACGGCTATTTCCTGGCTGCACAGAGCCTGTATAGTGGTGTAGAACACTGTGCCGTGCAGTAACACACAAAGTGAGTCTGCTGTGGTAGTGAAACAATACCCTGAGTCAGTATGACATGCAGATGACAGGCGTCACTCTTCGAATCACTGCACACTTCACTTATTTGGGCAGTCACGGGGCCAAAACTGGGCAAATCAAGTACTCAAGTATGAACTCAGCCTTACAGGTCGATGTTAGCGCCAGGTATAAAGAACCGTGCAGAGGCCCAAGATCCTACTATAGCCTGAAGAAGCGCACTCCTTTTACACCGTCACCAGCTGATTCCACATAGATTTCTACAGAACCTGTTCTATTAAATGCGTATACAAGTAGAGCCCCCTGACAGAGTGGAGAGGGTTATAAGCAGAGCCCTTGTAGCACGGTGGATTTTTTCTACTGGAGTAGGGTTCCCACCCCTTTCACTAATAAATTCAAAGACTCCAGTCACGTTATATGCGAAGTGCAATTTTTGTTTATTTAGCAAGCAGTGAATGTTGCTACGGCAAAGTAAATGGTGACGTTTCGGCACATCCGTGCCTTCATCAGACCAGTGCCGCTTGTGGTGCAGAAGATCTCAGGTGCAGACGTAGGTGTGGACGCAGTAACAGGGAAACGTGCGGTTATACCGCTGAAGAGAGGAGGCGCCAAAACGTCACCATTTACTTTGCCGTAGCAACATTCACTGCTTGCTAAATAAACAAAAATTGCACTTCGCATATAACGTGACTGGAGTCTTTGAATTTAAGAGTGGAGAGGGTGTCAGCAGTAAGTTTGTGTTGAAGTCACTGATTGTTTTGCCCTTCCTCTGATTCATCAGAACAATAACCCTCAAAAAATGGATCCTGTCAGTGGAGCATTCGCCTTCACTCGGTCAGCATTTGGTCAGTAATTCATCAGTATTGCTAAAGCCCAAAAAAACAGACACGTGTCTTCTATGTTTTGTACCCACTCCTGCTTTTGGCTACCAAATCATAAGCCAATTCTGAATGCAAAATAGGGACCATGTCATGCAGGCCTTACAGCTGTTACATAGACAGGATCCGTTATGCGTCTCATTTTCTCTTCCTTCTGACAGATCAGAAGAAGGGTCAAATAAATGATGATGTCAGCCAGGCCGAAAGGCAAAATAGTGGCCCAGTCATGAAGTGAGAAGGGTGGGAACAGCATGAGAAGTCAAAGAGTTGCTGTCACGGCCATGGCTATGACCGTGACTCCTTTACCGCATGCGGTTGCCTGCGGTTTATTTTGGGTTTCAACCACAGGTGTGGGTCGCTGGTTGTGGCCTCACTTGTAGTTGCCGCGGGCAACTAGTGTTGTAAGTGTGTGTGCAGCAGAGCAGCCTGAGCGTCGCTAGGCAGCTTGCTGCCCTGGCATGCGGTCGCACCTGACTTCCTTTATGTTAGGTGTGTGTGTATTGTGTTCACTGTGTAGTATGTGTGGTGTGCACTGACACTCTTCCTGCACTGTGGTTGCCCGTGGCAACGTCTGGCTGTCTGTACATGTGGTGGCAGTGTCCCGGCCTCCGGGCTATCTCCCAGGACACGGTTGCCACCCATGTCGTTGCCAGCGACAACAACCACAGTGTGTTGCTACTGTTGGACACTTCCCCTTTATGTGAGTTTCCCTTCTGTGGTGCTGGAAGGGTTAACTCCCTTCCCAGTGTGTGTGTTGTGTCACTGGGTGTGTCTGACTGTGGGGTGTGGCTTCTTGGCCTATAAAGCCTCACTGTTAGCATGGCTCAGTGGGTTGCTTCAGCCATGCTTGCTGGAGCAGCCTCCTGTGACCTCCATCTTCCTTGCCAGTGAGAGCCACCCCTGTGGTCATAAAGTATTGTTGCTAGGTTTAAGTTTTGCTGTGTGTTTATGTAGTAGTTATGTTCTGTTGGGACCTTCCTTGTATTTGGTGCAGCTTACGGTTCTGGATTCCGGTTTGCTCAGGGATCCAGTCAGCAAGGCTGTGGCAGGTTGGTGGAACTTCTCGTTCGCCTGCCATTCCCGTAAGGCTGTTTATGTTCCCCTTTTCCCAACAGCTTGGCCATTGAGACTCCTGCTCCTCCGTATCTAGGAGGAGTAGGTCGTCTTACCCAGCTCCTAGCTCAGGGACCTGCGGAGGGTAAGTCAGGGTCCCGAGGTTCCTGCGCATGGGTCCTCCTACCATCAAGGTCGACCCATGCAGGTAGGAGTTAGGGTCAGGTTAGGGATGCGTGAGGAGGTGACCTGCTCCCTATCCTGTTCTCATGGCCGAGTAGCCACTACAGCATCTGGCTTCGCACGGCTGAGGGTTTCCCCCATCCTCAGCCGTGACAGTTGCCCTATGACATAGTGGTGAGATGGAAGCAGCATGAGGAGACCACAGAGTAGCCCAACGACAGAGTGTGAAGGTGGCGGCAGCAGCATCAGGAGGAGGCCACAGAGTGGCACAATGACAGTGTGGAGATGGCAGCAGCATCAGGAGGCCACATAGGGGCACAATGTCAGAGTGTGGAGGTGGTGGCAAGGCAATAACCCCAAAAAGGGCTTTAGAACAAATAACTGCACTGCTGAACGGCAAATAGGCTCTTATTTTTTTTCCACTAATAAACGCCATAAAAGGCTTTAGAACATATAACTGCACCGCTGAATGGCAAATAATATATATTTTTTGCCACCGAAACACGCCATCAAATTCTACTTTGTCAACTTCAATTCGCTCATCTCTAGTCTCTTCCATTTAGATTGGTCTTTTCCTTATTCTGGATCAACTTGGCTTGCAAGCATTAGACAGCTGAAAGTGATGGACATAGGTCTTTTCTTAACCAACCATGTAACTATGTAAATAACCATAACTAGAAAATGTCAGAGCAGTTTTCAAAACATGCATGGTGTCCTTCTAGATAAAGTTTAAAGGACTGAATGAGACTGAGCTGCCAAAAGTTCAAAGATCTGATATTAATGGACTATCCTTAATGTACTATTTTGTAGCCTTGTAGAACCCCTATAATGAGTGATTCTACAGATCTTTATGGTCTATAACTGTAATGTTGGCAACCATCCGTTTATTGATCAATGCATGCTTATGTGCCTAAACACATATGTTTAACTTTACAATTAGCGATGATAAGGATAAATCACGGTTGGAATGTGGACCATGCATTTCTACATTAAAGATGTTCTCAGGATGTTTTATGACTTGTGGGGATTCGCTCTGGTAGGCAAGTTAGCGGACGCAATATAGAAGCAATAACAAAGTCTTTAACTTAAACAGTTCAGTGTTTATTCACACATCAATTAAGTGATAAAAAAAGATCAGTTTCCAGAAAAGACTGTCACCTTGATTCTGGTGTTTGTTCACACCAGGCAGTAACGCAGAAGTCCTTGTATAAAGCAGATTCCACGTGCTTTCACACAAACAAGGTAGCAGGGCTTAATCCTGGCCTAAACTCCCAGGCCCCAACATAGAGACTGACAGCGCTCTACTGTCAGAGAGGAGTAATCCACCCCACCTGACAGTGCTGCCTGTGTTTTATATCCCAAACCAAGACCCGGCCTGGAACGTGGGGAGTAGCCCCCCCCATCACTTTTACTATGCCCAATAAAAGCCGTCCAGGGTTAGCTTTGCAGCCATACTAAAACAGCTGAAATGTCAGACTGCAATCTGCAAAACTGACACTTTGAGAAAAACCGACTTTTACCTCACTGAGGCCAGAAACCTCGGTGACACGTACCGACCATCAATGACGACCCCTTGTTCCTTCCTACAGACTACAGTGTACTTCTTTAGCCAGTAGGGAGGAAATCTAGAAAAGCTGCCCATATGCGTAAGATAGCTTTTCGGCATGGTGCTCTGAGGCAAGTTTTGCAATGCGTATCTTGAGAGAAAGAAAGCATTGGGACGTGTAAAAATTCCTATCTCTTGGATCTCCCCCAACGGGTGACATCAATGGATAACCCAGCTGTCTTCATACAGTGTAGATAGCCATAGGATCCCATCAAAATTAGTTGGATACAGAAATAAATTTTCTCTTGTACTTCAGCTTTACTGCAGTTTATTCCAATTCAGTGTTATTTTCTGGAAATATTGTGCAAAGCATAAACATATGCTGGAAAGTCGAGATGGATTGTAGTTGGCAGAAAGTAAAGAGAAATCAATGTATTAGTCAGGATTAAAGTGGGAGACAAGGGATGAGACAGCTGGTTGGGGAATTTTGAGTAAAGGGAAGCTGCAGGGAGAACAAGCCTAAAGGTGGCCGTACGCCTTCAGTATCTGTCACTCAAAGGCTTATTCAGTAGACAGCTATGCCCATATACTTCCAGCACTAGCCTTGATGGGAGCGCCTTCTAGGCACTTGCAGTCCTAGAAACAGGAGGATTAAAACTTCAATTTCTCACCTCACCTTGGATCCGCAAAACACAGATACCGGCAGTATGCTTTCCGCATTTTGTCGAACGGACATGGCCGGCCCTATGATAGAAGGGCCTATTCTTGTCCATGAATAGGATATGCTCTATCTATTTGCGGGGCCTTGGAACGGAAGTACCGTGTGCTGGCCGCATCTTTTGCGGCCCCGTTGAAATGAACAGGTTAGCATCCGTTCCGCAAAATTGCTGAACGGATGAGGACCGATAAATACAGTTGTATAAATGTACTCAGACAATCAGACAAAGCACCTTTCACAGGCATCCAACTTTAGGAAACTGTTAAAATTGGCCATGTTTGGATTTCCTTGGGCAATTGTACTAAATGTCCAACATGGGGATAAAACCAAAGGCATAGCTCTATGGGGTAGCAGTCGCACCCAGACCCTGGAGGCTGAGGGGGCCCAAAGGTTTCTCTGACCCATAAAAAAAAATGCAGTATTATAATCAGCACATGGTAGTTAGGGGCCTGCTACATACTTTGCATTGAGGCCCAGGAGCTTCAGGTTAGTTTGGATAAAAGTTAGTCCAGTTATGAATAGTCGTTATCTATTCATGATTTTCTTTTTCCCTACAAAGACAAATTATCTCCTTCTGTTGATTTATCCAATTCTCCCCTTATGTACAGTCAGGTCCATAAATATTGGGACATCGACACAATTGTAACCTTTTTGTCTCTATACACCACCACAATGGATTTGAAATGAAACGAACAAGATGTGCTGTAACTGCAGACTGTCAGCTGTAATTTGAGGGTATTTACATCCAAATCAGGTGAACGGTGTAAGAATTACAACAGTTTGCATAAGTGCCTCCCACTTGTTGTGGGACCAAAAGTAATGGGACAATTGGCTTCTCTCTATCAGAGAGATAGCAAAAACATTAGGCATGGCCAAAACAATTGTTTGGAACATTCTTAAAAAGAAGGAACGCACCTGTGAGCTCAGCAACACCAAAAGACCCAGAAGACCACAGAAAAAAACTGTGGTGGATGACCGAAGAATTCTTTCCCTGGTAGACTAAACACCCTTCACAACAGTTGGCCAGATCAAGAACACTCTCTAGGAGATAGGTGTATGTGTGTCAAAGTCAACAATCAAGAGAAGACTTCACCAGAGTGAATACAGAGGGTTCACCACAAGATGTAAACCTTGGTGAACCTCAAAAACATGAAGGCCAGATTAGAATGTGCCAAACAACATCTAAAAAAGCCTTCACAGTTCTGGAACAACATCCTATGGACAGATGAGACCAAGATCAACTTGTACCAGAGTGATGGGAAGAGAAGAGTATGGAGAAGGAAAGGAACTGCTCATGATCCTAAGCATACCACCTCATGAGTGAAGCATGGTTGTGGTAGTGTCATGGCGTGGGCATGTATGTCTGCCAATGGAACTGGTTCTCTTGTATTTATTGATGATTTTACTGCTGACAAAAGCAGCAGGATGAATTCTGAAGTGTTTCGGGCAATATTATCTGCTCATATTCAGCCAAATGCTTCAGAACTCATTGGACGGCGCTTCACAGTGCAGATGGACAATGACCCAAAGCATACTACAAAAGCAACCAGAGAGTTTTTTAAGGGAAAGAAGTGGCATGTTATGCAATGGGTTACGGCCAAGTCAATCACCTGACCTGAATCCAAATGAGCATGCATTTCACTTGCTGAAGACAAAACTGAAGGGAAAATGCCCCAAGAACAAGCAGAAACTGAAGACAGTTGCAGTAGAGGCCTGGCAGAGCATCACCAGGGATGAAACCCAGCGTCTGGTGATGTCTATGCGTTCCAGACTTCAGGCTGTAATTGACTGCAAAGGATTTGCAACCAAGTATTAAAAAGTGGAAGTTTGATTTGTGATTATTATTACATCCCATTACTTTTGGTCCCTTAACAAGTGGGAGGCACATATGCAAACTGTTCTAATTCCTACACCGTTCACCTGATTTGGATGTAAATACCCTCAAATTAAAGCTGACAGTCTGCAGTTAAAGCACATCATTCGTTAAAGCACATCTTTCGTTTCAATTCAAATCCATTGTGGTGGTGTATAGAGCCAAAACTTTCAGAATTGTGTCGACGTCCCAATATTTATGGACCTGACTGTATATGATTGATTACAAGCATGTTTGTACACAGTGCCAACAGTTGTGAAACCAAGCACAGGGAGCAGACGCCAAGCTACATTCTCCACCCAAGTGATATCAGCACTAAACTGTTACTCACTAAATCTGTGTGGTCTCTGGTATTTTTCTCTGTGCATTCTCACAATAGACCATTTAAGTTGTTCAGTACAAACTGTATCTTGTCCGTTTACGCTGTCTGTAAATCACAGGCTGATGAGTTTCCTTGGTCTCAGTACTACAATTCATATAATTTAGTCTTTAACAACACATGTTTTGTTATTGTAAAAAAACTGGAGCATAGTTACATGTGAACAGAGGTAGCAGTCACACTGGGTACACACATAATATATATACATACATATATATATATATATATATATATATATATATATGTGTGTAGTTGGTGGGAGGATAGTTACCGTACTGATTTCATATCTTTGTCAGTTTTTGCTCCAGAACCAAGACAAAGAGGCAGAAAACAGAACACACTGAGAGCTGTGACAAGCTCACCTGTTCTAGCTCCTGACATGGAGCCAGAGAGGCAGGAGGTAGTTTTGCTGGAGGAAGCTAAGAGCAGACATTATGGGTCACATTTATTAAGACCACCGTTTTAGACGCCAGTCTAGATAGAGCCCTAAGCAGGGGTGGATCCACCAAATCTATAAAGAGGCGCAGGCCCCTCCATAACTTTGGCGGATCTAGCACCAGTTTCAAATGTAAAACAACTTTCTTGCTGTCTTACATTTAGATCTTTTTCTATGCCTAAAACAGGCGTAGAAAATGTTGAATGGGATGGACCTGCCGGCCCATCCCCAAACCCACCCACGCCACGCCCACAATTTTAGACCGGGCAGCAGTAATGATGAGCGGCATAGGCAATATTCGAATTCGCAATATTTTGCAAATTTTTGGCCGAATATTCGCCATAAATTTGCAAATTAGATAATTCGTGATTTCCAGTCATTGTTCACTTGATTTCGAAAAATTGGCAATGTAAAATATATTTGCGATTAGAATATTCAACACTATTTGTGAATACGAATATATAGCACTATATTCTAAATATTTGTGAATTCTCGAAGTGGCGATATTCAAGATTAAAATTCGCAATTTGAATATTCACACTCAACACTAGGGCGAAGTCCCAGATAGGCGTATTTTAGCTTAGTAAATGACTCCCTATGTGCTCCTCCTCTCAGACATTCAGCTTACAGGAGAACTAACAGATCCCCATGTGTCCTCTGCTACCATCACAGAGAGAGAGAGGGAATATTTTGGAGAATTTGCATAGCTACAGAAAAAGAGAGTCAGCAAGGTAACCAGCTTAAAGCATTACTGATGTTGCTGCTAAAAAAAGGGAAACAAGTTAAGACACCCTATGTACCTTAGATTAAAGGACACAGAGGCCACAACATTTTAGTCAGCAAGGTGATCAGCTTACAGTATTTCAGACCCTGCTATGGAGGGATAACGAGTTTAGACACCCTGCACACTTCAGGTACAATTATGGCCAGTGGTATTATTAGAACTGAGCCCCGTTGTGCAACTTGAAGACATTGTGACAGATTATGGTTGCTAGCTAGTGATCCCACTAGAGACAACTAGAGACTGTGGCAAGAAAAAGAGTAATCTGAGGGCCATTTCTGTGAACATCTGTTTAGCTCATGCTTGGACACCTGGAAAAGAGGCTCAGTGTAAGCTAATTTAGATTCCTAAGTGTGATTTCCCATATTGGGGCAGCTGCTCTGCAGTAGGAAGGACCCTACTTAAAGACTATGTACACCTTTGCGGACAATTTTTTTATGATTGCACTTTACTTGCAGTATCCGGCAGGAAATAATCTCCCAGTCCCCAAATAATTTCAATCCTCCTCCCTCCAATTCCTCCACATGCTCTCTCTCCTCTTTTGACCCTATAACAGAGAAAGAAGTCTCCAGGCTTCTCTCTTCTTCTCGACCCACAACCTGTAGCAGTGATCCTATTCCATCACACCTCCTCCAGTCCCTCTCCCCGACTGTCATCACTCACCTAACTACAATTTTTAACCTCTATCTCTCTTCTGGTATCTTTCCCTCCTCTTTCAAACACTCTATTATCACCATACTACTAAATAAACCATCTCTTGACCCGACCTGTGCTGCTAACTACAGATTTGTTTCTAACCTCCCCTTCATCTCTAAACTCCTTGAACGTCTTGTCTACTCTCGCTTAATAAGCTATCTCTCTGCAAACTCTCTTCTTGACCCCTTACAATCTGCCTTTCGCCCTCTTCACTCTACAGAAACTGCCATTACTAAAGTGTCTAACGATCTCCTAACAGCAAAAAGAAATGGTGACTATTCGCTATTGTTTCTGCTGGATCTCTCTGCAGTGTTTGATACCATAGACCATAAACTCCTCCTCACCATGCGCCACTCAATTGGCCTTAAGGACACTGCTCTCTCTTGGTTCTCTTCCTATCTCTCTGGCTGCTCCTTTAGTGTTTCATTCGCTGGCTCTTCTTCTTCTCCTTTTCCTCTTGATGTCGGCGTTGCTCAGGGCTCAGTACTAGGTACTCTACTCTTCTCCCTCTATACAGCCCCCATCGGACAGACTATCAGTAGATTTGGCTTTCGATACCATCTCTATGCTGACGACACCCAACTATACACTTCATCCCCTGACATCACCACTGCTTTACTCCAAAACTGAACCTCTCAAAAACTATACTTCTTGTCTTTCCCCCATCTACTAACCCAAATAAACTTGATATTTCAATTTCGGTCTGCAGCACTATCATAACTCCTGTGCAACATGCCCGCTGTCTTGGGGCAACATTTGACTCTGATCTTTCCTTTGTTCCCCATATTCAATCACTGAGATCATTGAGATATTTTACAGCCCACTTTGCCGTGTATTGCTGCGAAATACAAATATATTTGCCGTTCATAGTTGTACTTCTCTGTTGAAAAGCCTTTTGTGTAAAAATAGAAAAAAAATTGGGCCTAATTGCCATTCAGCAGTGCAGTGAGATATTTTACAGCCCACATTGCCGTGTATTACTGGCAAAATACAAATATATTTGCCGTTCATAGTTGTACTTATCTGTTGAAAATACTTGTCTGTAAAAATGTAAAAAAAAAATTAGGGCCTAATTGCCGTTCAGCGGTGCAGTCATATATTCTAAAGCCCTGTTTGATGTGTATTGTGGCAAAATAAAAAATATTTGATCTAACATTTGGTTATTTGATCTAACAGTATGTCAGGCGGAGAAGTGCCAGGCCCTGCACAGGGGAGTGGCAGAGGCCTAATTGTTTCTGGAGCAGGCAGAGGTCGCAGCAGAGTACGGGGCCGTGGCAGAAGGGGTCTCTTCGAGAGGCCTGAGCTCCCAGTGTCAGCTAGCGATTCTGTCGTGACCAGCAACCCAGTGGTTCTTGAATGGTTGACTCGATCTTCGACTTCGTCGCAACTTACATCAGACACCTCCAGCCAAGAGTCAGTGGGTTTGTCAGACACAACCCTTAGTTGCCATGGCCCGGGAGCAGGCCCTGTGCCCTCACCTGTCCTCAACATGCTTCTCTCCTTTTCTGTTTCCTCACCGCGAGAAGTATTATATGCTGTGGGGCTCTGCTCCACTTTTCAGCGAGGAAGAGCTACTAGAGGACGGTCAGCAGCTACTGCCCAGCCAAGATGTGGAGGAGACATCCGCCGCTTTCTCCGCTAGGCGTGCAAGTAGTGATGAGGAGAGTGGCGTGGGAGTTGGTGTTGAAAGTGGCTAGGCTCCTGACCCAGAGACGGTTGAGGAGGACATCAGTGACATGCAAACAGTAAACACTACTCGATGATGATGATGTAGCTGATCGCACTTGGGAGCCGGATGACGAAGGGGCTTCATCATCATCGGGAGAAGAGGGTGGCAGCTTGCCCGTGAGCCAGCAAGTCGCTAGCGTGGCCAGGAGTCAGCAGGGTGGCAGCAGTGGCAGGTCGGGAGCCAAATGCGCCGGGGGTAGACCACCCACTTTGCGGGAGCCTACCTGCCCGGGAAGTAGTGGTGCAGGGGCTCAAGGAGGCAGCGGCGGTAGCAGTCAGTCAGTGCGTAGTGTTGGGGGTAAAATCACATACTGAGCTGTGTGGCAAGTTTTTTTTAAGCCGCTGGAGGAGGTGAACGTGGCTGTATGTAGAATCTATGGGCAGAGGGTGAAGCGTGGCCAGGGTGCCAATGTTGGCACTACGGCCCTGCTTCAACATATGCAGCGTCGCCATAAAGTAGCCTGGGACAACAATGGCTCTGATGTAGTGGTCCAGCCTGCCGCAGCAACCGCATCATCGCCCACTGGCACGCACCTGGCAGTCAAGGCTCCAAAACCTCAGACAAAGGAAGCTGTCTGTCCTTCCCATAATATTCCGGCCCTGATGCTCCTCCTCCTCCTGGTCACACATTCTGTCAGCAATCGATCACCGAAGTGATTGCTAAGAGACAACAGTATGCGTGCACGCATCCAACGGCGCAGAAGCTGAATGTGCTCCTGTCCAAGTTGCTGGTGCTGCAGTCCCTCCCTTTCCAAGTGGTGGACTCTGTACCTTTCAGAGAACTGATGTGTCGAGCCGAGGTGAAGAGTCCCAAGCCGTCATTTCTTTGCCAAAAAAGGCAGTATCAGCCCTGCACACACATGTAGAAGAAAAGGTGGGACAGTCATTGAGCCTGTTGGTGTCTGCCAAAGTGCACGGCAGCGCCGACGTCTGGAGCTGTAACTACGGTCAGGGACAATACATGTCCTTTACTGCCCACTGAGTGAATGTGGTTCCTGCACAGCCACACCAGCAACTTAGCCAGGTGACGCCGCTTCAGCCTCCACGTTGCCACGCCGTTGGTCCAGCGACAATGTCCGCCTCTCCCTTCTCATACTCCAACCTGTCCTCAGCCTCCACTGCAGGGACAATGCACAGTGCCCATCCAGCATACCACATGTGCAGGTGGTTTCATACTGGTCTGCACCTTATTTGCCTGGGCGAACGGAGTCACACAGGGGAGGGACTGCTCAATGTCCTTCAGCAAGAGATCGAATCCTGGCTTTCTCCGCGACAACTGACAATTAGAACCATGGTGACCGACAACAGGAAGAACATTGTGTCTGCACTGCATCAAGGAGGGCTGAGCCATGCGCCCTGCATGGCACACGTCTTTAATCTGGTTGTCAAGCAGTTCATGAAGTCTTCCACCCATCTGCAAGACATCCTAAAAATGGTCAGGAAACTTTGCATGCACTTCAGACACTCGTACACCCCAAAGCACACCCTCCGTGAGCTGCAGCAGCAGAACGGCATCCCCCAACATAGGCTGATATGCGACGTTTCCACCGGTTGGAATTCCACCCTCCATATGTTGGACTGACTGTACGAACAGAGAAAGACCATTAACGATTTCCTGATGATCCAAGTGGACAAGAGTACTCCAGCCAGTGGCAGCTCATGCGTGACACCTGCCGTTTGCTCAGGCCCTTTGAGGAGGCCACGTGATTTGTCAGTTGCCAGGACTACGGGATGAACAACGTAATTCCACTGCTTCATGTCCTGGAACAGATCCTGCTACATATGGCTGGTCAGGGGACTAGAGACATGGCGCCTAGATCTCATGACTACATGAGCCCTGTAGGGGCTGAACTGGAGGAGAAGGACATTGGAGCACAAGCAATGTCTTGCAAAATGGGTGGTTTTCCTACACAAGTGACAGGAGTGGAGGAGCAGGAGCAGCCAGAGGAGCTACAGGGTGATGAGGAAGATGAGGCAGAGGACCCAGACACACCGTGGCAGTATGCAGTGGAGTCTCTCCGAGTCACTTGGTCAAATGGCCCGCTGCATGCTCACTTGCTTGGGTAGTGATAGCCGAATTGTCACCATTCGACAGAGGGATTACTTCTGGCTCTCCACCTTGTTGAACCCTCGCTACCAGTCCAAAATGGGGGCCTTTTTTACACCCACTGAGAAGAGGAGAAACTAAACTACTATAGAGACATCCTATGTAGTCAGTTGGCCGCTGCCTATCTGCGCCATCGTCCATCCTCTCGCAGGTCTGACCGGGGGGGGGCCCTCTGCACTCATGTGCTACTGCCATGGCTGCTGGGGAGGGGTGGAGTGGCAGGAGCAGTACCAGAAACATCAGTAGCAGCCTGAGTCTACAGATGCTGATGAGCAGCTTTCTTCACCCGCATAGTGAAGAAACTACTCACGAGCAGCTAGAGGTAGAGCAGAACCTGAACCATCAGGTGGTGGCATACTTGGAGTGCACCCTGCCAGCTGACCTTGAAGATATGCTGGACTACTGGGCAGCCAAACTGGATTTGTGGCCGCAACTGGCCAAGTTTGCCCTGGAAAAGCTGTCCTGCCCGGCCAGTAGTGTGGAATCAGAGAGGGTTCTTAGTGCGGTGGGGGCCATAGTTACACCAAGAATGTGGAGAGACTGACCTTTGTCAAGATGAATCAGGCTTGGATCAGCAAGGATTTCCACCCACCATTTCCTGATGCATCAGACTAGATTATCCATGGTGCCACACCAACACTTTGACAAAAGAGACTGGTTTCTTCTGGCTACCTGCCTCAGCTACTATTCTGATGCTGCCACCAGCCTGATGCCACACATCTGATGCCAAGTGCTCCTTTTTTCACCCAGCATCTTCAGCGGATACTGGTATTGCCACCCACCTTTACACTCTGTTACCTTGCCACTCTGTGGTCTCCAGATGCTGCTTCTACCTCCACTCTATGTCACCTTGCCACTCTGTGACCTCCGGATGCTGCCGCCACCTCCAGACTCTGTGATTGGGCCACTCTGTGGTCTCCTCATGCTGCTTTCACCTCACCACTATGTCACTTTGTCACTCGGTGGTCTTCTCATGCTGCCGCCACCTACACACTCTGTCATTGTGCCACTCTGTGGCCTCCAGTTGCTGCCGCCACCTCCACACTCTGTAATTGTGCCAATCTGAGGCCTCCTGATGCTGCTGCCGCCTACAAACTCTGTCATTGGGCCACTTTGTGGTCTTCTCATGCTGCTGCCACCTCCACACTATGTCACCTTGCCACTCTGTGGCCTCCTCATGCTGCTGCCACCTCCACACTCTGTCATTGTGCCACTATGCGGCCTCCTCATGCTGCTGCCACCTCCACAACGGATCCTGTCTGTGTAGCAGCTGTAAGGCCTGTATGGTCCCATCAGAAATGGTCCCATCAGAAATGGCTCCCATCAGAAATGGCTTGTGATTTGGTAGCCAAAAGCAAGAGTGGGTACAAAACACAGAAGACATGCAAATATTCCGTTCACGTGTCATCTCTGTTTTGGATCCACTCCTATTTTTTTGGCATTAGCAATACTAATGGATTACTGACAAAATGCTGGACGAGTGAAGGCGAATGCTCCACAGACAGGATTCGTTTTTTGTGGGTTATTGTTCTGACGGATCTGAAGAAGGACAAAATAATAAGCGACGTCCACACACACTTACTGCTGACACCCTCTCCACTCTGTCAGCGGGGCTCTACTTGTATAAGCGTTTAATAGAACAGGTTCTGTAGACATCTATGTGGAATCAGCTGACGACGGTGTAAAAGGAGTGCGCTTTTTCTTAGCGCTAACATCGACCCTTAACGCTGAGTTCATACTTGAGTTATGTGGTCAGTTCTGGCCCCGTGACTCCCCTGTCATCTGCATGTCATACGGACTCACAGTATTATTTCACTACCAAAGCAGACTCCCTATGTGTGTTACTGCAAGGCACAGTGTTCTACATCACTATAAAGGCTCTGTGCAGGCAGGAAATAGCCATTTTTTTTATGTAATTCGCCGCAAATTTATTTTTTCAAAGAAATTCGGCAAATCAATTTTTTTAAAAATTCACTCATCTCTATTCTTAACAGTAAAATAAGGGTTGAGATTTGATGAGTGTTTATAATGTCATAGAGCAAAGATAAGGAGCCCGTCAGCGCCCTGTCTGACGTAGCAGAAAGCAAATTCTGATCCTGCTAGTAAAACATCTCAGAGAAAAGGACTCCATATTTTTAATAAAGACCAATTGGAAAAACGATGATCTTTAGCTCATAATGAGTACAATGCACAAAAATTGCTCCCAAAGGTGTATATATCCTTTAATAAGTCCTTGGATGCAGTCATTTCCACTGTGGATAAGGACAAACTATTCCTTTTCCTGGAGCATGCACAGATGAGGTGGATCCAAGGAGAGGGATATTTCTGGCCCCATCCACAGTGGAAGTGATGCCTGTCCATAGCTCAGGCTAAAAACCTCGTGAAGGATATGACATCATCAAAAGCTGGACATTCAGACGAGGAGAATCATGTGACCAAGTTTTCAGAAAGCTGATCCATGCAACTTTATATATTATAAACTTTCACCAACAGGTATGGTATGTTTTGTGTAATTAGGCTGGTTTTGCGGTACTTTGCAGGGAATGCTGTGTAAAATAAAAGGCATAAGAAATCTTGCTCTGACATCTTTGTTGGCTTTCTGAGCATTCTACTTTCATAAAGAATGAGAGAAAAAAGTTCTACTACTTTAGGAACTTCTGGTGCTGCTCATCCTGGGAAAAGTGCAAGGATGGCCTAATCTCTTGTCCTCCGCACGTAAGATGTAGAGGGACATTGGCTCCACTAATAAAAGTCATATGTTTATGATGTTTAGTTTGATGACATTTACATATGTCAATTTCTATCATACCGCCGCGGTCCCGGGTGCCATGTTAAGCGGTGATCTGCTGCCAGTGTTTCCTTGCAGCCCTGGCCACAGCATGCTTGCTGCTTGTTTCCTGCAGCATTTCCTTAAGGGCCGACGCACGTCACTTCCTGTCTTTTATGGGTCTGATCATTTGACCTCGCCAATTAATCCTAGCCCTTCTGCACATATATAAGTGACTCAGCCCCCTCGGTGTAAAGGTCCTTGTGCCCTGCTAAGATTTCTGATATCCGCTTGTGTTCCTGACTCGTACTTGTGTTCCTGGATTCTGCTACCCGTTTGATCCCTGCTTGCTTGCTTTGACTCTGCTGTTGCCGATCCCGATTGCCTAACCAGTACCTGTGCCGCCTGACCTGATCTTTTGCCTGTCTGACTTCGCCTCTGCCTCATCCTTCGGTCCTGCACTGTTGCTCCTGGTAACAACTCAGCCTGCTGACAACGCTTGTACCTCTGGTACCTTTCTCAGGTACCACCTGGACCAGCTGCCTCGTGTGCCTATCCTCCTCAAGAAGTAGCGACCTGGTGTTCCCCCCGGGAAAGTCTATCCCCACCATCAGGGGTACTGTAAAGATCGAGGGGTTCACTTAGACAACGCCCTTAGAGGAGGTAGGACACGTGAGGCCATGGACCCCACTGATCACCCCAAGCCTGTCGTTCAGGAATTGTGACATGAAGTGAGGCGTCAGAGCGAACGTCAGGATGTCATGATGCAGTTCATGCAAAGTGTTACTGCTCACCTGGATGCCATCTCTTCTCCAGCTACTGCAGGGTCGCCAGTTGCTGCTACTCCTGCAATTATCACACCGGTGAATCCGGATTTGTGTGCCGCTGGTGTGCAACTCCCTCTGCCATCACGCTATGGTGGAGATCCAAAAACGTGTTGTGGATTCCTGAACCAGTGTCTGATCCACTTTGAGTTGTATGGGCAGAAGTTTCTCACTGAGCAGTCCAAGGTTGCCTTCATTGTGTCCCTGCTGTCTGATGAGGCCCTTGCTTGGGCAAATCCTATTTGGGAACATGGAGGTCCAGAGACCACTAATCTGCAGTCTTTCCTGGCTACCTTCCTGCTGGTCTTTGAAGGACCCGGCCGCATGTCCTCTGCTGCATCAGTTCTGCTGCGTCTACGACAGGGTTTCTCGTCTGTGGGTCAGTACACCATACAGTTTTGTACCCTGGTTGCAGAACTTGCATTGAACAATGAGACTCAACTGGCGGTGTTCTGGAAGGGCCTTTCAGACCGGATTAAGGATGAATTAGGCTACTTTCACACTGGCGTTTTGGTTTCCGTTTGTGAGATCCGTTCAGGGCTCTCACAAGCGGTCCTAAACAGATCAGTTTTGCCCTGTTGCATTCTGAATGGATAAAGATCAGTTCAGAATGCATCAGTTTGCCTCCATTCCGCTCTGGAGGCGGACACCAAAACGCTGCTCGCAGCATTTTGGTGTCCGCCTGATGATGCGGAGGCAAACGGATCCTTCCTGACACACAATGTAAGTCAATGGGGACGGATCAGTTTTCACTGACACAATGCAAAACGGATCCGCCCCCATTGACTTTTAATGGTGTTCAGGACGGATCTGTTTTGGCAATGTCAAAGATAATACAAATGGATCCATTCTGAACGGATACATGCGGTTGCATTATCGGTGCGGATCCGTCTGTTCAGATCCATGACGGATTTGCACCAAACGTGAGTGAAAGTAACCTTAGCTGGTCGCGACCGTCCGTCTACTCTGAATGACCTGATCACCTTGGCCACAAGGATAGATATGCGTTCTAAGGAACGTTCTAAGGAGGTCGCATGCACCAGAAGACCACCTCGTTTGGCTCCATCCTTCCAGAGGCAGGTTCTTCCTCTAGTGTCCACCCCATCTAAAGAGCCCATGCAAATAGAGCACCTTCGATTGTCTGACCAGGAACGTTTACGCCGCAAAGCAAGGCCCACTTTGTGTATAATTTCTGCGTCCACAGAAGCCGATAAACGCCAATGTCTAGGATCAGTTGGTGAGGTGACTCTCTCTCACAAGGGAGTCACACTGTCTGTACCTACAGTACAGACCAAAAGTTTGGACACACCTTCTCATTCAAAGAGTTTTCTTTATTTTCATGACTATGAAAATTGTAGATTCACACTGAAGGCATCAAAACTATGAATTAAGACATGTGGAATTATATACATAACAAAAAAGTGTGAAACAACTGAAAATATGTCATATTCTAGGTTCTTCAAAGTAGCCACCTTTTGCTTTGATTACTGCTTTGCACACTCTTGGCATTCTCTTGATGAGCTTCAAGAGGTAGTCACCTGAAATGGTTTTAACTTCACAGGTGTGCCCTGTCAGGTTTAATAAGTGGGATTTCTTGCCTTATAAATGGGGTTGGGACCATCAGTTGCGTTGTGGAGAAGTCAGGTGGATACACAGCTGATAGTCCTGCTGAATAGACTGTTAGAATTGGTATTATGGCAAGAAAAAAGCAGCTAAGTAAAGAAAAACGAGTGGCCATCATTACTTTAAGAAATGAAGGTCAGTCAGTCCGAAAAATTGGGAAAACTTTAAAAGTGTCCCCAAGTACAGTCACAAAAACCATCAAGCACTACAAAGAAACTGGCTTACATGCGGACCGCCCCAGGAAAGGAAGACCAAGAGACACCTCTGCTGCGGAGGATAAGTTCATCCGAGTCACCAGCCTCAGAAATCGCAGGTTAACAGCAGCTCAGATTAGAGACCAGGTCAATGCCACACAGAGTTCTAGCAGCAGACACATCTCTAGAACAACTGTTAAGAGGAGACTGTGTGAATCAGGCCTTCATGGTAGAATATCTGCTAGGAAACCACTGCTAAGGACAGGCAACAAGCAGAAGAGACTTGTTTGGCCTAAAGAACACAAGGAATGGACATTAGACCAGTGGAAATCTGTGCTTTGGTCTGATGAGTCCAAATTTTAGATCTTTGGTTCCAACCACCGTGTCTTTGTGCGACGCAGAAAAGGTGAACAGATGGACTCTACATGCCTGGTTCCCACCGTGAAGCATGGAGGAGGAGGTGTGATGGTGTGGGGGTGCTTTGCTGGTGACACTGTTGGGGATTTATTCAAAATTGAAGGCATACTGAACCAGCATGGCTACCACAGCATCTTGCAGCGGTATGCTATTCCATCCGGTTTGCGTTTAGTTGGACCATCATTTATTTTTCAACAGGACAATGACCCCAAACACACCTCCAGGCTGTGTAAGGGCTATTTGACCATGAAGGAGAGTGATGGGGTGCTGCGCCAGATGACCTGGCCTCCACAGTCACCGGACCTGAACCCAATCAAGATGGTTTGGGGTGAGCTGGACCGCAGAGTGAAGGCAAAAGGGCCAACAAGTGCTAAGCATCTCTGGGAACTCCTTCAAGACTGTTGGAAGACCATTTCAGGTGACTACCTCTTGAAGCTCATTAAGAGAATGCCAAGAGTGTGCAAAGCAGTAATCAAAGCAAAAGGTGGCTACTTTGAAGAACCTAGAATATTACATATTTTCAGTTGTTTCACACTTTTTTGTTATGTATATAATTCTACATGTGTTAATTCATAGTTTTGATGCCTTCAGTGTGAATCTACAATTTTCATAGTCATGAAAATAAAGAAAACTCTTTGAATGAGAAGGTGTGTCCAAACTTTTGGTCTGTACTGTACATTCTTGGACTCTGGGTCAGCCGGTTAACCTCATTCAGCAAGCTCTGGTTCATCAGTACCGGCTTCCTACCATCCGTTTAGAAAGGCCTCTGTCAGTGGCTTCAGTAAATTGACTGCCACTTCCTGAACCTGTGCTTTCTGTTAATACGTCCCCTAAGTTGCAAATAGGGGTTCTCCATTCAGAGATGATCTCCTTCTATGTGCTGCCAGCATCCGTGAATCCTGTTATCCTTGGTCTTCGCCGGCTGCGTCAGCACACTCCAGTTCTAGACTGGCACTCCTGTCAGATCCTGCGTTGGGGATCTTCCTGCCAGTCTACCTGCTTCCTTGCCTACTGTACCTGTAGACCTGCCTGGACTTCCGCAGCAGTATGCCAGTTTTGCAGATGTCTTCAATAAGAAAGAGGCTGAGACCCTGCCTCCTCATCGTCCTTATGATTGTCCGATTGACCTTTTGCCTGGTGCCACTCCTCCTCGCGGTCGAGTCTACGCACTCTTCCTTCCTGAGAACCAAGCGATGTCTGATTACATCAAGGAGAATCTAGAGAGGGGGTTTATCTGGAAATCTACTTCACCAGCCGGTGCCAGGTTCTTCTTTGTGCAATAAAAAGATGGATCCTTACGGCCCTGTATTGACAATCAAGGTCTGAATAAGGTCACAGTCAAGAATCGATACCCTCTTCCGCTAATCTCTGAACTCTTTGACAGGATCGGGGGAGCTAAGGTCTTCACAAAATTCGATCTGCACAGCACATACAACCTTATCCACATTCGAAAGTGGAAGACTACTTTCAACACTCGTGATGGACACTACGAGGATCTCGTCATACCCTTCGGTCTATGCAATGCTCCCGCGGTATTCCAGGAGTTGGTAAACGATATCTTCCGGGACCTACTCTATGTCTGCTTGATAGTGTACCTGGACGATATACTGATCTATTCTCCAGATTTTACCACTCACCGGAGGCATGTACGTTTAGTTTTACAGCGTTTGAGAGAGAATCGACTTTATGCCAAACTCGAGAAATGCAACTTTGAAAAATCTACTGTACCGTTCCTCGGATACATCATCTCGGATGCTGAGTTGCAGATGGATCCTGAAAAATTGAATGCAGTAATGGACTGGCCCCGCCCACAGGGTATTCGTGCTATACAGCGCTTCCTTGGATTTGCTCATTTCTATCGTCAGTTCATCCCGAATTTTTCATCTCTTACATCTCCGATCTTCGCTCTTACTAAGAAAGGGGTGAATGCGAGAGACTGGACTGAGGCAAGGCCACCTTCATCCAATTAAAAAGGTCCTTTGCTTCAGCACCTGTACTGCATCATCCCGATGTTTCCCGCTAATTCTTTTTAGAAGTGGACGCCTCCTCCATAGGAGCTGGTGCTGTTTTACTACAGAAAGGTTCCAAAGGCAAGATGTTTACATGTGGATTCTCCTCCAAGCTATTCTCCCCTGCTGAGAGGAATTACTATATAGGAGACAGAGAGCTTCTGGCCATAAAACTTGCCTTGGAGGAGTGGCGTTATCTATTGTAGGGGGCCCTGCATCCAGTAATAATCTTCACCGACCACAAGAACCTTACATATCTGCAGACGGCCCAGCTTCTGAACCCTGGTGGAACAGTGGTTTCACACCCGCTGGTTCGTGACACCTGGCAGTTTTCTCAAAACATCCAGAAGGCTCCCCGAAAAAGGAAAGACATCCTGGAAGAGTTGCAGCTGAAACCTCCCTACACCTCCCAGAAAACAGCCCTCTGTAAAATTTAGCTGTGTGTGGCACTGGGATGCTGAGAGGGTGGTGCCTCATCGTGAGGGTGTGGTGCATAAATGGAGGTGTTGACTGTTGGCAGAAAAATTATTTTTGCACTGCATTCCTGGAAGCCAATTTAAAGGGCTTCTGTCACCCCACTAAACCGCTCCATCCTCAATGCGCCTGCGCCGATGACTTCACATCTACACCTGGCGCAGGCGTATTGAGGATGGAGCGGCCGAGCGAGCGGCCGCCTCTCAGTGCGCCTGCGCCGATTGAAGACAGGTACGGCCGCGGCGCAGGCGCCAGATTTTGAATGCAAACAGGCAGGGCCAGCAGAGAACGATTCCGTTCCCTGGCCCTGTCAATCAACATGAGGAGGGGGCGTCTTTTGGATCGGAGGATGCGGCTGCTACCAGCAAGTAGCCGCCCTACTTGCTGGTAGCAAGGTAATTTACATATTTTAAAAGCACGTTTTAAACAAAATCTACTGGACCAAAATGATTAATTAGATTATGTAGGCATAAATCGCAGTGTAGAGATTATAAGTAAGCAAAAAAAAAGGTTTAGTGGGGTGACAGAAGCCCTTTAAAGAAGTTTTTAAAAGTTGTAAGTACAGTATGTTGATTGTACAAAGAATATACTCACTTCCTATACACAGCGGGGTGAAGGATACATGGAGCAATTTCATTCCAGAAACAAGGAAAAACATGCATATTCCACATATACAAAACATATAGCCACATGGCTAACCACTAGGTTCCAGCTCTACCACATCCTTAGAAGAGAAAACACAGAAGAGAAACTAAGGCTCGTTTCAAAGTGGCTTTATGGTTTCCATTTATAACATACATAGTAATGTACAGTCGTGGCCAAAAGTTTTGAGAATGACACAAATATTAGTTTTCACAAAGTTTGCTGCTAAACTGCTTTTAGATCTTTGTTTCAGTTGTTTCTGTGATGTAGTGAAATATAATTACACGCACTTCATACGTTTCAAAGGCTTTTATCGACAATTACATGACATTTATGCAGAGAGTCAGTATTTGCAGTGTTGGCCCTTCTTTTTCAGGACCTCTGCAATTCGACTGGGCATGCTCTCAATCAACCTCTGGGCCAATTCCTGACTGATAGCAAGCCATTCTTTCATAATCACTTCTTGGAGTTTGTCAGAAATAGTGGGTTTTTGTTTGTCCACCCGCCTCTTGAGGATTGACCACAAGTTCTTAATGGGATTAAGATCTGGGGAGTTTCCAGGCCATGGACCCAAAATGTCAACGTTTTGGTTCCCGAGCCACTTAGTTATCAATTTTGCCTTATGGCACGGTGCTCCATCGTGCTGGAAAATGCATTGTTCTTCACCAAACTGTTGTTGGATTGTTGGAAGAAGTTGCTGTTGGAGGGTGTTTTGGTACCATTCTTTATTCATGGCTGTGTTTTTGGGCAAAATTGTGAGTGAGCCCACTCCCTTGGATGAGAAGCAACCCCACATATGAATGGTCTCAGGATGCTTTACTGTTGGCATGACACAGGACTGATGGTAGCGCTCACCTTTTCTTCTCCGGACAAGCCTTTTTCCTGATGCCCCAAACAATCGGAAAGAGGCTTCATCGGAGAATATGACTTTGCCCCAGTCCTCAGCAGTCCATTCACCATATTTTCTGCAGACGATCAATCTGTCCCTGATGTTGTTTTTGGAGAGTAGTGGCTTCTTTGCTGCCCTTCTTGGCACCAGGCCATCTTCCAAAAGTCTTCGCCTTAATGTGCGTGCAGATGCGCTCACACCTGCATGCTGCCATTCCTGAGCAAGCTCTGCACTGGTGGCACTCCGATCCTGCAGCTGAATCCTCTTTAGGAGACAATCCTGGCGCTTGCTGGACTTTCTTGGACGCCCTGAAGCCTTCTTAACAAGAATTGAACCTCTTTCCTTGAAGTTCTTGAAGATCCTATAAATTGTTGATTTGAACTGCAATCTTAGTAGCCACAATATCCTTGTCTGTGAAGCCATTTTTATGCAATGCAATGATGGCTGCACGCGTTTCTTTGCAGGTCACCATGGTTAACAATGGAAGAACAATGATTTCAAGCATCACCCTCCTTTTAACAGGTCAAGTCTGCCGTTTTAACCCAATCAGCCTGACATAATGATCTCCAGCCTTGTGCTCGTCAACATTCTCACCTGAGTTAACAAGACGATTACTGAAATGATCTCAGCAGGTCCTTTAATGACAGCAATGAAATGCAGTGGAAAGGTTTTTTTGGGATTAAGTTAATTTTCATGGCAAAGAAGGACTATGCAATTCACCTGATCACTCGTCATAACATTCTGGAGTATATGCAAATTGCTATTATCAAAACTTAAGCAGCAACTTTTCCAATTTCCAATATTTATGTAATTCTCAAAACTTTTGGCCTTGACTGTACATACTGCACATACATACGTGAAGATTCTGACAGTTCTCATGTACTAATAATGGAGTTTGGTGTTTTTGACAATAAGAATAGTGCTGCAAACTTCTTGAAGGGAATGTACAGGAAATTACATACTACTTAATTCAAGTTTTATTATATTTCAGTGTTAATAGTTGTCAATATTACAAAGAAGGACATTAATATGTTTTCATGTAGTGCATGAGTAATAAAGCATTCAATTTGCACTTAGTAGAGTGTCCAGTTCTCTCATCTGAGAATGAAAAATACAACAATGGAAGCAAAACATATGGCAAGTTGAACATATCCATCCCAATTGTGGTTGTGATATAATGAGTACAAATATCCTAAAGGGATGAATTCCCACATCAGTACACACCAGGGGGCCCACTGAATCCTAACAAACATAAAAAAGAAGAAAAAGAAGAGAAAAGAAGTAAAAAAAAAAAGGGGCAACAAAAAAGTTTCCTTCCCTCTCCAATCACCTCCTAATTCTGATATCATTGGGTATCGCCCCTATACTCCCAAATACCATCTCCATCCCATACTTTTGTCAATTATTTGATGTGTGTCTGAAGAAAGACTAGTTAATTGGTCATTGACTATTATCCAAGAAAGGTTAGCCTTTACCATAGTCCACTACAAGCTGCCAATAGTAATTTTGGCTGCCAAAAATATATTGTATATACTACATAAGCTTTCATTTATTTGAAAGAGACAAAGAGCCATTAAGAAGAGCAGCAAAGGTTTCAAAGAAGACCAAATATCTGACCAAAACCATGCCACTATGGGATAGTGCCAACAAACATGGGAACAAGTGGAGCGAGAAGGAGGACGGGAGTGGTAGTGGCGCAATAATTATGTACAGTAGCAATTGTCATACTGATGCCCCCTAGGGCCAGGGCAGTGATTGGAGAGCTCACCTTTTCTTCCCTCAGGACCCAACCTGATTTGGGGGCTCCTGCCTGATGGTAGTTGGGGTGCCCTTGGTGTTGTGAATTTGGTGTGGGTCAAAGGCAGGAGGTGCAGTGGCCGGTGAATGGTGCTGGAGTCAGTAACCAGGCCAGTTGTAGGAAAATAACAGTGCAGAATGGGAGTTGAAGAATATCCAACAGTATCAAACCACAGTTCCAAATAATTCACTGTGCAAAGCTTCCCAGATAGCAATGTCGGCCAGGAAAGGAATCGTAGTACTTCTTCCCTCTATCTCTCCAGTGTCTCTCTCTGCAGAATCGAATACTGTATCTAAAGTATTAACAGGCACTCGGTCATCAGGAATTGTACCAAAAACAAATATTTACTATATCAAATATAAAAAAGTAAATATCCGCACAATCATCCACTGTATTATATTATATCAAATACAAATAGAAAAAGCTAATTAAAAAAATAATGTATAAAAAAGGGAAATAGATTATACAGAGATCAGTTATGTGTTTACCTGTCCAACTCAGTGACAAGCAGTGCACTGCTGACAATGTGTCTGTCACCGAGGAAGGCAGGAACACACCCTGATCAGTGCATATATATGTATCAGAATCCAGGAAAG
Organism: Bufo gargarizans; assembly: GCF_014858855.1. Taxonomy (NCBI): domain Eukaryota; kingdom Metazoa; phylum Chordata; class Amphibia; order Anura; family Bufonidae; genus Bufo; species Bufo gargarizans. Next base: position 70,688,418 of record NC_058080.1, read on the forward strand.
GCTGTGCAGTATAAACCTAATCTGTCCAGGACTACATCTAATTAAAAACATCTAATTGACCTTTTTATCTCCAGAAAAATGTCACTTTATCATAATTTCATTTCGTTCATGTCCGTGATTATATACAGTAGATAATAGCTTGATTCAAATGTTGTATGTATTTTCGATAATAAATCGTTGTATTTTAGACGATATTATAATGGGTTCAATTTCATTCATAAATCAATGCACATGACTATCAGCAAAAAAAAGTCCTGTTCCATTCATAGATCAATATACATGATTTTCAGCATAAAAAGATAACTTGATCCAGATGTTAATAATCAATATTTATGATTCATAGTATATATATATTATGTCCCTTGATGGATATAAATTATGGTATAATTAATAACTTGATCAATTGTTATCAATGTGTTGCAGTTATTTATGCATATTATATGTCTTTCTTATTTTGCAAAAGGTTTATATGTTACCACATTGTAGACGTTCTCTGAAGTTGGTCTTCTACGTGAGCAATATTCCATTCCTAGACCGAGTTTCCTTTGCTCCCTGTGTTGCAGCCTGGTGCGTGCCCTGTATTCAGCGTCCCACGTGATCGGACTTCTTACTCAAATGTAGCACGCTGTTATTTGGTATGCTTCGGCTCTATGTATCAGCGATTCAAGTATTGCGTTGCTGTATCAGGCTGTGGCTGTACCGGGGGTCTCTCTCTGGATTACTGAAGTCTTGCCATACGCGTTTCGGAGCAACAAGCTCCTTCCTCAGTGGCTCCTATCAGTAATCCATATGTTGCTACTATTTATACCCCAAAACATGGGTGGAGCGGGTTACTCTCTAGGGTTCTTTTAAGAGGTGAAATGGATCCTGGCATTATTCAGGTTATACCGTCAATGAGTATACTAATATATATTAAAAACATATTTAAAAAATATATATATATATATATATTGAGAAAAACGGTCTTTATAATCACTACACATAATAAACAGGGTAAACAAACTACAGAGATGTCTATACCAATCTAATTCCACCCATTACCAAAAACATATTTTTGTTTTCTATGCAAAGTTTATACATATATTTGTTCAATATTAAAGGGTTTCTACCACTTTGATTTCACATAATTAGGTGTCAGACACTAGCGATCCGCTAGTGTCTGCTCTGCCAAACAATCCCAATATAATAGCTTTTGGGGCAGCCGTTTACCTAAAAAAAGAACTTATATTAATATGCTAATGACCCTCTAGGTGCTATGGGGGCGTCATTAGCACCTAGAGGATCGGTCTACCTTCACAAGATGCCGCCGCCCAGCGCGTCCCTCCAGCCCGCCCATCTCCTCCGGAATGCGATCAAACGGACACTTCACGCGCATGCGCCGTGCGCGGCTGTATTCGGCGCATGCGCAGTGAATGTCCGACCGCTTCCCTGCTCAGACATCTCCACTGCGCCTGCGCCGATGACGTCACAGTGCTCCATCGGCGCAGGCGCAGTGGAGATGTCTGAGCAGGGAAGCAGTCGGACATTCACTGCGCATGTGCCGAATACAGCCGCGCACGGCGCATGCGCGTGAAGTGTCCGTTTGATCGCATTCCGGAGGAGATGGGCGGGCTGGAGGGACGCGCTGGGCGGCGGCATCTTGTGAAGGTAGACCGATCCTCTAGGTGCTAATGACGCCCCCATAGCACCTAGAGGGTCATTAGCATATTAATATAAGTTCTTTTTTTAGGTAAACGGCTGCCCCAAAAGCTATTATAGCAGGATTGTTTGGCAGAGCAGACACTAGCGGAGCGCTAGTGTCTGACACCTAATTATGTGAAATCAAAGTGGTAGAAACCCTTTAAAATAAAAACTAAATAAAAAAAATACTCTCTTCTAAGGGTATTGCTTCCCCACTAATTGGAATCTATCTGTAAAATATATTTAAAAAACCCATCAAAAACGCATCTGCGTTTTTGATGCATTTTTGGATAAATGAGTAATTTATATATTATAAACATTAAAGAACCATCTAGAACTTATATAATTGTGTAATTATATATATTATAGCTCATACATGGAAGAAAAGGGCATATACCTATATATTTTGTATTTCTCTTATATCATCTTCATATTTCCATTTCTGTATGTTCCTCCTCTCTGTTTTCTATGTTTTTTTTAATTTCTTTTTTATTTCTTATTTCAGATGGACCTTATCAAGAGAACATACTTCATAGAGAGAGTAAGATTGGGGATGGGGACCTCCCGCAGAGGTGAGATCGAGGTGCTGGTACACAGCCAGACCATTTCTGCATTCAGGCCATTTGGGATTATAGTATTAAACTCTAAAATTTTCCTAGATTCTTTTCTTGACATAGATGCTATGTGATCCCTTCCTCTCCACTGTTTCCTCACTTTTTCAAGGGCTATAAGGTAACTGTTGATGGATCTTCATCGTGGAACTCTTTATAAGGTTTGGATAACCCTTTTTATTGTTGTTTATATGTTCGGATATTCTTTTCTTTAATGTACATTTGGTTCTACTTATGTATTGTTTATTACATGGACATTGTATTATGTATATTACATCTGTCGAATTGCATGTCAGATTAGCCTTAATCTAGTCTAAACAAAAAGAATTCCTTGCGGATTGTACCATAGTAGTCTTTTTGGGGAATTTAGTAGTTTTACAATGGTTACATACCCCACACCTGAAAAATCCTTTCAGATCTAACCAATTGTTTTCGTTATTCCAGTTCTTTTATATGAGGGGGCAATTTTTAATGTGCTCTTGGATAAGTTATTTTTGGAATTGAGGATAGAATTGATCCTACTATTTTATCTTCTAATATTTGATTTGTGATTTTTTTTTTATATCCTTTTATAATGACTGTTAAAAGGTAAAATAATTTGTAAGTTATCATATTGATTTTTTGAAAATTGTAGTTATTGTGAAGAAAGTTTCTCTCTCCATAGATCTAACTTTATTTAAGGATACTCTTTTATTAAGAATTGTTCACTCAATTGTTGTGCCTCCTTCTCAAATTGTTCATCCATGGTACAATTCCTTTTTAGTCTAAATTGGCTGGTTGGTATATTTATCAGCCATCTTAGTAGTTGGCAACTTGAAAAGAGTATGTAACTATTTTTCGTGACTGTTTTTTGGTATGCGCTACAAATTAAATTGTGATTTTGTCTCATAATTGTTATATCCCAAAAATCCACCTTCTCCCTACTGATATTTGTGGTAAAGCTCAAGTTCCTTCCATTCATATTAATATCTCTTATAAATGTTTGTAAATCCTCTTCCGATTTTCGCAAAATAAAAATATTATCATCCATATAACAACGCCAGATCACCAGGTTCTCCCCCAGCTTGGGAGTGATGATCTCAGCTTCTCAATGGGCCATAAAAAGATTGGCATAACTGGGGGCGAATCTGGTGCCCATGGCGGTCCTCCTAGTTTGTAAATAAAAATCTGAACCATAATAAAAATAATTATGTGAGACTACATATTCCACCCCTTCTACTATGAATTCTATTTGATTCTCGTGTATTTTACCAATTGTTGTAGCCTATTTCTGAGTGCTTCCACACCCTGTGCATGAACAATAATTGTATATAATGAGTTTACGTCCATTGTCCCTAAAATCCAATGGTCTTCTATTTCTAATTTCTCCAATATCGCTATAATTTCTGCTGTATTATTTATATGACGGTGTATCTCTCACAATTGGCTGTAAAATCCTATCTATATATTGAGCTAAATTCGATGAAATAGATCATATACCTGAAATAATAGTTCTTCCAGGTGGATTTTTATGAATATTTGGAATACAATAAAAAAAATTGTATCCTCTGCTGTGTTTTCATTATATATGTATATTCATGTTCTAACAAATTCCTTTATCAAACCCTTTTTTACATTATTTAGCAAGTTCCTTTGAATAATCTTGCGTTGGGTCTTTTTTTAAATCCTATATGTGTTCTTATCAGATATTTGTTTTATGCACTCCTTATCATAGTCCTCTGAATCTAGAATCACAATAGCCCCTCTTTTGTCTGTAGGCCTGATTATTATATTTTCAGATTTCTGCAGTTGTTTAATGGCCTGAATTTCCTGTTTTGATAAATTATTCTTGATACTTTTATTGCGTAATTTTCCTAATTCCTAATTGTCCGACTATACACATTTTCAAAATGTCACTATTTCTTGTTTTGGATTTTTCTTTTTTTTTTTTTCCCTAATTCTGTATGCATATATCTTGGGGATTCTATATTGCTTTTTACAATTGGATTTTTCATATAATATTTTTTCAAGCAAACTTTCCTTATGAATTTCTCTATCCTAATCTAAACCCGTAGTGGGTGAAAATTTTAAACAGAGCTTCTGTTCATTTAATCTTGCTCAAAACTATTAGTGATGAGCGGCGGGGCAATATTTGAATTCGCAATATTTCGCAAATATTTAGTTGAATATTCGTCAAATATTCGGGAATTCCAGAATTTGAGATTATATTCTTGATTGCGAAAATCGGCAATGTGTTATTCGCGTAATGCATGCAAAATACCGGCGAGGGTCACTTATGCTACATTTTTCAAGCTGGTATAAGTTTCCTGAGACTGGAGAAAATGGTTGGCACGGCAGAACATTAGAATAGCTTTATATGCAGATAGAGTGCTCCAATATATTTGCGCTTGTGAATTTTTTGGCAATTAATGATGCACATATTTTTTCGCAATACGTACAACTTGTGACATTACAGCACTATGTCTGTAGCATGTATGTATGGACAGCACTGGAACCTAGATACACTACAGGGAGTGCAGAATTATTAGGCAAATGAGTATTTTGACCACATCATCCTCTTTATGCAGGTTGTCTTACTCCAAGCTGTATAGGCTCGAAAGCCTACTACCAATTAAGCATATTAGGTGATGTGCATCTCTGTAATGAGAAGGGGTGTGGTCTAATGACATCAACACCCTATGTCAGGTGTGCATAATTATTAGGCAACTTCCTTTCCTTTGGCAAAATGGGTCAAAAGAAGGACTTGACAGGCTCAGAAAAGTCAAAAATAGTGAGATATCTTGCAGAGGGATGCAGCACTCTTAAAATTGCAAAGCTTCTGAAGCGTGATCATCGAACAATCAAGCGTTTCATTCAAGATAGTCAACAGGGTCGCAAGAAGCGTGTGGAAAAACCAAGGCGCAAAATAACTGCCCATGAACTGAGAAAAGTCAAGCGTGCAGCTGCCAAGATGCCACTTGCCACCAATTTGGCCATATTTCAGAGCTGCAACATCACTGGAGTGCCCAAAAGCACAAGGTGTGCAATACTCAGAGACATGGCCAAGGTAAGAAAGGCTGAAAGACGACCACCACTGAACAAGACACACAAGCTGAAACATCAAGACTGGGCCAAGAAATATCTCAAGACTGATTTTTCTAAGGTTTTATGGACTGATGAAATGAGAGTGAGTCTTGATGGGCCAGATGGATGGGCCCGTGGCTGGATTGGTAAAGGGCAGAGAGCTCCAGTCCGACTCAGACGCCAGCAAGGTGGAGGTGGAGTACTGGTTTGGGCTGGTATCATCAAAGATGAGCTTGTGGGGCCTTTTCGGGTTGAGGATGGAGTCAAGCTCAACTCCCAGTCCTACTGCCAGTTTCTGGAAGACACCTTCTTCAAGCAGTGGTACAGGAAGAAGTCTGCATCCTTCAAGAAAAACATGATTTTCATGCAGGACAATGCTCCATCACACGCGTCCAAGTACTCCACAGCGTGGCTGGCAAGAAAGGGTATAAAAGAAGAAAATCTAATGACATGGCCTCCTTGTTCACCTGATCTGAACCCCATTGAGAACCTGTGGTCCATCATCAAATGTGAGATTTACAAGGAGGGAAAACAGTCCACCTCTCTGAACAGTGTCTGGGAGGCTGTGGTTGCTGCTGCACGCAATGTTGATGGTGAACAGATCAAAACACTGACAGAATCCATGGATGGCAGGCTTTTGAGTGTCCTTGCAAAGAAAGGTGGCTATATTGGTCACTGATTTGTTTTTGTTTTGTTTTTGAATGTCAGAAATGTATATTTGTGAATGTTGAGATGTTATATTGGTTTCACTGGTAAAAATAAATAATTGAAATGGGTATATATTTGTTTTTTGTTAAGTTGCCTAATAATTATGCACAGTAATAGTCACCTGCACACACAGATATCCCCCTAAAATAGCTAAAACTAAAAACAAACTAAAAACTACTTCCAAAAATATTCAGCTTTGATATTAATGAGTTTTTTGGGTTCATTGAGAACATGGTTGTTGTTCAATAATAAAATTAATCCTCAAAAATACAACTTGCCTAATAATTCTGCACTCCCTGTATAGATAAATCTAACCTACACTGACTATCTCCCCCTAACTATCTGAATTATATATATAAGTTAACTGTCTAATGTAATACAACAAAGCACAGAGCACAGCAATGACACTGCTGTCTCTTTCATAACTGCAATAAACTTTAGAAAATAGCTGCTGGAGAGGTTCTTATATAGTAAGGGCTAGGCAAATTTTTTATTGGTTGCTAGGGATGTTGCTAAGCTGTGACAAAGCCTTCTCATTGGCCCACAAGCTAGAAGAAGGAAGGCCTGATCACCTGATGTGTACTGTGTTAAAAAAAGAACGAATATTCGTCATTACGAATATATAGCACTATATTTTAAATATTCACGAATTCTCAAAGTGCCGATATTCGCAATAAAAAATTGTTATACGAATATTCGCGCTCAACACTAAAAATTAATACTGGCAAATTTAGTCTTGCAATGGTGGCTGTAATTCCCAACTGAGGGATATAAGATATGACTGGCCAAGCCATGTCCAAGTGTGGAAAGTTGTGTTTAGTGATGAGCGGCAGGGGTCATATTGGAATTCGCGATATTTTGCGAATATTTTGTAGAATATTCGTCGAATATTCGTTATATTCTACGATTTTTTTTCTCAAAAAAGATAATAATCGTGTAATATGCGAATATTTGAAAAAAAAAACGAATATAGAGCAATTTAGCTAATATAGTGCTATAATCTTTTTTTTTTTAATAGTTGTAATTTTTTCCAATCTGAACTTCAGATAAGAACAAAATTACAACTATTAGACAAAGAAGATTATAGCACTATATTAGCTAAATTGCTCTATATTCGGTTTTTTTTCGAATATTCGCTATATTGCTATATTTTCTTGTTTTAGAATATTACGAATATTCAAAAAAACTAAGTTATAGCAATATAGCGAATATTAGAAAAAAAATAATAATATAGAGCAATTTAGCTAATATAGTGCTATAATATTCTTTGTCTAATAGTTGTAAGTTGAAAGATTTGCAAAAAACTTTTGCATTACAAAAATTTGCATTACGAAAATTCGCAAACAACACTACTCCTAAAGTCAAGTATATTTCAGCCTTCTTATTGGCCCACAAGCTAGAAGCAGAGAGGGATCATGTGTACTGATTTAAAAAAAAAAAAAATGAATAAAAAAAATATATAAATCGAATATTCGAAATTACGAATATATATCACTATATTCGAAATATTCGCAAATTTTCGAAGTACCTATATTCGTGCTAAAAATTCGAAATTCGAATATTCGTGATCAACACTAGTTGTGTTAGCAATGTCCTTCTCACTGCAGTAAAGTCTCTATCAGCCTTAAACAGCAAATACCTTACTGACTCCAATGCTCGGTCTTGCAGATTCTGGACTTCTCGGTTCTTTCCTTTCTCTGTCTCTTTCTGAAGTACTGTTGCATAGCAATGACTTTCATGTTCAGAGATGATGTTTATTTGGAAACCAGGTGTAACAGGACGCCAAAGGCGCACTCTGTCTGCCATCAGCCGCAGACCTGCTGCTTAGCTTCGGGAGCGAGGATCTGTGTTCGGCCTCTTTCCCAGGGCGGCTTTTGCTAGCTGGGAGGCTCCCTGCTTCTAGGTCTGCCTTGAGCGCCGAGCTGATCACTCGGTGCTCGACTTGTCTGTCTGTCATGTGACGCTGGCCACGTCACATGACCCTCACTCCCTACTATAAATACAGGCAACCTGCTGGCTACAGGTTGCCTGTGATTTTGGTCCCTTAGGCTGTGTATTATTATTGTTATTAAGCTTACCTTTGGATTTGACCCATGATCTGCTTCCTGACACCTCTTCTGCCTGCTCCCTGAACCTTGACGCTACCTCTCGGATTTTGACCTCGGCTTGCTTTTGGATTTTGTCTTTGCCTCTTCTCTTGTACTGACGTGACCTCTCGGATTTTGACCTCGGCCCGCTCTCGGATCTGTCTCTGTCTCCTCCCTCGTACAAACGTGACCTCCTGGACTTACCCCGGCTAGTTGATCCACCTCTCCCTTCAGTTTTTGGTGGTACTTTGCTTGTTCCACCTCTCTGTCCGCTCGAGTGCTAACTCTCATTAGCTGTCCGCTTCCCTGCTGTCTCTATCTCTCTGCTTGCACTTACTCAGGTCAGGGACTGTCGCCCAGTTGCGCCCCGTCACCTAGGGCGGGTGGTGCCAGTAGGCAGGGACAGGGGACCGGGTGGCAGCTCAGGGGGTGCACCTCCGCTCTATCTTTATACCCGTGACGCTACCCCGTGATACCAGGCCAAGTTTTCTGGGGAGTAAGCATATGTAGCTTTTCACTTCCTCAGCTAAAAACTACTAACAGAACTAGGGGCAGATGTAGATCCACACCTAACTTCCTTCAGGGGGCACAGTTAGGATTATTAACCCTTACAGATCCATACAGAGATATACTGGTACATTGCAAGATATTATCATATTAAATAACATTAAATAATATTACATTACGAGTACATCTTGCAAGTATCATGTCCTGGTGTACTGCACAAGTCCTCTCCCTTTCATACTATTGAAAGAAAGTCCAAACACATTTTGTGATGTTTGACTACCAATATACAGTTGCAAGAAAAAGTATGTGAACCCTTTGGAATGATATGGATTTCTGCACAAATTGGTCATAAAATGTGATCTGATCTTCATCTAAGTCACAACAATAGACAATCACAGTCTGCTTAAACTAATAACACACAAAGAATAAAATGTTACCATGTTTTTATTAAACACACCATGTAATCATTCACAGTGCAGGTGGAAAAAGTATGTGAACCCTTGGATGTAATAACTGGTTGAACCTCCTTTGGCAGCAATAACTTCAACCAAACGTTTCCTGTAGTTGCAGATCAGACGTACACAACGGTCAGGAGTAATTCTTGACCATTCCTCTTTACAGAACTGTTTCAGTTCAGCAATATTCTTGGGATGTCTGGTGTGAATCGCTTTCTTGAGGTCATGCCACAGCATCTCAATCTGGTTGAGGTCAGGACTCTGACTGGGCCACTCCAGAAGGCGTATTTTCTTCTGTTTAAGCCATTCTGTTGTTGATTTACTTCTATGCTTTGGGTCATTGTCCTGTTGCAACACCCATCTTCTGTTGAGCTTCAGCTAGTGGACAGATGGCCTTAAGTTCTCCTGCAAAATGTCTTGTTAAACTTGGGAATTCATTTTTCCTTCGATGATAGCAATCCGTCCAGGCCCTGGCGCAGCAAAGCAGCCCCAAACCATGGTGCCCCCACCACAATACTTCACAGTTGGGATGAGGTTTTGATGTTGGTGTGCTGTGCCTCTTTTTCTCCACACATAGTGTTGTGTGTTTCTTCCAAACAACTCAACTTAGGTTTTATCTGTCCACAGAATATTTTGCCAGTACTGCTGTGGAACATCCAGCTGCTCTTGTGCAAACTGTAAACGTGCAGCAATGTTTTTTTTGGACAGCAGTGGCTTCCTCTGTGGTATCCTCCCATGAAATCCATTCTTGTTTAGTGTTTTACGGATCGTAGATTCGCTAACAGGGATGTTAGCATATGCCTGAGACTTTTGTAAGTCTTTAGCTGACACTCTAGGATTCTTCTTCACCTCATTGAGCAGTCTGCACTGTGCTCTTGCAGTCATCTTTACAGGACAGCCACTCCTAGGGAGAGTAGAAGCAGATCGGAACTTTCTCCATTTAAAGACAATTTGTCTTACCTTGGACTGATGAACAGCAAGGCTTTTGGAGATACTTTTATAACCCCTTCCAGCTTTATGCAAGTCAACAATTCTTAATCGTAGGTCTTCTGAGAGTTCTTTTGTGCGAGGCATCATTAACATCAGGCAATGCTTCTTGTGAAAAGCAAACCCAGAACTGGTGTGTGTTTTTTATAGGGCAGGACAGCTGTAACAAACACCTCCAATCTCATCTCATTGATTGGACTCCAGTTGGCTGACACCTCACTTCAATTAGCTCTTGGAGATGTCATTAGTCTAGGGGTTCACATACTTTTTCCACCTGCACTGTGAATATTTACATGGTGTGTTCAATAAAAACATGGTAACATTTAATTATTTGTGTGTTATTAGTTTAAGCAGACTGTAATTGTCTATTGTTGTGACTTCATGAACATCAGATCACATTTTATGACCAATTTGTGCAGAAATCCATATCATTCTAAAGGGTTCACATACCTTTTCTTGCAACTGTATAACATATATATGTATAAGAGAGAGAAGCAAAATACCTTTACATTTCCTGTTTTCTGTAACTGACTTGTCAACTTTGCAGTAATAATTGAGACAGTATAGGCAGAGTCATCTCATAACCATTAGAGAGTGGGGCAGTTATTAACAGCTAATACCGCTGCAGGCCTAGATAAGGCAGTATAGCAACACTGTACACAGAGGAGGATTTGGCATTTATGAAGTTATGATTGGAGATCCCCATCTGCCCACAACACATTGCTAAGCTCCTCCCTTCCTGCCACAACACACTGCTAAACTCCACCCCCATTGGCCTGTTAAGCGCTAATCTCAGTTTAGCAGGGTAGCCTGGGCATGCCTGCTACTGATCTACTGATGGGAATGTCCCCTTCCTTGGCCTCTATTCAGCTGAACTGTCTTCCCAGCTGGTATGTCTGCTCCTTTAGTCAATTTTTCAGTCAACCTTTTGTGGCCAGCACTGGGACCCTAATCACTGGGACCCCAAGCACTTGCTTGGTTTGTGTGGCTGTAAAGTGCACCCTTGACTGAATAGATACACTCCCTGTATGCATCTGCTCCATCTCTCTCAGGTATCTGGAGGAGGGGGTTGTATTTCAGCACTTCCTGGAGACTGTAATAATCTATGATATTTCTCTTTTAATTAAAGGGGTTGTCCCACAAAAAATATTCTAGTTTTCAAACCAGCACCTTGATCTGAATTATTTTGTAATTGCATGTAATTAAAACTTTTGCATAAGTTATTCAATAAAATCTATCTGTATAGCGCCACCTGCTGTTTTATTTTTATTTCTTTGTCCAGCTCACTGAGAAGGCCGCACATGCTCAGTTTCATCCTTCAACTGCCTCCTGAGCTGTGATAGGCAGAGCTGAGACACGCCCCCTGAGCTGTGATAGGTAGAGCGGTGTCACAACCAGACAGCTGAGAAGCTCTGACAGAAGCCTTTCAGAACCTCCTCCTTAAGTTTTCTTTGTTGTGGTGTTCAGTTCCTTATCTCGTTAGCCTCTCTCAGCTGTCATGTAGTTGGACTGATTGCATCCCTTTAAATTCCTCCCCATAATGCATTACTGGGCAGCTTATACTACTTCCTGGAGTGTGTGTGCATGCTGATCCTATTTCCCAGTCTGCTACAAAGTTAAGTGCTGTACATTTATTTGTTATTTTCTGTTTGCTGGATCCCAGGTGACCCTGACTCCCTCCGTGTCTGGTGTAGGGAGCCGGTGGTCGTGTCCCCTCACTATTGTAGGGTGTTCAGGTGTTATATAGTCGAGGTACGTGGATATGCAACCATCCACCTTTGGGATTTTTGCATACGCTGAGCAGCCAGGGAAAGTGCTAGGTCTTATGCAGGGGTCTCCCTTTTGGTTCCTTAGCTTTGGATCCAGTGAGTCATATATTCATGTTGCATCGTCTTGTTTCCTGTACACCTTCCGTGACAAGTGGAGACACGCCCCCTGAGCTGCATCAGAAAAGACACTCCCCTTGAGCGTCCAGCTTGATATTAATCTGGCAGAGCAATGAATGGGGAGATCTCTGGATCCATGGGAGGTACAGGGCTGGTTCTAGCTTTGTTATAAAGAGATTTTCATGTACTATATGATGTCTGATTTTCATTTTTTACATTAGTCATGGGATAACCCCATTAATTTCTATTGATTGCAGCTGCCATAAAGCACACATAACCCATTGCGCTGTCTATACAGTGTACAGACAATGCAGGACGATGCTGTGTGCTGCCCTAGTGAATTTTTTAAAAGAAAAAAAATTGCTACAAAATTTTAAACAATACAACCAAAAAATGATATATTTTCTACCGACTTAAGATCTAGTGAATAAAACAAAAATCAAGTAGCCTTCCAAAAAAAAATTTAAAAAAATGGAAAACTCCTGGGGCATAAATGAGAACAAAGACAAAAAATGTCAAAAAGTTATTTTTAATGTTTTAGCAAATTGATATCCGCAGTGGCCAATATCCTGAAGGAAATGTATGGAAAGAAGTATATCAGTGGTGGATGAGCATAGCCACAACTGGTAAGTAGTAGATTGTCCATCTGTGATTTATGCCATTTGGTTACTTATTGGAAGGTTTTATTAATTTCCCTTCTCTATAAAAGTTCACTAATGCTAAGCCATCTGGAGACCTTTGCTCTCTTAAGGCAACTATAGTCTATGCTCCCTAGGCGCCACCGTTTATAGCTTAAATATGACTTACATATGCACACAATATTATAAATAGGAAACAGCAGCTTCAAGTTTTGTGTATTAATGTCTGCTTTCATCACCCAGTTACCCTTAAGCATCTCCTTTCCCATTGTAATTTAGGCTCAATGCGAAGCATTAGTCCCATTAATAAAAACTAATGGTTCCACTTAGAAAAGAGGTCAACTTAGACATGGAGAATAATGCTCCTTTTCAGGAAAACATTAATATTTCCTGAGATACTTCAAAGCAGCTGTGGAGGAAAACGTTCTCTTTAATTTTACAGTTTACTTACGTAATACGTGACTATCAACGCAGATCCTCATAATAAGGCAGGAAGTAGAAATGCATGTTTGTTGGAGCCTATAATCAGCGTGACCTATGGCTGTTTTAACGAGAATTGGTATAATTGCTTAATAATATATTTGGCTGATCAAACATTCGCATTGTTACAGTTTTAGAAAAAAAAAGAAAGCATTTAAAAAAAAATCAAGTCAATAACCTTTTAAAGGGAGTCTGAAATTCACTGATAAACCAGGCACTATGCCTTGTACGCCGAGCTCAGCTGAATGCAGTCATACCTTTCACACTTGCGTCGTTAATTCCGGTATTGAGATCCGGCAGAGGATCTCAATACCGGAATTAAATGGATCCGGTTTGATGCATCCGTTCCATTAGGAGGCTGTTGTGTGAAATCAAAACGGAAAAAAAACAGATCCGTCACTAAATAAATTGAAAGTTAATGGGTGATTGATCAGTTTTTTTAGGCTCCATAAAAAACAGATTCGTCACTATAGACTTACGTTGTTTTCAGTGACGGATCTGTTTTTTTTTCCGTTTTTTATGACCGGACGCAAAACCACAGCTTGCAGCGGTTTTGTGTCCAGTCACAAAAAGGAACGCTGCAGTAACGGAAGACATCCTGATGCATCCTGAACGGATCTGTTTCAATTCAGGATGCATGAGGACAAAATGGAAACTTTTTTCTGGTATTGAGATCTCAATACCGGAAAACAACAACGTAAGTGTGAAAGTAGCCTTAGATATCATTGCTTCATGGTGGAGAAAAGGTACTTTAAATTAGGTTACTTTCACACTAGCGTTTTCTATTTCGCTATTGAGATTCGTCATAGGATCTGGATAGCGGATGAAACGCTTCAGTTTTGTCCCCATTCATTGTCAATGAGGACAAAACTGAACTGAACGAAACGGAGTGCACCAGAATGCATTCCGTTCGGTTGCGCTCCCATTACGGACGGAATAAGGCTGCAAGCAGCGTTTTTCTGTCCGCGATGTGGTGCGGAGCAAGACGGATCCGTCCTGTCACACAGTGTAAGTCAATGGGGACAGATCAGTTTTCTCTGGCACAATAGAAAACGAATTCGTCCCCCATTGACTTTCAATGGTTTTCATGACGGATCCGTCATAGCTATATAAGACATAAAACAACCGGATCCGTTTATGACGGATGCATGCAGTTGTATTATTGTAACGGAAGCGTTTTTGCAGATCCATGACGGATACGCAAAAAACGCTAGTGTGAAATTAGCCTTAGACATAAGTGAATTTCTTCAAATTTGTTTTGAATCTGATTCTAACGAAACTCTACCCAAATTGAATGTGTTTCAGTTGGACTTGTCTTTCTCTTGTCTTTTTCTCTTTTTTCTTTTTTTCTTTCTCTTTCTCTCTCTGTCTTTCCCCTCTCAAGCTGTTTGACACAATGACAGCAGTAGCAAATAATGTCAGAGTGACACTGACATATAGAGCTATGGGTAAACGCATGGTTGATGGTGTTAACAAACATCCTGTTCAAAAACACACTCTGCTATCAGATATATGCTTTTTAAAATTAAAAAAATATTCCAAAAATTGTCCCTTATTGGGGGCAGGTACCTGCCCGTGTTTATACACACACGGTTGTATTGGAAAAAACAGACATGTCTGACGGCGGCTTATCTCCCCACGAACGAAAAGATTAGGCAGCTGAAGTCCAATATGCACCGTTGTTATCTCCATTAGATGGTTGGGTAAACCCTTTAAAATTGTTGGGTTCATAGTGGTAATGTGTATCATCAGCTTAAAGGGAATCTGTCCGCTCCAAAACATCCCCCCAACCAAAGTAAGAGGTGCATAGTGTAAGTGAAGCTGAGTACGGTAATGTCATATTTATCTTAATACTCTCTTGCATTCTGACGCTGTGCTCCTGTAAAGCAGAAGTAAAATGCATTGAGAGGACTCCTCTATGAGTCCTCTCCATTATGTGTGTGAGCTCAAGAGTCCTCTCCATGCATTTTACTACTGGTTTGTGGGAGCACAGGAGACAAGTGAGTGCGAAGATAAAAATGACATAACCGGACTCAGCGTCACTCACACTATACACCGCTTACTCTAGTCTGGACATTGTTTCGGAGCTGACAGATTTCCGTTAAGTCGATGACATTTCTCTGTCAACTACCTTTTACAGCTGCCATTAAGCATGCACACCCGGTGGCACTTTCTACGGGAAGGAAGTGTGTGTTTCCAATATGCCACCTAAAAAAACTTTTTGAAGTTTAAATAAATAAAAAAAAGACAAACACAGTATTGGCTTTTTAATCGATAGATCAAATTAAAGAAACTAAAATGCGTGACACTGTGCTTTTTAAAGGGCTTGTCCAATGAACAATATCCTACATTTTTCAAACCAGCAACTGCGTCTGAATACTTTTGTAATTGCATGTAATTAAAAATGTAGTATAGCCACTAAATTATTCCATAAAATCTATCTGTATAGCATCACCTACTGTTTGTTATTATTCCTTATTTCTCTGTCCACCTCAGGTGGTCACACATGCTCAGTTCCATCCTTCAACTGCCACCAGCAGGATCTACTATTAGAAACTGTGACAGAGAGAGAGATGCAGCAGAAAGGACGAGCACCCTAAGCTGTGATAGGGAAAGAGGTGCAGCAGAAAGGATAAGCACCCTAAGCTGTGATAGGGAAAGAGATGCAGCAGAAAGGACGAGCACCCTAAGCTGTGATAGGGAAAGAGGTGCAGCAGAAAGGACAAGGCCCCCAAGAAAGGACATGCCCTCCGAGTTGCCAGATTAAAATAAATGTGAGGTACAATGCTGGTTCTCACTTTGTCAGAAAGCCCTTGTCTTGTACTTTATGATGTCTGATTTTTATTTTTGACATTCACAATGGGATAACCCCTTTAAGGATGTTATTATAATAAAAAGATATGGCTGAAATTACTAAACTGGACATGGGCTGTTGTGGAAGTACAGGTGCTGGATCTTGACACAACAGTCAGAGAACCACAAGGACCATTCCTACGTATGGTATGTTACATTATCACACTCTTGGGGCTTGTTTATAACCATGGCCTTATCTCTGATTAGATTTTGGAGTAGATTAAAATCTGATTAACTATGTCATCTTAAAGCTGGATTTACACGGGATGATTCTGCAGCGGATTGTCGAGAAGGAAACGTTTCTTCCCGACAGTCAGATGCTCGGTCAGTGAAGGAGACCTTGTATAATTACATGCAGAGATCTCCGGGATGAGCAGTCACTTTTGTGATCCCTCGTCCTCGTACAGAATTATGGTTTCTGGGCAGCAGATCAGTGTCGAGACCACGCGATCTGCTACCCATAGCCATGATTAGTGGCACATGCATGAACAACAGGATCACAATGAGCGTTTCGCTCGTTCATCATGTGATCGGCAGCACATTTTTCACAGACAGATTATCGGGAACGACCTTTCACAGGAATGGTCCTTTCCAGATAATCTGGACAATTATTGGCTTGTGGAAATGCAGCTTCAATTGGGTTCAGACAATGCTTTCTCCATGAATGTGTGTCCTGTTTTAGCCTTAGTCCCACCCAAATTATGTCCTCCGCCATGAATGCATATAGAGTACTTTCAAGTTATAGCCATATACTAACCAAATAATAGCACTATGCAAGGACAAAATGATGCTGCCGGGACCAAATAATACTACCACATAGTGACTAACATTAGTATATTTGGTCAAGAAAACAGATCAGTTTCAGTTCAAAGATCCGATTCAGCTCTATGGGATGCCAAGGGGCAGTCACCGATACATATTCCATTATTTATCCAATATTTACGGGGTCTGATAGACCATTGGCAAAGGTTTCAGGCTCATTCAGATGACCACGCCGTGTTTTGCGGCCCACAAATTGGGGATCCGCAAAGCACGGATGCCGCCCGGGTGCGTTTCGCAACGAAAAGGGTGGCCCATTATAGAAATGCCTATTCTTGTCCACAAAACGGACAAGTACATGTTCTTTTTTGCGGGGGGGCCACGGAAGGGAGCAACGGATGTGGACAGCGCACAGAGTACTGTCCGCATCTTTAGCAGCCCCATTGAAATGAATGGGTCCGCAGCTGTTCCGCAAAATTGGTCATACGGTCGTGTGAATGAGCCCTTAGACTTTTAACTGGTTAATATCTGTTACGTTGGTGGAAAACAATTTCTACCATGTTTAAAAACTTTTCTCTACATATAATTAACGTTGTGCTTGTCTAATGCTGGACACATACAACAGGGGCAGGACAAACTCTCTTAGTGCCCAAGAATGGGAATTTTTGCATAAAAAAAAAGTCTTAGTAGACTCTTCCTATAAAGTGAACCACTTTGTAAAAAAAATATATATATATATCTTATACAAGCAATGGGGGCCATAAACATACCAATACTTGGAGTGATGTAGACCAAATAATGAAACCAGTGCATCATTGATGCTCTAAAGGCTGGAATTTTGTTTTTAGTATTTTTAATTATAATCACCATTGAAATTAAATTTGTTGGAGACCTGAACATAATCACTGGCTGCTATCTACAGGACATTGATCTTAGAGCTCGGCAAGAGGGCAACTGGTTGTGGCCTGGAGCCATGTGAGTCAAATATCTTTATGTCAAAGAAAAGTAGACAGACGGGACTAAAAATAGGGTTCTCCCACTGTTTCTTTTGATCTTGACTGCAATTTACTTCTAGAACCATCATTACTATCTAACATTAGCGTAGGTTCAAGTTATCGTGATTAGCAATATTACAGTGTCTAGACTCTAACCTTAGGACTGATCATTATTAAACCAACACAAGAGCCTTTTGAACAGCAGGAATAACTGTATCGGGTTTTGTTGAGGAGTACAAGGCGTCTTTACATTATAACATATGTCCATGTTATATACACAATCTCGTAGGAGATTGCATTGCATACCAGTCTGCTCAAAAAGTAAGATTTCATTTCATTCAAATAATTGACTTATCTACTGTCAACTCCCATTAAAATAATGTCATCAAAGGAGAAAGGGAGAAATAGACCCGTGGCGTCTTAAGACTTCATTGCCTCTGGGGTTCTTTAGGTCTTTCTTCTCAAGTGCATGATACCCTCATAAAGCGGTGTCCTCATCCACGAGGAGATGAAGTATCTATATTGATCCTTTCAGGACCAGGGAAAATTTGACCCTTCATGTACAGAGCAAAATTTCACCTTTTGGCATTCCAATAAAGGTAATTTTGTAGGTGTTGGTTAGGAAAAAATTGTCATAAAATACAATTTTTTTTATTCATTTTTTTCCTGCTCAATTTCAAGGAGTTTTCAAGGCTACTGAAATTGATTATGTATTTTCAAAATAGGTCATTAATATCCGATCAGTGAGGGCTTAAAGTACTATATGCCCTTAATCAGCTTTTCCTTGCAGCCTCCAGTGTTGGAACTAGCACTTTGAATGGAACAGGAAGCAGACAGCGCCGTTCAAAGTGTAGTGACCATGACGGGTAACTACAGCTCAGCTCCCATTCACGTCAATGGGATATTAGCTGCAGTAACCCAACATGGCCACTACACTTTGAACGGCGCTGTCTGCTTCCTGCTCCATTATAAGTACTAGTTCTAACATCTGAGGTTGCAAGGAAAAGCTGAACGGTGGAGGTGCAGGGTGTCAGGCCCCCACGTATATTAATACCTACTCTGAGGATAGGTCATCAATATTAGGAGCCTGAAAAACCCCTTTGAAGATAAATCCTATAATTCTCCTGTGTATTGCGATGCCCTATATGGGAACGTTGTGTAAAGGCTAACAACACTATAGTAATTGTAAATGTATCTCTCTACTATAACTCTGCATCCTTTGGACACGGGTGATACATCCAAATATAGTAATTTTGTAATAAGAAAAATAGGATAGGACAGGCAAAAGTTGGTGGCAGGGGGTAAGTTGTGTTTGGGGGTAACAAACATTCTGCAAGACAGGAACATATTGATGCCTGAGCACCTGACCTGATGAAGTAGGGCTTGTGTCAATAAGAATGTCTGATATCGGTGTGTAGGGGGGGGGCAGGGGGTTTGGAGTGGTGTGCATTTGTTTAGATTTAAGGCTTTATTTTTATACTTTTTTCATTTGTTTCCCATTTTATTTACATATTTCTTTATTTTTTACATCTTATATTCAGTTATTTGTTCATTCTTTTTTTTTTTTTTTTTTACCATGGGGAGCCAAGTTATCACGCTGTCCGCATGTACAGATCATTGGTTCCCAGGCTCACTCTGTACAGTTCAATGGAGAAGTCATAATATGCAACAAAACCAAATTGCTTCAAATTGTGTAAAAGTTTAAAAGAAAATGCTGTAAACTAACCCTCCAACTTCCTGATACTCCCCTCCTGTCCTGGCATTTCCATGGTTCCCAGCACATTTTTGTCTCCCTGTTTCCAGCTATGCCATGTCGAAATGTGACCACCGCAGCCAGATCCACATGATTTGGTGCAGACTTGCTGATGCAGATTTCTTCAGATTTCATCTGATCTGCTGCAGTAAGAACAACCCTTTTGGACACAACTTAACAATAAAAGTACAAAAGGAGCAAAGATGCTCTAGAATTTTTATTACATTGGAAATACAATAATTTACCAAAACAGACATGTTAGGAGAGCAAAAAAAGCAAGATGGAAAATTGATTAAAAAATTTAAGAAATTTGACCCAAAAATTCTGATTTTTGTGTGAATCAATTTTGGAAAATCGGAGCTAGAGAGAGAGTGAGAAAGGGAGGGAGAGAGGCAGAGAAAAAGCGGGAGCTGGAGAAACAGAGAGAGAAAAGATGTAGAGGGAGAGAGAAGAGAGAGGGAGAAATAAAAAGAGAAAAGAGAAAGGGAGAGAGAGAGGGGGAGAGGGAGGGAGACTGAGAGAGAGAGAGGGAGGGAGAATGAGAGAGAGGGAAGGAGAGAAGTAGAATTAGAAAGAGGGTGGGAGGGATAGAGAGAGGGAGAGTTTCCCAGGCAATCAGAGCACTTTGCATTTGGTTCAAATTTATTCAGACGGAATTTTAAGAAATGTAGTCACCTCTTCTGACAAATCCTATTTAAAAATCCTATTTGTGAAGGCAAATACTTGATGGCCACCTCTCGACCAAAATTCATGCAAAATCTTGCTCTAGTGTGTCCTTGATCTACTCCACCTATGGGCGACTAACCAGCTTATACTCACTTTCCTTCCACAAAGCCTATCTGATTTGGAACCTGGAAGTGGGCCTGGCCTACAGAAACGGAGATTGTTGAATCTCTTGGTGCTCAATGCAAAATTGATAATGATTGACAACTATTACATGTCATTTACAATGCCAATGTCTTCTTATATGAGGCAGAGGGGCCTTTTGAACTCCATTAGGTTCCATTGCTTAGGTGTGACCACTATCTCTGCACCCCATATAGTTACATCCCTGAAGTCACAGATTTCTCCCTAAATAATTAATTGTTTAAAAGTAATCTTCACAAATTACCAATCATAAATGTGTAAGAGTGAAAGGCACAACGCACTCGGGCCATTATACAGGGAATAATTCCACGGCATTAGATTGATGATGGCTGTTGGATTATATTTCCGAGGCTTAGCAGTAATGACAATACAATTCTGGGAAGGCAACTGAAGAGAAAACAAGATTACACAAGTCCAACAATTCAGAATGCTGCCATCTGACTAATGATCCATAATTTTCTCTGCACTATTGTGAAATGAATTACTTGTGTTCATAGTAGCATTTCATCATCTCTGATGGAAGTCATAATTGTGTTGAGGTGACATTATATTAGATGATAGCACTCTGAAGTTAGGTTTATAAAATGAGCTGTGTAGATGAAGATACACCTTCAAAGTCAGGTTACAGTGAAATCTCTTAAAGACAGCCACCAAAAACTGAAGTTAAATTTTGGTCCCGTCGAAAAACAGGTCAACATGCAGAGTTTTTAAAATGGCATTTCAGTTCCTACAAATAAATGTTATGTATTGTCGGTTTTCATTGCAGAGACCCAGATTTATTTTCAGGCAGATTGGCTGTTACGAATCAGTGAGTGGGCCCATAATTGGACTCATTGTGCCAACCAACTGGTTTGACTTTGACCTAGTCCTGAGGGTGCTATCCTGTGGGTCTCCTGGTTTTTAGCTGTTAACTCTTATATAGGGATCTGGCCTTTGCTGCAGGGGAGCCATCAGACTGCTGCTTATAATAATAGTCCCATTGTAGTTGACTGCTGACCCATGGGGATCAAAGACAATGGTGTGTGTGGCACAGAGCGATCAGGCAATGCAGTATATGTAGTCAGGAAACAAGCAGAGGTCAGGGCTGGCAGAGTTCATGTGAATCTGTGAAACAATTCAAAGATTAGGGTAGGCAGCACAGGATCAGTAACCAGGAAATAAGCAGCAGTCAGTACACAGGTAAAGGGATAATAGCTCTTTTACATGCTCTAGCAAGCTAGAGAGACCTAATGAGGTCCGTAGAGAAGATAATGCTCAGGCAAGGACGTGAGGTCAGCAGCAGAGCTATATAGCAGATAATTATTAGCAATTGAGACCAGGCATACAGCAGCTTCAGAGCAAGAGGAGATTAACCCTTGCAGTACTGCAACAGAGGAGATTTTAATGAGCAATGGCCATAATTCATACACAAAATGCCAGTGCCCATGGGCACAGGACAGAGGCAGCCATGAACTGCCGTTCTAACATTAAACCAGAGACTACTCCAAAATCATTGATTTGGGGGTCATTTCCCCAGGTCAGTAAAGAGCATGGTTCTGATTGGCTAGCTGAAATGTTTTAGACTCACCTCTGGGATGGGATACTGATCATTGCATAATGAATATTCACACATTTTACCAATATAGCTTCTGTATCCTCAAGGTCTTGCAGCCTTTCATTTGAAACCTTCCTTGCTCAGGTGGTAAGAATGTGTCCTAGTGATGTGATGGAGAGACAGGAGCTGATAACTGTACAGAAACAAGCCATACATCCAGGGGCGGACTGGGAACTTAAAGTGGCCCTGGAAAAAATAAAATAAAAGTGGCTCCACATACCACGGTGCAGCGCAAAATACTGCCTAAATTAATTAATGCTGAGAGCATTAGATCTTTATGTGCCTGGCTTTTGGCCAGGAGGAGGGTTAAGGTGGCCCTCTAGGCGTCGACCAGTCCTTTCCTGCGTACATCTGTATGTCCATCACAGGAACAGGACAGATAGCGATATTTTACATGCGGACGCTGCTTTCTTGATAAATAGCCAAATTTCCCGTAGCCAAAGCTTTATGTTTGGTCCAGTTTTACAAAATTTTCCTTTCTTCGTGTCCAAGCAGGAGGTAAATTCGACTCGGCAGGTAGGAACAGAGTGAGGGAAATCCCTAAGCAGCAGCATCACCGGGTACTGCTAACGATTGACAAGGAAGAAGCAGAGCGGCACTTTATATCTGTAGTAATGTGTTTGATTTTTCCATCGGGACCCCAGGGGGTGAAGCTTTTACCCCCAGCAGTGAGGATGTGAGAAAAGGAAGGCAATGGTTAGTCACACTTCTACGGTATATTTGATTCCCGTCATGCTCTCATATGCTGCTGGTAAACATAAAACATAGAATTGTTGTATTCTTATTCTTGTGTACTGAAAAGTTATACAATTTTCCAGGAAATTTTCTGTATCAATTCTTCATTTTCTCTTTTAATATCTCCCTTTGCTGTTAGTAGGAACCTTCATTTTTACTGGTTCTGTGATGGACAGACAACTCTGATAACTGTAATACCCTTTTGTTTGCTAAAAGTGCAATAACCCTTTAATAAACGTTCCCCGTACCTGTCTCACGAGGAACTACATCTTCTATGCTATATGCTATACATTAGATACTCATGGATGAAATGAAAATGGCAAAGTTCTAAATCTCCCCCTTGTGTGCAAGTAGAGAATTGCAGTTTGTGAACTGCTAATAATGTATTTACAGCATCACTTCTCATTTAGGTTGCAATTAGCAATTAATCATTTATTAGATCATAACAGCTATGGGGGAGTAGATCAGATTATTATTTACTGAATATATCACAAATAGCCTGCCCGGCTTATAACGCTGGCAGTAGTGATGAGCGGGAGGTGCCATATTCGATTTCGCGATATTTCGCGAATATTCGAATGAATATTCGTGTTATATTCGTCGAAATCGAATATTCGTAATTATTCCAATTATCGCGAATAATATACGAATAAAAATTTTCGCGTATTGCGATTATTTATCTTGATAGTATAAGGCAACGTTCCTATGCTAATTGACAATGGCTAGGCTAATATGTGCATTTTACGAAATTTCGTAATATTGCTCTAACTTCGTCTTTTCGAAATTTCGTAATATTGCTCTAACTTCGTCTTTTAGAATATTCGTAATATTCTAATAGACGAAGTTAGAGCAATATTAAGAACATTTGCAAAAGCCGAAATTGCGATGCGAGTAATATAATACGAAATAATCGCATGAAGATTTCAATTTAGCACTGCTATATTCCATATTCTAGCCTAATATGGAATATAGCTGTGCTAAGTTAGCACTGCTACATTCCATACTAGGCTAGAATATGGAATATAGCAGTGCTAAAGTTGAAATCTTCATGCGATTATTTCGTATTATATTATTCGCATCGCAATTTCGACTTTTTCAAATGTTCTTATTATTGCTCTAACTTCGTCTTTTCGAAATTTCGTAATATTCTGAAAGACGAAGTTAAAGCAATATTACGAAATTTCGAAAAGACGAAGTTAGAGCAATATTACGAAATTTCGTAAAATACACATAGATTGTATTTAAGCTAATATACTGCTATAGTAATATTTTTTAATAGTGTACATATTTTACAAAACT
This sequence comes from Bufo gargarizans, assembly GCF_014858855.1. Taxonomy (NCBI): domain Eukaryota; kingdom Metazoa; phylum Chordata; class Amphibia; order Anura; family Bufonidae; genus Bufo; species Bufo gargarizans. Next base: position 70,712,375 of record NC_058080.1, read on the forward strand.
TAAGTTCAGAAGAGGCAAAAAAAAACTTAGAGGAAAAAAAAGGGATTATAGCACTATATAAGCTAAATTACAATCTATATGTGTATTTTACGAAATTTCGTAATATTGCTCTAACTTCGTCTTTTAGAATATTCGTAATATTGCTTTAACTTCGTCTTTCAGAATATTACGAAATTTCGAAAAGACGAAGTTAGAGCAATAATAAGAACATTTGAAAAAGTCGAAATTGCGATGCGAATAATATAATACGAAATAATCGCATGAAGATTTCAACTTTAGCACTGCTATATTCCATATTCTAGCCTAGTATGGAATGTAGCAGTGCTAACTTAGCACAGCTATATTCCATATTAGGCTAGAATATGGAATATAGCAGTGCTAAATTGAAATCTTCATGCGATTATTTCGTATTATATTACTCGCATCGCAATTTCGGCTTTTGCGAAATTTCGTAAAATACACATATAGATTAGATTGTAATTTAGCTAATATTGAATATAGCAGTAAGTTGAAAACGCCACTGACTGGAGCAGCCAGGAAGCCAGGAATCCAAAGGACAGGTAAGAACAACTTTAGGGAAGTGGGAAAGGAAAAAATTATAATAATAAAAAAATAAAAAAAAAAAGACGAATATTCGAATTCGCGAATATATAGAACGATATTCTAAATATTCGCGAAATCTCGAAATTGCGATATTCGAGAAAAAAATTCGCGATTCGAATATTCGCGCTCAACACTAGCTGGCAGGAGGATCACATATCAGCTCACAAACCAGCAAAACTAAAACCAAACAGATCAAACTTCAAGCCCACGTGCTACAAGTGAATTTTATTAGCTTATTTAGCTGTAATAACTTAATTTCTTACTTATGTTTAGGTTAAAGTTTTTTTTCTGGATGAGATAGGGCAATATGCTTAAAGAAGACCTCTCCTGACATGCCTATTTTAATAGCTTCATGCATTTCCCATGTAATAACAATTCTGGAGCATCTATTCTTATGTCTCTATGTTGTGTCATGCATGTATTATTTCTATTAGAAGTTATGAATGAATTGCTAGCAGTCTGCAGTAGGGTTGTTGCGGGTATCGAAATTTCGATACCCAATCGATACTTTTGTCCCGGTATCGATACGATACCGGGATTTCCGTTTTTTCGATACTGGGCTGCGCTTCTGCGCAGTCTAGTATCTCTGAACATGAGCGCGCTGCTATCGGCGCGCTCATGTTCTCTCTCAGCAGCACGGGGAGAAGGAAGCTGTCCTCCCTCCCCCTGTGCTGCTGCCGCTGCCACCAATGAGAAGAGAGGGGCGGAGGAGGGGGGGCAATGAGAAGAGAGGGGCGGAGGAGGGGCGGCAATGAGAAGAGAGGGGCGGCAATGAGAAGAGAGGGGCGGAGGAGGGGCGGGCGCACTGCGCCACCAATGATAGGATTATTTCCACACAGAGCGGCGCCCAGCGATGTCTCAGCACTCACCATTAGTCCTGGGCGCCGCTCCGTTTGCCCGCAGTGCTCGATTACTGTCTCCTCTCCTGCTCCACATGCTGCTGATTACTATCGGAGCGATGGGAGGAAACATCAGATTCACTAGTGGGCGTTCCTTCTCCCTGGCTGTAGCGCTGTCAAATCGCAGCGCAGGGAGAAGGAACGCCCACTAGTGAAGCTGATGTCTCCTCCCATCGCTCCGATAGTAATCAGCAGCATGTGGAGCAGGAGAGGAGACAGTAATGGAGCACTGCGGGCAAACGGAGCGGCGCCCAGGACTAATGGTGAGTGCTGGGGCATCGCTGGGCGCCGCTCTGTGTGGAAATAATCTCATCATTGGTGGCGCAGTGCGCCCGCCCCTCCTCCGCCCCTCTCTTCTCATTGCCGCCCCTCCTCCGCCCCTCTCTTCTCATTGCCGCCCCTCCTCCGCCCCTCTCTTCTCATTGCCGCCCCTCCTCCGCCCCTCTCTTCTCATTGCCGCCCCTCTCTTCTCATTGCCGCCCCTCCTCCGCCCCTCTCTTCTCATTGCCGCCCCTCCTCCGCCCCTCTCTTCTCATTGCCGCCCCTCTCTTCTCATTGCCGCCCCTCCTCCGCCCCTCTCTTCTCATTGCCGCCCCTCCTCCGCCCCTCTCCCCCTGCTGTGAATTTCACACTTTGCAGCGCAAATGGTAAAATCAGCGGTGGGTTTTGCTGCCGGTTTCCATGGGTTTCGCTGCAGAAATGCAGTAAGATTCACAGCAGACTTACCCTTGAGTGCGCCCAAAGCAGCGGAAATTGAGCAGATTTGCTTTCGGGTTTCGGCTCCAGCTCCTGGTGAACATGAAGCAGTATACCCCTCCTCTGTCACTACCTGACATACTGTACCAGGTCCTGTGCCAGTCTTTGTATAACCAGGCTGTCTGCAATGTCCTCTCAGGAAATCAGGTTGTACATAGACTGGCATGGGATGAAGGGAGGGCAGTATAGCTATTTTTATTTATTTAGGACTTTTGCTGTGGCTGCATGGGTAATTCAGCAAAATGTGAAACATTTTAGGATTGCTGAGGATATGCCACCTACTTCTAAAACGGGGCTCACAAAATGAACGAAAGCGAAGCGGACAGGTGCAGCCACCCTCGATTCACTTCTGTGGAAGTTCCGAAAATATTTCCGGCAGTCCTATAGAGGTGAACGGAGGAGATGGGCATGCTTGGAGCACTCTGCTGTTCTTGGATCTCCCACAGAAGAGAGCGGAGAGCACGCCGCGCAGTGCGCTCTAGTTCTCTTTGGGGGTCCCGTTCCAGAGGACATTGGTTGTATATCCTAGTGACGTGCCACCCCTTCTAATGGAGAAAAATCTGCAACAATCCTGTCAGAAATGGACAGGCTGTGGATTTAAAAATGTATGCAGATGGCTTTGCATAAATCTTACTCACTTTCTCCTACTATAATCAGCTGCATATTTTTGTATGCAAATCAAAATGGAAAATCCGCAGCGCTTCAGTAAAAGGGGGTCCACAGCATATCCACCAGATCCTCAGCCATGTTTGTGGTTTTTAGCCATTAGTGGTGCAGTGGCAGCTTCTGATCGGAGCCCCAGCTGTGTAAGCCTGGGGCTCAGATCGGTTACCATGGCAGCCAGGACGCTACAGAAGCCCTGGTTGCCATGGTAACATCCCTGATGCTGTGTGCACAAGGCACAGAGCAGCAGGGACAGTGTGAAGTCCTATTCACCCTGATAGAGATCTATCAGGCTGAATAGGAAAAGGGATGAAAGATCCCAGGTTCTAGCCCCTAAGGGGGAAATAGTTATTAAATAAAAAGTGTAAAAAAAAACAAAAAAAAAACACTAAAATATGAAGTATAAATCACCCCCTTTTCCCAATTTCACATATAAAATATATAAATAATAAACATATTACATCGCCACGTCAGAAAAGTCCAAACTATTAAAATATATTAAAAAAATCTAGGTGGTGAATGCCGGAACAGAAAAAATAAAATAAAAACTGCGCGATTCGCCATTTTTAAAAATGAGGAATGCACGTGGCTTTTTTTGTTTATTTTTTTCGCGTGGTATCGAATGGTATCGAGTATCGCAATACTTTTTCATGGTATCGAAACCGAATCAAAAAAATGGTATCGCAACAACTCTAGTCTGCAGTAAGGGTACAGAGGGGAGGTAACCAGTTGGGGGGGGGGGGGGGTACCTGCACAGACTCACTCTATCCAATCAATGCTGCCATTGTCAGACTGTGCAGGTACACCCCCCCAAATGGTTACCTCCCCTCTGTACCCTTACTGCAGACTGCTAGGAAATCATTTATATACTTCTAGTAGAAATAATAAAGGAATTGTACAACATAGAGTCATAAGAATAGATGTCCCAGAACTGTTATTACACGGGGAATGCATGAAGCTATTAAAACAAATTGAATTTTTGTAATTAAAAAGAGGTTTATGGTAAATGTAATTATGAGGCTTCCTTTAGGCTACTTTCACACTTGCAGCAGAGTGATCCAGCAAGCAGTTCCGTAGCCAGAACTGCCTGCCGGATCCGGCAAAATGTATGCCAACTGAAGGCATTTGTAAGACCGATCAGGATCCTGATCAGTCTAAAAAATGCCTGATCAGTCAGAAAAATGCATTGAAATGCCGGATCTGTCTTTCCGGTGTCATCCGGCAAAACGGATCCAGCATTTATTTTTTTCGATCTGGACGGATCCGGCATTCCGGTATTTTGAATGCCGGATCTGGCACTAATACATTCCTATGGAAAAAAATGCCGTATCAGGCATTCAGGCAAGTCTTCAGTTTTTTGGGCCAGAGATAAAACCGTAGCATGGTTCGGTTTTATCTTTTGCCTGATCAGTTAAAAAAACTGAACTGAAGACATCCTGATGCATCCTGAACGGATTGCTCTCCATTCAGAATGCATTAGGATAAAACTGATCAGTTATTTTCCGGTATAGAGCCCCTAGGACGGAACTCAGTGCCGGAAAAGAAAAACGCTAGTGTGAAAGTACCCTTACCTGTACCTAAACACACCTGAACTGGAGAATAAAAATACATTAGAGGGGATATTCACCATTGAGTACTATTTTGCAGTTTATATATAGATTAAATCTACATAAAAAGTTAAAACAATCCCCCAGTTACAAGCTCAAAAATGATATATAAGACAATATCTACAGGGGGATGGGCACCTGCTATTTATATTCCTTTATTAGAGAAGAGCTGTGATCTGCGACTACAGTGTAACTACAGTGAGGGAGTCTGAGGTAGTCTAGACCCACCCAGGTCTGACTATTGGCTCCGACTGCTGCTCTGCTTGAGCCTGAACCAATGATATGACTAAAAGTGTGTCTCAGACCACCTCAAACACTCTGTAGGCACTGTCGCTAAACTGTAGTCACAGACAGTGATGGCCAGTTCGCCGTGTTCGCCCGCGAACACATGCGAGCTGCCATCTTAACTGACAAGTCCTGCGATGCACAGGTAAGTCCTTACCTGTGCCTGTGCGCGAGCCGGTCTGAAATGAAATGCGGTCTCCGGGTGCAGGCAGTTCCGCGAACAGCCCGATGAAGGCCCCCGGAGGCTGTTCTCGAAACTGCCTGCTCCTGGTGACCGCATTTCATTTCAGACTGGCTGGCGCAAGGGCACAGGTAAGGGCTTACCTGTGCATCGCCGGACTTGTCAGTTAAGATGGCAGCTCGCATGTGTTCGCGGGCGAACACGGCAAACTGGCCATCACTGATCACAGATCTGTCCTAACTTAGCTGAACTAAAAAGCAGTCAGGCAGCAAGCACTATGAAAAATATTTAGCAGACAACCACCCACTGTATGTATTGACTTACAAAGCACTTACTAATGTATTGTGATTGTCCATATTGCCTCCTTTGCTGGCTGGATTGATTTATCCATCACATTATACACTGCTCGTTTCCATGGTTACGACCGCCCTGTAATTCATCAGCGGTGGCCGTGCTTGCACACTATAGGAAAAAGTGTCAGCCTCTCTGGTGGCCGGGACCATGGGAGCGCACATAGGCTGGTGCTTTTTCCTATAGTGTGCAAGCACAGCCACTGCTACTGGATTGCAGGGAGGTTGTAACCATGGAAACAAGCAGTGTATAATGTGATGGAAAAATGAATCCTGCCAGCAAAGGAAACAATAATGCCAATCACAATACATTAGTAAGTGGCTTGTATTAACTTTCTCTACAAGATAAATGCCATTTGCTGAAGCGAGAGAACCGCTTTAAGACTCCAGAGCTGCATTGAAAATTCTGCTGGTTGCTATTCTGTTCTATATATACCCTAACAGCTTAGCTGAGCTCCTATAATGGAACAGTAAAGATTTTCTACATGGGTCGATTGACAAGACAATTATTAGGAATAAACCATTCATTCATGATAATTTCCTGACCATGAGCAGAGGTGAGAGCTGCGTTTACATGCAGCAATCACTTCCAATGTATGGGGACAAGTGTTCGCTGCTGTGACCATTCTTCTCACTACAGATTCCATATTTCTCGGCAGCAAATTGATGTTTACACAGAATGATCTGCTACCAAGGAATGATTATTTTGGTGTCTTCATCAACGATGCTCTTACTGATGGTGATGCATGTTTGGTTGTTCATCGATTGATGAGTGCTTGCTTGCTCATCTGGTGATCAGCGGTACCTTTACTGAGGGCAATTATCTGGAACAAGTATTTGCCTTGATCGTCAACACATGTAAAAAGGGGCCCCAAATGACTACTTTGCACCGGATGAATGACCAGGCAATAATCAGGAATTAATGTTTTGTTCCCAATAACTGCCTGATCGTGAGCGGAGGTGAGAACTGCATTTACATGTAGCAATTAGCTCCACCGTATGGGTAGAAGCAATCGCTACGGCAATCGCTCATCCCCAGCATTGTTTCTGAATCCCCGCTCACACAGGACAATCTGCTGCCCAAAAACAATATTTTTGGTGTCTCCATCAATGGTGCTTTCACCTGATGAATGAACTTGTTCATAACGTAATTGGTGGTAACTTTACAAAGTAAATTTCCCAAAATGCAATCACCAGAGAAAGGTCTGTGCAAACATTGAGAAAGCAAGGCATTGTGGAAGATTTCAGCCCTGAAGCCTGCAGTATTGTGAATGCAGCTGTAGGTGGCACGGTGACAGATTTTCTTTAAAATCAAATTCCTAACAACAGACTCACAAAAAATATTTAATCGCTAACAGAGTAAATAGAAAAGAATTTAGTGAAGTAATATTTTTTTAATGAAATTCCCATTTATTTCAAGATCCACTTCTGCTGGATTTCCCTGCAGGTCTTTACAGCACAGGACAATGTGCCCCAAGGCAGGTGACAACCACAGCAGTAGAACAAAGAATATACACTGTCTGTGGTCAAATTGTCTGACAGATGTCATGCAAAGATTACAAAGATCAGTATGAGTCTTGGAAAAGCCATTTACATGGCAATTTCGAGTAACTAGTGGGAGGGTTAAATAACAATGCACTGTCTCTTTAAAGGTTATTAAAAAGCTTAGGTGTGTGATAGCACTAAGCAATCCATCATTCACCACTGACGCGGGAAGATACAGACCCTATACAGGCACAATGAGCCAGAGGTAATTTTTGAGCTAATGATTGCCTCTAATATCTAATTAAATACAGTATATTAAGAAAATGAATATAAACTCTGTTTATACACACACATGTTAATGTCATAAGAACCATTGCCTTGTTGAGCAAGCCTGGAAAATTCTCCCTTTTATTTTGGAGAAGCAGCAGTACAGTGTGGATATGGAAGGTGTAAAATGTGTAGAGGTAATAGTGGCAGCAATAGTAGTGCCAGCAGTAGCAGCAGACAAGCATGTAGATGTATGTGCAGCTATGTTGGGGTAGTAGTAGCAATACTACTACTACTACTACTACTACTACTACAATGATTACATAACCAAAGTGATGCAGCCTTTGGGCTCTGTGGCAGAGTATATGTTGAGGCAGGGTCACATTAATACTGGGTGGCATCACCCTTTGCTACAATACAGGCTGCCACTCTGGTATGGTAACGCTCACACAGATGCTGGATATCCTCCTGTGATATGTCATTCCAAGCTCTTTCAACATACTGCTCCTTGCAGTATTGCATCCAAAGTGGTGGTTGGCTGCTGTGCATTGGAGATCCATGACCCCATCAAGTCCCAGTCCAGTCCCAGACATTCTTCATGGGGGAGAGATCTGGTGATCGAGCTGGCCAGGGGAGCTGTTGGATACCCTCGAGAGCACGTTGTGTAGTGTTGACAGTGTGTGGGCAGGCAGTAAGACTGGTTCCACAATGTCCTGGACATACCGAAGGCTGGTTCACATTTCCTCCATGAATACCAGATAAGAATAACTATGGTGGCTCCTTTAGCTTCACACCATGACACCTGGTGTTGGCCTTGTGAGTCTCTGCACTATGCATGATGGCTGTAGGCGCTCTCCAGCCCTCCTTCTGCAAACTTTGATGGGATAATTAATGACAAAATAGTGCTCAGTGATGAAAGCAGGTTTTGTCATGGTACTAATAATGGCCATATAAGAGTTCACAGGAAAGCTGGAGAGCGCCTACTGCCATCATGCATAATGTGGAGACAAACAGGACCAACCCCAAGAGTCATGGTGTGGGGTGCCATTAGTTACCATGGTCGTTCCCACCTGGTATTTGTAGAGGGAAAACACTACCAGTAAATTACATGAAATGCATCCATCCATCATGGAGATTAATAATACTTCTAGAATTGATTCCAGAATCCATTCAAACAATAGGTTTATTACAGTCTTCCAATAGTTGGATTTTTTTTTATAAATCCCCTAATATTTCAGCCCGAGGCAGATGGTGAATATGATATGCAATAAAATTAACTTTAAGTACAGTAAATACTGTCTTAATTCCTATTCCTCCGGGCAGGAGATGTTATCTCTGAGAAAGGAGATTTCTAAGGCTTAATGACTCCTAGTGTGCATCCAAAAAGTGAAAGCAATTAAAGTATTGCTGTTAACTTTCTATTAGCCATTGTAAGGAACAAAGGGGCCTCCGGAGCGCAGGAAACCATATTGATGCAATTTGAAACTATTAATAACTTTTGAAAGTGTTTCTAAAAGCTGCTGCAAAATACAAGTTTGATCGTTGATAAGATGCATGCAGGATTAGATCTGTCAAAAGCTCACAAGGCTCTTGCACTTTCCAAGGTAACTGTATCACTCTGACATGTAGAAGTGATTTGGTCTCTATGTGATCTTTTCAGTTCTCATTCCGTACTTTACTTGGAATTTTCTAGCTTTACATTCCCAAGGGAACCCATAACTTTGTGTAGAATGACCCCTAGTGGTCATATTATTGTGCAAAATGACACCATGTGAATTAAAAAGGTTGGTCCAGGAACATGTATCCCCTATCCACAGGACTGTCAACCAATATAAATGTGAAATTGATGAAGTGCTTACATGGAGTGATATACAGTAGGTAGTTCAATGCCCAGTATAGTGGGAAGACATCCAGAACTTTGAAGATATGGATATCTGAACATTCACTGAACTGTGCAAATGTTTTAGGCAGGTTTAAAAAATTCTGCAGAGTAAAAATACTTTCAAAAATAGAAGTGTCAATAGTCTATTTTCATCAGTTAAGTGAATGATCAAGAGAGAAATCTAAATCCAATCAATATTCGGTGTGACCAACTTTGCCTTTAAAACAGCATTAATTCTTCTAGGTACACTTGCAAACAGTTTTTGAAGGAACTTGTCAAGGAGGTTCTTCCAAACATCTTGGCGAACTAGCCACAGATCTTCTGTGCATGTAGGCTTGCTCAATTCCTTCTAACTCTTTATGTAGAAGACTGGATGATGTTGAGATCAGGCCTCTTTCAGGACAATATCATCACTTTCAGGACTCCTTGTTCTTCTTTATGCTGAAGATCATTCTTAATGACATTAGCTAGATGTTTAAGGTCGTTGTCCTGCTGCAAAATAAATTAACTATTAAGACATTTTTTCCACACCTGCCTAAAACTTTTTTTCAGTACTGTAGATATTATCAGAATAGGGTTTATTAAACATACGGTACATCAGCAGACACTTCAAATGGGTTCACAATAGTTACCTGAAGGGACTGCCCTTTATGGCGCTACAATTAATAAAACCAGATTAGAGTGGAGGACTAGGGGATCATTTGCTATCCAGAAATATGCCTATACAGTATTAGGCGTATCTCTTGTGCAGATTGTGAAGCAATTTTTCTTGCTCACGTCAGGTCTACAAAAGTGGGGGTGGAAGGAGCCTGGCCAGCAGGTCCGTCTCATTCATCATTTTCTACGCCTGTTTTAGGCTTAGAAAATGGTCTAAATGTAAGACAGCAAAGAAGCTGGCTTACATTCAGACTGGCACTGGCTTACATTCATAACTTCAGCGGACCCACCGCCAGCTATCGGGGTTATTAAGACCGGTGTATAAAACGCTGGTCTTAATAAGTGACCCCTTAAGTGCTTTGTTCAGAGGAGAATCAAGTATCATGTATGCATTTTAAATGTGGTTTCCATGAGGTTTAAATGCAGAATTAGAAATGTGTGGCTTAGTTTAGGGTGACTTGTTGGGTAGGGTGTTTCCTACACTATACCAGAACACTAATGCGTTCTGTGGCTAATTCTATTTCAGCCTTCTACAGAAAAATAACATGCTCAAAGTGTAAAGTCCAAACCATTCAGGAGACTCAATGTTCCCCGAGTTCTAATTTCTGAAATATTTTAAGCCCTCACGGGCAGGGCCTTCTCTCCTTCTGTACCAGTTTGTACTTGTCTTGTTCATGCTTATTGTACTTGTCTGTATTATATATGTGCGCCTCTTATCATATGAACAGCGCCATGGAATAAATGGCGCTTAAATAATAAATAATAATAATATGGCTACAAAATAATGTTAACAAAAAACAAAATGGCTGCACACTGTTATATATACAAACAATAGAGCTAAGAAATGGGGGTCATTCTAGATAAAAGTGGTATAATACAGACTATAAATAAATAATGGAAGCTCTTAGCGCACATACGTGTCGGGCCCATCTACCAGGCGTCAAGGTGGCTTCCGCAGATTGGTCCCTATCACTAAATATACTGCCTCACTTTGGACTTACTTAAGCCTACAATATTCAGGGCAGTGTAGGAACCAGCTGCAAATGTACTCTGCTCAGAAGTCCCAGGTAGATGGGCGTGTTCAGTCTAAAAGAGGTGCTACCCTCAATATATTGCAATAAAATTTAGACTAGAACCTTTAGAATCACAGGTGCATATCCATGAAGCAAACATAATTACAAAAAAACTAAATGGCTGCACACCGTTATATATACAAACAATAGAGCTAATAAATGGGGGTCATTCTAGATAAAAGTGGTACAATACCGACTATAAATGAATAATGGAAGCTCTTAGCGCACATATGTGTCGGGCCCATCTACCAGGCGTCAAGGTGGCTTCCGCAGATGGGTCTCTATCACTAAATATACTGCCTCACTTTGGACTTAATTAAGCCTACATTATTCAGGGCAGTGTAGGAACCAGCTACAAAATAATGTTCACATAGGCATTCTTTATTACTCTGCTCCACCGTAGGGCAAAATAATGAAAATAATTGAAATATTGGTTCTATTACAGGACAGACACAAACGGCGCCTGATGTATTGACTATTATGAAGTCTGCCAGGTTTCCGTCATGTAACCCTACATTTAATCAGACAAAACAGCACAGCATGTTCTGCTAATTTGTCCCATATTTTTTATATAATCTGCGACAAAGGTCCTTAAGGGAATCTCCAACACAGATGTGAACAATAAAGCACTCTGAATAACGGACAACCAAGGAGGGGAACTAAGTGATATAGTGGAGGACATTAAGACTGGCATTCACATATGCACTGGAGTAAGGTGCGCCTAGATTACTAAGAGGTAGATGCGTCTTAACAAATTAGGCGCATCTCTGGCATCTCATGGACCAGAAACTTAGGCTGATGTAGACTTGAGCTATAACTTACTCCAGTTTTTGACCTAAGTTATAGCAAATCTCATTTGTCTTAATTATGCTTTTTCCACAGAAAGTGATGACCAATATAGTCACAATTACAGCTGCCCCTGGGGTGAGGTGAATGGAAGGACCCCAGATATGTCATGACTTCCAATCCTATATCTAAACCACTACCTCTATTACTGGCACAGGCTATGATGTGAGGCCATGGGTCCATCTTGTGTGCAGCTCTACACAGAGGTCAATAGGAAGGAACGGAGGAGGGTGATTGAGGTTTGACCTTTGCTGTTCCTCTGCTAGAGGAGTGTCTCTTGATTGTTTAGAAGTAATTTCTATGGGACTACAAATTGTTCTGTCAATAAAGATCAAGGATTAAAATGTTGGGAGGACACTGCCCTTGGATTACTACAGATAGTTTCTGAACCAGGTCACAGGCAGGACTGATAACAGGAGATTAAAGGTTTACCCCCTTCTGGAATTTAGATGAAAGTTAAATGAAATAAGACCCTCAAAGTCCAGCAATCAAATTCCTGTAAACATCAGCTAGTTGTTGTTGATTTATGTGAAGAGCAAGAATTTACTATTCGCCTTTACTAAGATGATGGCTTAATACAAAATATTTGTAGAGTATTTAGGTTTTATAGAGGATCACAAATTTCTATAGTAATTTTGCAAGATTTTACATTTTATAGTAACATGATGTGATATTTTTAAAGGAATGGTTTATCTTTAGCAAGCCTATGAACGTGTCTTAGGCAGCTGCTACCTAATATACAACTATTTGGAGAATCATTGCCTTAAATAATTTTTTAAGGTTGGAATATGGATGGTCTATCCTCAGGATAGGCCATAAATAACAGAATGGTCGGGGGATCAATTATCAGCACCCCCACCTTTTAGCTGTGACCTCCTCACTGTGAACTTCTATCCATCTTGGTAGCAGTGGTGCAGGGTTTTTCAGCTTTGCCCCATTCAACCCATTCATTTAAGTAAATAGAGAGCATGGAGATAGACAGACTGATGTAAATACTGAACAGGTCCCAGCACTCACACAAGTGCTTCAGACCTTTAAACAGTTGACCAGTGAGGGTGCCAAGAGTCAAAACCCTACTAGTCTGATACTGATAGCATGTTCTGAGGTTAGGCTATCAATATTCTGAACCAGACTTTAAAGGGGTTGGCCACCTTGCCTCAGGTTAGTTGGAGGACGGGAACAGAACGAGCTGGGACCCAGCAGCAGGGAGTAGGTAAGTATGCTTCCCTTTTGCAGATCTGGCCAGGAGGGGGAGGTTACCAAAAATCCCCCAAAAGGTGGCCAACCCCTTTAAAGTCCATTTTATTATGACAAACATTGATAGCATATTGCTAGGATATGCACTTATTATTCTACACGTTGGATCTAACCAACGTGGCCCCATCAAAGACTAGAAGGAAGTAGCAGCTGCACTAGGAAAGTGCCATTCCACTTCATCTCCTGATGGCAAATGGTTGTTCATTGACAATAATGGGCCAACCATGCAGTTTCAAGATAAAACGGAGCCAACAGAAGACAATGTTACAAGCCTCTGTCCTAGAGCCTTAAAGTTGGTGCAAGGTTAGAGCCTTCCCTAAAGTTGAGCATTCAGCAAAGATAACAGCATGTTTTAGCAATGGGTTGTCACACCTGCACGCGTGTTCTACTTTGGCAATGATGTATGTCAGTATCTACAGAGGAGGAATAGGAAGCTGCTGCCTGACACATCTGTTGACTCATATCAGCCACAACATTACAATTAATTTTCCTTGCAAGAGATACAAGAGTATGGACGCATCAACACAAAGCTAGCATGTACTGATGGCTTTAGCACTAAGGAGTGTTGACATCATTGTAGATTGGAGTACCATCAGTACTGGGAGGGGATTGACTGTAAGGGAGACCTGAGAATGGAAGAAGAAGCACCTGGCTGGATGATAGATCCCTTTTGGCTAATTAGCTAAGTATTCTAAATATGGCAGGCAATCTATAGCCTTAAAGTACTGCTTAACTTGTAGTGCCATCATCACAGACTGTTGGCTTTTCAAAGTAATGTGCAAGCAATATCATATCATACTTATATTGGTTAGTAATAATGTTATGACATCCAGGTTATGACTTCATTGATGCCATAATGTCACCTACCCCTGGCTTACAGTCATCTCTGCCAGCAGTGATGTTTCACCCATAGTGATATAACATTGCAAGCCTAGAATTGGTTGTTTGGACACATGACTTTATATCAGTATGGAGATTTGCAGGACCCATACTAGATTATGGACCCACTTACTAACCAACCAAACATCATTAATAAATACCCAAGAGGCTCTCTTAACTTTTAATGTATGGGAGCTAGGCCACAGCTTTATTTTCTATCGCTTGCTCCTGCTGTGGACATGTCCTTTTTGATCCATCTTGATGGCTCTTCTGACTTTCCCGTATTTCTACTTCAAGGTTTCCCCATCTGCCAGCTGTGACAAACAGGATGTAAAAAACAACAATTGCCATAAAAAATTAATACAAAATAACATGCCAAAAAACACCTTTATGAAACCTCTTAAAATCGTCATACAAGTGGAAGATAGGGAAAGTATAAATGAATGGATCTTTACCATGGAATGTGTGCAGTTTCCCAGACCTGTGGGCTGAGCTGTACCTAGGCCAGGTGACCGATGAACGTGTTGTCATTGGCCTAGGAAAAGCTGTGTGAAGGCCATGGCGCTCACAGGAGTGCAGTTGCCTACTCAAACAGCTGATCGTCAGGGGTCCCAGGTGTCAGACCCCCACCGATCAAATACTGATAGAGGATACAGAGAATAGGTTGTCAGTCTATAAGTCTCAGAAAACTCCTTTAATGTTTCCAGCCAAAGGAGAAATGTATGGCAATGGTTAGCAGAAACAGGGCTAACCACTCTATTCCTCCCCTCTTGGTAGGAGTTGGCCGGCCCTGCCTCCTGCCAGGAGGAGGAGTTCCTGAGTAGCTAGAGAGAGGATAGGGGGCACATGTCAGCGCTCCTACTCCTAGGAACCGTATCCGATTCTCCTGTGAGACCAACACTCCAGAGAGACAATCAGAACTCAGAACACAGCTTCAAGAAAGCATCAGCGTGTCAAGAAAGCAGAGTGATCAGAAAACTTACAGCACTACTGACACTGCTGCAAGGTGAGGGACTACGGCTCGGACACCCATTGCTTAAAACCCACACTGGGCCAGACTTACATCAAGCCTGTATTAAAGTGGACAACTATATCCACAAGTGTTTACTAGTGCCATCCACCAGCCTCAATACCTCCTCATACTCTGCACTGGCTCCTCAGGGGCTCGCCGCACATGTTCAAAGAGTAATAGATCACCTCCCTGAGGTTTCCTTATATTACTAACTAATCCAGCCTATTGCATGACATACAGTGGCATCCATCAAAGGTATAATTCAGGAAATCCTTCCAACATATACCTTTGATGTAATGTGAATAAGCCCATGTAGATATCACTAAAAATAGACATTGTAATTATGATTGTCCAACAAAAGAATTTTTACATTTTTCAAACCACTTCCGAGATCTGAATATTTTTTGTAATTGCAAGTAATTAAAAAAAATTGTATAGCTGTTCTATTTTTCAGTAACATGTATTTGTATAGTGCCACCTGCTGTTTGTTCTTTATTTCTATGTCCACCTCAGTAACATCGCTGAGGTGGTGTCACGGACGGTGTACAGAAAACAAGACAAAGCAACATGCATATATGACTCACTGGATCCAAAGCTAAGGAACCAAAAGGGAGACCCCTGCAACAAGACCTGGCACTTTCCCTGGCTGCTCAGCCTATGCAAAGATCCCAAAGGTGGATGGTTGCATATCCACGTACCTCGACTATATAACCCCTGAACACCCTACAATAGTGAGGGGACACGACCACCGGCTCCCTACACCAGACACGGAGGGAGTCAGGGTCACCTGGGATCCAGCAAACAGAAAATAACAGATAAATATACAGCACTTAACTTTGTAGCAGACTGGGAAACAGGATCAGCATGCACACACACTCCAGGAAGAAGTATAAGCCGCCCAGTAATGCATTATGGGGTGGAATTTAAAGGGATGCAATCAGTCCAACTACATGACAGCTGAGAGAGGCTAACGAGATGAGGAACTGAACATCACAACAAAGAAAATTCAAGGAGGAGGTTCTGAAAGGCTTCTGTCAGAGCTTCTCAGCTGTCTGGTTGTGACAGTACCCCTCCCTCTACGAGTGGACTCCGGACACTCAGAGCCCACCTTCTCAGGATGGGACCTATGGAAAGCCATGATGAGACGAGAGGCCTTAATGTCCGTCACTGGGACCCACATCCTCTCCTCAGGACCATAACCCTCCCAATGAACAAGGTACTGGAGAGAACCGCGGACAAGCCGAGAATCCACATCCTAGAGACCTGAAATTCAAGATTCCCATCAACCATAATCGGAGGAGGAGGCAAAGGCGAGGGTACAATGGGTTGAACATAAGGTTTCCATAAGGACTTATGGAAAACATTATGGATCTTCCAAGTCTGGGGAAGATCAAGACGGTAGGCAACAGGATTGATGACAGACAGGATTTTGTAAGGCCCAATAAACCTAGGACCCAACTTCCAGGAGGGAACCTTTAATTTGATATTCTTGGTAGACAACCACACCAGATCACCAACATTCAGGTCCGGACCAAGCACACGTCTCTTATCTGCCACACGCTTATATCTCTCACTCATGCTCTTTAGATTATCCTGAATCTTTTGCCAAATAGATGACAAAGACGAGGAGAATCTGTCCTCATCAGGTAAACCAGAAGACCCCTCTCCCAAGAAAGTCCCAAACTGCGGATGAAACCCATATGCACCAAGAAATGGTGACTTATCAGAGGACACCTGACGACGGTTATTTAAAGCAAACTCAGCAAGGGACAAAAAAGAACACCAATCCTCCTGATTCTCCAACACAAAACAGCGCAGATATGTCTCCAGATTCTGATTGACGCGCTCTGTCTGGCCATTCGACTGCGGGTGGAAAGCAGAAGAGAATGACAACCGAACCCCCAAGCGAGAACAGAAAGCCTTCCAGAATCTGGAAACAAACTGCGTGCCCCTATCAGAGACTATGTCTGAAGGAATACCGTGCAATTTGACAATGTGATCAATAAATGCCTGCGCCAGCGTCTTAGCATTGGGCAAACCAGGAAAAGGGATGAAATGCACCATTTTGCTAAAACGGTCCACCACCACCAGAATCACAGTCTTCCCCGAGGAACGAGGCAGGTCCATTATGAAGTCCATGGACAGATGTGTCCAAGGACGGGAAGGAATGGGTAAGGGAAGGAGAGGACCTGACGGCCGTGAATGAGGGACTTTGGCACGAGCGCAAGTCTCGCAGGCTGCCACAAAACCCTCAACCGACTTACGAAGCGCAGGCCACCAGAATCTCCGAGCGATGAGATCCAGTGTGGCTCTTGCCCCCGGGTGCCCAGCAAGGACCGTATCGTGGTGTTCCTTAAAAATCTTGTGTCTTAAAGCGAGAGGCACAAACAACCTCCCAGGAGGACAAAGATCAGGAGCCTCTGACTGGGCTGCCTGCACCTCTGCCTCCAATTCAGAAAAAAGAGCAGAGACCACCACACCTTCAGCCAAAATGGGACGCGGGTCTTCAAAATTCCCGCCTCCCGGAAAACAACGTGACAGGGCATCTGCCTTCACATTCTTAACCCCAGGGCGGAACATGACAACAAAATTAAACCTTGAAAAGAACAGACCATCTGGCCTGTCTCGGGTTCAGACGCTTGGCTGACTCCAAGTAGGCCAGATTTTTATGGTCAGTAAACACGGTAATAGGGTGTCTGGCTCCCTCTAGCCAATGGCGCCATTCATCAAAAGCCAACTTGATGGCCAACAACTCCCTATCTCCCTCATCGTAATTTCTCTCTGCGGAGGAGAGTTTTTTCGAGAAAAAGGCACACGGTCGCCATTTGGCAGGAGAGGAACCCTGAGACAAGACCGCACCCACACCCACCTCAGAAGCATCAACCTCAACTATGAAGGGTAAAGAAATATCAGGTTGCACCAAGATGGGAGCGGAAGCAAAACTCTCCTTGATATTAGAAAAAGCCTTACGCGCCTCTACCGACCAAGAAGAAAAATCTACCCCCTTTCTGGTCATATCAGTGAGTGGTTTAACAATAGAGGAATAATTCAAAATAAACTTCCTGTAATAATTGGCAAAGCCCAAAAAATGCATCAGCGCCTTCTGATTCTCAGGAAGCTCCCACTCAAGCACAGCACGGACCTTCTCGGAGGCCATGCGAAAACCTGAAGCGGAGAGAAGAAACCCCAGAAATTGAATTTCTGGAACCGCAAACACACATTTTTCCAGTTTGGCATATAATTTTTTCTCCCGCAGAATGAGCAAGACCTGACGTAAATGTTCCTTATGAGTTTTGAAATCGGGAGAAAAAATCAAAATGTCATCCAAATACACTAATACAAATTTTCCCATCAAATGATAAAAAATGCTGTTCACGAAATGCTGAAAAACGGCTGGGGCATTCATCAAACCAAAAGGCATAACCAAATTTTCAAAATGGCCCTCAGGGGTATTGAAGGCCGTCTTCCATTCGTCTCCTTCTCTGACCCTGACCAGGTTGTATGCCCCTCTTAGATCTAATTTGGAAAAGACTTTAGCCCCAACAACCTGGTTAAACAGGTCCGGGATCAGAGGAAGCGGATAAGGGTCACGAATAGTGATACTGTTCAGCTCCCTGAAATCCAGACAAGGTCTTAAAGAACCATCTTTTTTCTTAACAAAGAAAAAACCAGCGGCAACAGGTGACTTCGAAGGTCGTATGTGTCCTTTTCTCAGACTCTCAGAGATATAAGCACGCATAGCGATCCTTTCAGGTTGGGAAAGATTGTATAAACGAGATTTAGGCAGCTTGGCGCCTGGGATGAGATTAATAGGGCAATCGTACTCCCTGTGCGGGGGCAAATCCTGAACTCCACTCTCAGAGAAGACATCCGAAAATTCAGAGAGAAAAGATGGTACAGTCTTAGTAGCAACCTCAGAAACAGATGTCGTGAGGCAATTCTCTCTGCAAAAGTCACTCCAACCATTTATTTGCCTCGCTTGCCAATCAATGGTGGGATTATGTTTAGTGAGCCAGGGTAGCCCCAACACTAGAGGAGTAGGCAAACCGCTAAGGACGAAACATGACACATCCTCAACATGAGCATCACTCACAATTAAACGGATATTGTGAACTATGCCCTTTAATGATTTCTGAGAAAGTGGAGCGGAATCAATAGTAAAAACAGGAATATCCTTTCCCAAAGTGCACACCTGGAAACCATGAGTTATTGCAAATTGATTATCAATGAGATTGACCGCTGCTCCACTATCCACAAAAATCTCACAAAAAATGCTCTTGCTCTCTAGCGCCACCCTAGCAGGCAGGACAAAACGGGAACTACAAGCAAACGGAAAACCTTCAATTTCCGCCTCAACCCTGCCAATAGTAACAGACGGAACATTTTTAAAAAAAATTTTCCTCTTTGTTTCTTTATTACTTCCAGAGAACTGCCTGAATCTCCTAGAGGGACAAACATTTGCCAAATGTTTTATACCTCCACAACAAAAACAAACCCTCCCATGCGGGCTGAATCTTCTATTGTCAGAAGCAATCAACCCCAGCTGCATGGGCTCCTGCTCAGAAGGGGCTGACAGCGACTGAGACCCCTGCGCACAGAATGGGACCGCTGCACTGTCCTGGGACTGAGTATGACAGGAAGGAGAGATCTCTCCTCTCTCTCTAAGACGCCTGTCAATACGAATGGCCTGAGACATAGCAGAGTCCAAGGAAATAGGCCTTTCATGAAAGGCAAATGCATCTTTCAATCCCTCTGAAAGACCATGGCAAAATTTACTTCGGAGTGCAGCATCATTCCAACCAGTATCTGCTGCCCATCTCCGAAATTCTGAGCAGTATATCTCTGCGGATTGTTTACCCTGGCATAATAGACGTAGTCTAGACTCAGCCAGAGCAATACGATCCGGATCATCATATATCTGACCCAGGGCTAAAAAGAATTCATCCACTGAACGGAGGGGCCGTGCCCCCTCTGGCAGTGAAAAGGCCCAGGACACGTTACCCCTGAGCAGCGATATAATGATCCCCACCCTCCGTTCCTCATCACCAGAGGAATGGGGAAGAAGGCGAAAATGGAGTTTGCAAGCCTCTCTAAAACGCACAAAATTCTCACTACCCCCGGAAAACGTATCCGGGAGCGAGATCTTAGGCTCAGAACAAACTCCATGAATGCCAGCTGAACCGGTCACTTGAAGCTGAGAAAAAGTCCTGCGGAGATCAGCTACCTCCAATGAAAGACCCTGAAGGCGTTCAGCCAAAAGTGAAACCGGATCCATGCTTGAGACGGTTTTGGCGGCTTATAATGTCACGGACGGTGTACAGAAAACAAGACAAAGCAACATGCATATATGACTCACTGGATCCAAAGCTAAGGAACCAAAAGGGAGACCCCTGCAACAAGACCTGGCACTTTCCCTGGCTGCTCAGCCTATGCAAAGATCCCAAAGGTGGATGGTTGCATATCCACGTACCTCGACTATATAACCCCTGAACACCCTACAATAGTGAGGGGACACGACCACCGGCTCCCTACACCAGACACGGAGGGAGTCAGGGTCACCTGGGATCCAGCAAACAGAAAATAACAGATAAATGTACAGCACTTAACTTTGTAGCAGACTGGGAAACAGGATCAGCATGCACACACACTCCAGGAAGAAGTATAAGCCGCCCAGTAATGCATTATGGGGCGGAATTTAAAGGGATGCAATCAGTCCAACTACATGACAGCTGAGAGAGGCTAACGAGATGAGGAACTGAACATCACAACAAAGAAAACTCAAGGAGGAGGTTCTGAAAGGCTTCTGTCAGAGCTTCTCAGCTGTCTGGTTGTGACAGGTGGACACACATGCTCTGTACTTGCCACCAGCCGTAAATACTGTTAGAAGCTGTGATAATTTCAGTGAGAGAGCTGCAGCAGAAAGGGTATGCCACCTGACAAAGGACATGCCGCTTAAGCTGTGATAGGAAGAGACTAGTATTGGTCGAGCACCAAAGTGCTCGGGTGTTCGGGTGCTCGGGTCGTACACCTCGGGATGCTCGGGTGCTCTACAGAGCACCTGAGCACAATGGAAAGTAAATGGAAGAACCCGAGCATTAACCAGGCACCCCCTGCTCTGAAGAGGTGAGGGTGTCTGGTTCATAGTAAAAGGACAGAAATTGATGCAAACACCACTGAAATTGTTTGGGAACAGCATGGGGAGGATGTCTAAATGCATCTTGGACTCCCAGGTCTCTGCTGGGAACGATGTTGTCCGAGTAGTACACCACTTTTACAGACTGACAATAATACACACCAAACCGAAGATAAAATCGATTTTAGAGGAAAAATTGTTAGAAAACATTCTTTCCTGTATATTTTTTTTATTTTTTTTATAATATATATCTTTTTATTTCAATTTCATAGGAACATATACATTTGTACACAAAACACGTCAACTTTAACAATAAGAAAATTTCCAAATTGACAAAAAATTTCATTTTTTCTTTTTCCCCTTACCACTCCCCTTTATTTTTTTTTATAATTGTATGTTTATTATGGTATATAAAACATAAAACGTGAATACACTCATATAATGTCATAATGCACAGAAGTTCCAAGGAGCACATCACATACATATTGGATGAGCATATGTAACACTTGAAAATATTCAATGACAGAGCAATAAAGACCAGACAAAAATAAAGCGTTGAATTAATCCAACTGAGATTATGTCCATCTCTAACTAGCCTAAGAAGCAGAAAAAGAAAAAAAAAAACTGCTGTGCAAAATATCAGAAACAGAAAACCAACAAACAGGACAAGCGACATGAACAAAGACAGAGAGGGAAGGGAGGGGGGGGGGGAACCAAACCCTTCATCCAGATTCCTCAAGTTTGCCTAGTAGCCCAATAAGTGTCCCAAATGTCCCATACAGCATTGAAGAGTGCCATTTTGTCCTGATACATAGCAGTGGAATACTCCATAGTGCGGACCTCCATTACCCTGGCATACAAGTCAGAGACCCGTGGTGGGTCGGGGCATTTCCACGATCGGGAAACTAGACAACGAGCTGCTGTTAGAATCAGAAGCAGCAGTTTAAGTGCGGGTTTTTTGACTTGTTTGGGGACCACATTAAGCAGGAAGGACATGGGTTCCGGTCGGATTTCGGTTCCAATAATGCCGGTCAGAAGAGCGCCAACCTCAGACCAGTAAGGGCCTATCTTGGGACAATCCCAGAAAATGTGAGGTAGTGTGCCTCTATGTAAGCCACATCTCCAACAATCACCCGGGACCACTGGATTCATTCTATGGAGGAGGTCAGGAGTGCGATACCAGTACATTAAGATCTTATACTGGTTCTCCTGATGGAGTACCGACATAGATGATTTCGCTGCCCTCCTCCATATAAGGTGCCAGAGCGAGTCCGGTAAGGCCCTCCCCAAGTACTCCTCCCACTTCACCATGTAGGAATGCCTTTGGGCTCGGTCAGGGAAGGGAGTCAGCAATATAGAGTAAATCTCAGAAATCAAACCTTTCGCTTGAACCCCTTCCCTGCATACGCGCTCAAAGGGGGTCGGAAGGGAAACCGTAACCCCCGAAAAGATGGACTGGGCAAAGTGCCTAATCTGAACATAGAAAAAATTGGAGGAAGGTGGGAGATCATACTTGGCCTGCAAGGTAGTGAACGGTAGGAGGACCCTAGTAAAGGGGTCCACAATATCAGCATATCGAAACACCCCCCGTTGAAACCACGGTCTCGTTGTGGACGTGATAAGACTAGCAGGAAGCATAGGGTGATATAGGAAGGAGGTCATGGCGGAATGAGTGGACTCTAGAGGGAATTTACTACTGCACTGCCGCCATATACGTCTAGTACACACCATGGGCCCTAGGAGATCCTTGTCTGGCTGATTCCTGTCAGGCCCAGCCCAAAGCATGGAGTTAGGGTGTACAGGAGCTAGCCAGAGTCTTTCTACCTGCATCCAGACAGAGTAAGGGTGCAAGGAAGCCCAGGCCGTAACGGGGCATAGCTGGGCTGCCCAGTAATATTTAGTTAGGTCTGGAACCCCCAGACCGCCCTGAAGCTTACTAGATAGAAGAACCGACCTCGGGATTCTGTGCCGCCCTCCCGCCCATATGAATCTGAGGAGGTGGGATTGAATGGATCTAAGGTCCTTAAGAGGGACTTTAATCGGTAAGGTCTCAAAAAGATACAAGAGCTTAGGTAGAATCGTCATCTTAGTCGCAGCAATACGCCCCAAAAAAGAGAGAAGGAGAGGGTGCCACCTATCTAAAAGACCCCTAATCTCCGTGTACATGCGTGGGAAATTAGCCTTGTAAAGCTCGCCATATCGGGGAGTGAGGTCAACCCCCAAATATCTCAGTGAATCTGTCTTCCAATGGAAAGGAAAGTTCACTTTGAGAGAGCTCAGGGCCGCCTGAGAAAGATTGAGAGGAAGGGCCTCAGTTTTATGGGTATTGACCTTATACCCCGAAAGGCGACCAAATTCCTGTAATATGGAGTGGAGATTCGGTAAGGAAATGTGAAGCCTGGTAAGAGTAAGGAGAATGTCGTCAGCATATAGTGATAGCTTAAACTCCCTATCCTTGACCATAACACCCCCAATATCCGGACAAGCCCTGATCTTGGCCGCCAGGGGTTCGATACACATAGCAAAAAGTAGAGGAGATAGGGGGCAACCCTGCCTCGTCCCATTAGTAATGTTTATGGGTGAGGATTGAGCATGAGGAAGTCTGATCGTCGCTGTGGGGGAGGAGTACAGGCTATGGATGGCGTTAACAAACGGGCCAGAAAGGCCGTATGCCTGGAGGGTAGCAAAGAGAAACGGCCAACCCAAACGGTCAAAAGCCTTTTCTGCATCCAAACTAAGAAGTAAAGCCTCCTCCCCCGAGCGAGATACGACATCTATCAGGTCAATGTTTCTTCGTGTGTTGTCGGCCCCCTGACGGCCCGGAACAAATCCCACCTGATCCTTATGAATCAAGGAGGGGAGAAAGGCGTTTAGTCAGGATTTTGGTGAAAATCTTAAGGTCAGAGTTAAGTAGAGCAATGGGCCTATAGTTAGGACATTCGTGCGGATCCTTCCCAGGCTTCGGGATCATCGTGAGATAGGAGTGAGACATTGGGGCAGGGACAGCGTTGCCCCCTAAAAAATGATTAAATAGGGCAACTAAGTGAGGAGTTAGCTCAGCCTTAAAGGTCTTATAATATTTGTATGAAAAGCCGTCAGGCCCTGGGGATTTACCCTCAGGTAGATGTTCCACTACCTCCTCAATCTCTTCCGATACGATCGGACTATTAAGGGCAGCAAGGTCCGGAGCTAATAGGGTAGGAAGATGACAGGACGCCAAATAAGACCTGAGCATATTATCTCTCAGTCCTTCATCCGTGGGAAGGTCGGAGGGTAGATTATACAGGGAAGAATAATAGGCTGAAAACCTCTCCGCAATCACCCTGGGATCATAGTGGATTGTCCCATCAGACCCCCTAATAGCATTCGGCCCCACTTGGGAGCTATGGTTCCTAAGTTGTCTGGCCAGCAGAGTGTGGGGTTTGTTTCCCCAGGCATAATAGCGCTGTCGAGTGTAGAGTAGCAACTTACTAACGCGGCCTAAAGCTAGGGTTTTCAATTGGGTCCTAGCATCTACAATTTGTCTCAGTGTGCAGCGTGAGGGGTGAGCAGCCATCTTACCTTCTAGTGACTGAAGGCCGGACTTAAGGGTATTAACTAGGGTAGTCGAGTCTTTCTTTAATTTTGAGCTTATTGCGATGCAATGGCCCCTCATGACCGCCTTATGCGCCTCCCACAAAGGGCGGATATCTCCCACCGATCCCTCATTAAGTTCAAAATACGTCTTCAGGTGTTCACGTAGTTCCTCCCTAGTAATAGGTTGTTTCAGGAGGGAGTCATTCAGTCTCCAGTGGCAATGGCGTACATGACCTGACCCATTACTAATGTCAACTAGTACAGGGGCATGATCTGACCAGGTGATTTGGCCCATGTCTGCTCCCTCTAACAATCTGAGGGTTGAAATGGTCCCAAACAGATAATCAATACGGGTGTGTGAACCATGCGGGGCCGAGTAATAGGAGAAGGACCTATCCGTGGGATAAGTGAGACGCCAGAGGTCATACAGGGAGTATTTCCGTACCAGTTTACGAAAATCTCTGGCTAAACGTTGCTGTGTCGAGTGTATTGGTCTACCTGGGAGGGCCAGACGATCCATCGATTCAGAGAACACTGCGTTAAAATCCCCACCTAATAGGACCAAGGGCTCCGGGGAGTCCATACTTCCATCGAACACTTTGCGGAAAATTCCGCCAAGAAAGCGAATCTGGGACGTGTTTGGTGCATAAACATTACACAAGGTAATAGGTCTATCCGCCAGACGGCCCCGTAATATAATGTAACGACCCTGTGGATCCAATATTGAAGATTCAATCCTGAGGGGACACTGACCACTCCCCTTTATTTAATAACCACCCACCACCCTTAACCCCTTAAGGACCAGGCCATTTTTTGCAAATCTGACCAGTGTCACTTTAAGTGCTGATAACTTTAAAACACTATGAGATGACGGTTTGATTGGTACTATTTTGGCGTACATGCTACTTTTTTGATCACTTTTATTACCTTTTTTGGGAAGTAAGGTGGGCAAAATTTCAATTTTCTCATAGTTTTTATTTTTTTATTTTTATGGCGTTCACTGTGCGGGGAAAGTAACATGACCGTTTTATAGATCAGGTCGTTACGGACGCGGCGATACCTAATATGTGTAGTGTATTTTATTTTTTAAATTTTTATTCAGTGATAAAAAAAAAAATTTTATCTTAGCTTTTTTCACTTATTTTTGAAATTTTTTGACCCAGACCCACTTGGTTCTTGAAGATCCAGTGGGTCTGATGTCTGTAAAATACAGTACAGAACCTATATAGGTTTCTGTACTGTATTTTACTTACACTGAACAGATCTATGCTTTCAGCATAGATCTGTTCAGCACCATGGACAGCAGGACGCCTGAGCAGGCGTCCTGTTGCCATGGGAACCTTCCCCGTCTGCAACAACTTCGCAGACGGGGAAGGGTGAGGACGGGGCTTCGGGGGGCTGTCTGGGGGCTGTCTGGGGGCTCTCTCCCTCTCCACTCGGGGGGCTGCAAAGGCACAGCAGCCCCCCGATCGGAGAGGGAGGGAGCTCCCTCTTACTGTTAACTCTTTCCATACAGCGGTCCGTACGGACCGCTGTATGGAAAGGGTTAAACGGCTGACATCGCATCAACGATGTCAGCCGTTTATACCAGGGTGCCAGCAATGTGCTGGCACCCTGGTATACCCACTGTACACCAACGATTATGCAATGGGAGGCGGGCGGGGGATCGCGATCCCGCCTGCCGCACAGCCCGCCTCCCGCAACGCCCCCACCGCCTGCGACACCCCCCCTGCACCACCCGCCGCCATCAAATCGTGCAGGGGTGCAGGGGGGGTGTACAATATTGATTTTAGGCACTCTGAAGTTTCTGATCCCCGCGGTCAGGGACCGCGGAGATCAGAAACTGCAAAAAGCGCAGCAAACCGCAGGTCTGAATTGACCTGCGGTTTGCTGCGATCGCCGACACGGGGGGGTCACATGACCCCCCCTGGCGTTTTAACAGGATGCCGGCTGAATGATTTCAGCCGGCATCCTGTTCAAATTAACCCCTGCGGCGCCGGAATGCCGATTTTAAAGTCAGGACGTACCGGTACGTCCTTGGTCCTTAAGGACTCGGGAAATAGGGCGTACCGGTACGTCCTGTGTCCTTAAGGGGTTAAGGGAGAGAGAGGGGGGACGGAAAAAAAAAAATATATATTTTTTTTTCCCTTTTCAAACACATGCCCAGCCCTATAATAACCAATTTTTCCATAATTCGTCAAGATTTTGTGATTTTTTGCTATGGCCCTCCATCACCCGCTCTTCCTTGATCAGATTATCAATTGCTTTTCTCCACTGACCCACTGTCGGAGGGTCTTCTTTTACCCATTTCCTAAGTATGAGGAGTCTAGCTTGAAATAATACTTTACTAAGGACTAGTCTTATCTTTTTATTTAACTTCAAATGTTCGGTTGCCCCTAATATACAAGTTACTGGATCTTCAGATATTTGAACCTTCAAGATTAAAAATACAGTCTCTGCTATTTCTGTCCAATATCTGAACAGTCTGGGGCATCTCCAGAAACAGTGTATTAAGTCTGCTCTATCTCCCCTACATTTTAAACACTTATCTGAAGCGCTCACACCCATTCTGTTCAACATCCACGGGGATCTATGTAATCTATGAACTATAAAAAACTGTGAGATCTTATGTGAGCCCCTATCCGAGACCGTAGCATAACTTCTGAGGGCATCTTTCCATTTCTCTTCCGTGAAAGATTCCAATTCACTCTACCATTTTTTCCCAGCAAGCATTATGGTCCATTTACTCTTTCCCTCCATCAAAATCTTATATCTCCTTGCAGTTATTCCTGCTCTTTCCCCTACATTGGTAAATTTATGCAACATATCTGATTTTTTCCCTTCTGTACTTATCCACCTGCTCCACTGTCCGCAGCGCATTCCTGAGCTGAAAGTATTTATACATATCCTTTTGGGGGATTCCAAACTCCCTCGCCATTGTATTGAAATCTTTCAACTTATCCTCCTCAAATATCTGGTCTAGATATTTCATCCCCTTTTTTCCCAGTCTTTATAAATCCTAATCGTTTGCAGTTCCTTTAAATTGAGGTTTTTCCAAATAGGTGTATAGTGCAAGAACTCCTGTATATTTACTTGTATATAAACTGCAAGTGCTGCCAAAAATTACAAGGAAGAGGCACTCCAATACAACCTGTATATCACATAAAGGAGGGGCTCATTCACATTGTGGTACAATTGTTTAGGCAGTGGGACTCCTACACTCATAAAGCCTATGTACTAAGGGAAAGGGCTTCCAAAAATTACAAGGAAACGGCACTCCAATACACCCTTTATTACACATAAAGGAGAGCATCATACACGCCCTTGAAAATGTATTATTGCTGGCCTGCTGGTGACCCTCAAAAACATTAGGAGCAAGGGCCTGCTAGTGACCCTCTAAAACATTAGGGGCGAGGGCCTGCTGCTGATCTGACCATCTAAAACATTAGGGGTGAGGGCTTGCTGGCAAGTTGACCATCTAAAAAAAATTGTGGGTGAGGGCCTGCTGCCGAGCTGACCATCTAAAACATTATGGATGAGGGCCTTCTGCCGAGCTGACCATCTAAAACATTTTGTGGGAGAGGGCCTGCTGCCAAGTTGACCATCTAAAAAATGTTGTGGGCGGGGGCCTGCTGCCGAGCTGACCATCTAAAACATTATGGGCGAGGGCCTGTTGCCGAGCTGACCATCTAAAAAAAATTGTGGGTGAGGGCCTGCTGCCGAGCTGACCATCTAAAAATTTAGGGGTGAGGGTCTGCTGCTGAGCTGACCCTCTAAAACATTATGGTTGAGGGCCTGCTCGTGACCCTCAAAAACATTATGAGTGAGGGCCCGCTGCTGAGTTGACCCTCTAAAACATTAGTAGCGAGGGAAGCCTAATAAGCATGTTGATATAATGGAGGAGGAGGAGGATGAGAAAAGGGAGATTGAACCATATACCCTTTTTAGTGGTGGAAGGGGTGCATGGGAATACAGTGTATTCAATACACCATAAAAGCCACATTTAGAGTGCTTTTATGTTCAGCCGCTTTTCTCTGGTGGAGTAGAGAATTCAGGGGCAATCCAGGCCTTGTTCATTTTTATAAGAGTCATCTGGTCAGCATTTTCAGTTGACAGGCGGATGCGCTTATCAGTTATTATGCCCCCAGCAGCACTAAATACACGCTCTGACAAAACGCTGGCGGGGCAGGCCAGCACCTTCAAGGCATAGAGCGCCAGTTCGTGCCACGTATCCAGCTTGGACACCCAATAGTTGTAAGGCACACAGGGATCACTGAGGACGCTGACACGGTCTGTCCTTCACCATCTTCCAAAATTTTTACCTCCTTGTGACACTAGGCCGCGCATCAAGGTGAGGGTGCTGGCGGGGTGTTATAAAACTGTTCCAGGCCTTGGAGAGTGTTGCTCTGCCTCTGTTGGAACTGCTGTGTGTTCCCCTCATCTCCCCTCCTCGGTTGGTCAAGGAACTTCGTACTCTGCAGCCAGCGTTGTTAGCTGGAAAATTTTGGAGCAATTTTCCAACAAGGACCTTCTGGTATTGCACCATTTTGCTAGTCCTCTCCACCACAGGAATAAGAGATGAGAAGTTCTCTTTGTAGCGGGGGTCGAGAAGGGTGAACAACCAGTAATCGGTGTTGGCCAAAATAGGTACAACGCAAGGGTCACAGGAAAGGCAGCCTAACATAAAGTCAGCCATGTGTGCCAGAGTCCCAATGTCACGGCCTATGGTATGTTATGTGACACTTTCCTTCACTTGGTTGCCCGTGGCAACGTGTGGTGTTGTGTGCGTGTGGTGGCAGTGTCTCAGCCCTATGGCTGATCCCCAGGACATGATTGCCACACATGCCGTTGCCCGCGGCAACAGGTGAAGTGTGTTTGTTTGTGTGTATTTCCCTTTAAGTGGCCATCTTCCCTTGCCTTGTGTTTGAAGGGTTAATTCCCTTCTGTGTGTGTGAACACTGGGTGTGTCTGTGTGGGTGTGACTACTTGGGCCTATAAAGCCTCAGTGAATAGTGCAGTTCAGAGGGGTACTTCAGCCATGGTTAGCTGGAGCATCCTCCTGTGTATTACATCTGCCAGTGGGGGCCACCCTTGTGGTCATAAGTTTATATGATGTTCAGTTGATGTTTTCCTTTGTTATTTGGTGCAGCTATGGATCTGGGTTCCTGTGTGTGGATGTGTGTGTGCTGAGTTCATTTTGTTTTGTGTGGACGTCAGCTTGCCAGCACAGGGATCCAGTCAGCAAGGCTGTGGCAGGTGGCAGGAACTAGTGCAGTTCACCTGCCATATCCATAGGTCTGTTTGTGTTCCCCTTTTCCCTGCAGCTTGGCCAGTGAGACTCCTGTTCCTCCGTGTCCAGAAGGAACAGGTCATCTTACCCTACTCCTAGTTCAGGGAACGGCGGAGGGTGAGTAGGGATCCGAGGTTCCTGAGCATGGGCCCTCCTACCTTCAAGGTCGGCCCATGCAGCTAGGAGTTAGGGTCGGATTAGGGATGCGTTAGGAGGTGACCTGCTCCCTAATTCTCTCGTCCTGGCCAAGCAGCCGTTAACATCTTCTGGCATCGCACGGCTGAGGGTTTTCCCCATCCTCAGCCGTGACACCCAACAGACAAGACTTCGCTGTCCTCATCAGGAGGATGACTCTCAATCTCCTCATCCTATTCTTCCTCTTCTACCCATCCACGCTGAAAATATGGAATAAAACTTCCATGGGTACTACCCTCTGTAGCGGAGGCAACAGTCTCCTGATCCTCCTGCTCATCATCATCCAATTCACACTGAGATGACGAACTGAGGGTGGTCTGGCTATCACCCTGTGTACTTTCTTTCCCCATTTCCCCCTCTGCCATACGCAAAGCATCCGCCTTAATTGTGAGCAGCGAGCGTTTGAGTAGACACAGAAGTGGGATGGTTACGCTGATAATAGGGTTATCGTCGCTCACCATCTGTGTTGATTCCTCAAAGTTGCGTAAAACCTCACAGAGGTCAGACATCGATGCCCACTCGTCGCTTGTGAAGAGCGGAAGCTGACTGGAAAGGTGACGACCATGTTGCAGCTGGTATTCCACTACTGCCCTCTGCTGTTCACAAAGCCTGGCCAACATGTGGAACGTGGCATGTCGCACAACAGTCTGTGAGCTGGCAATTGCAAGCGCTGCTGCAGCACTGCCAGACAGGCAGAAGCTGACGATGACTTACAGAAATAGGCACACATGCGGCGCACCTTCACCAGTAGCTCAGGCCAATTGGGGTAGGTTTTGAGAAACCGCTGAACTACTAGGTTGAACATGTGGGCTAGGCATGGTATGTGTGTGAGCTTGCCGAGCTCCAAAGCCGCCACCAAGTTACGGCCATTATCAGACACAACCATGCATGGTTCTAGGTTGAGTGGCGAGAGCCACAGCTCAGTCTGGTCCCTTATCCCCTGCCACAGCTCTGCAGCAGTGTGCTGTTTGTCACCTAAGCAGATAGGTTTAAGCACGGCCTGTTGTCGCTTCCCCACTGCAGTGCTACACTGCTTCCAGCTACTTACTGATGTCTGACTGGTGCTGCAAGATGATAATTCGGGGGTGGAAGTGGAGGTGGAGGAGGAGAAGGAGGGTTGCAGCCCTGTGAGGGATCTGAGATCGGATAGACTTGCAGCACGTGAGTCTATCTGACAGGTCTTTCTGCGTTTCCTTTCTGTTTGTTGTTGTGGGCAGGATTCCACCACTCCACAGATTCTGCTCGTTAGCTGTTTAAGAGGCTCTATTTAAGTCTGCCTCTTACTGCTGACTTTGCGGTTGATATTTTCCTTCTGAAGTTCTATGCTGGTTGTTTGTGGATCCTCTACTTCCCTCTCATCTCAAGCTGTCCTCCTGTTTTCTCCTTTGTGCGTGGGTTGCTTCTAGGTCTCAGGGAGACGCTGGTCCCTTTATGGTGGAAGGTACCGGCTGTCTCATTCCCCGCTCCCTAAGTTAGGGTTTGCGACAGTGTCAGCAGGGCTTAGGTTCCAGCGTATGAGTTCCTTCACCATCAGGACTTGCTAATACTGTCAGCAGTCAGGTAGAGGTTCAGGGATTCTTAGGAGGTTACCATTCCCTCCTCCCTAGCTTTGGGGCCTAGTCTGTTTTCCTGTTGCTGTTTGTTTACTTGGTGTTCCTCTTATCCCCATCTACCGTGACAGCACCTAGGCGTTCGGCCCACCTATTAGGGTGCTTTGATGCCATGTGGCGGATCATGCCGGTGGTGGTGAGGTTGCTAGTGTTCACGCCCCTGCTCCTTTTGGTATGGCACAGGTTGCAAATTACAATTCTTTTATCGTCCGCACTTTCCTCAAAAAAGCGCCAGACTGCGGAACACCTACCCCAAGGGAGATTGCTGCAAGGGGGCGCTCCAGCGAACAGTTGCGGGCCTGTTTTGTGTGGTCCGCCTTCTCCCTTTTGCCACCCCACTGCCTCTTCCAGCCTGTTGCAGTGCTGCGGATCCCTCCTCCTCTGTACTGCTGTCCTCGCTCGGCTTGCCACCTTCCCAGGTTGGGTCAGTGACTTCGTCGTCCAGCACCTCCTCTTCCACTTCCTCACTCTGGTCATCCTCCTGACTTGTGGACCTAACAACAACCTCAGTTATTGACAACTGTGTCTCATCGGGGCGGGTTCTCTGGATAGATAGGCAGTATAGTAGGGTCAGATAGGGCACAGCTCCATTACTGCTTCCATAGACACCACGCCGCCACGGGACGTCCTCCTGTCCAGGCATCACCTAAGTAAAGCGGATCACCTCTCCATACTGATCCTAGTCATTTTGTTGGTCTGGTAAGACTGCTTGCACCCTCACAGGTGTAACTACCAGCATTGGGGTACCAGGATTGGACCCCTCCTTTATGTTTGTCATGTCGATGTATCTTTGTGGTGTATTTTATTGTATATCTAATTGAAAGTTATATCTTAATAAGCATATTCCCCCCCTTCTTAGTGGGCCCTTTGGTAATGTCGCTGTCACCAGCGGCGAAAAACATTACACTGAATGTCACTGATATTTCGGATGCGCTATCGTTATACTGGAGATGTAGCGCAGGCAATGTTGCTGCCACCAGCAACAAAATTTTTTACTGAATGTCACAGATATTTCGGATACGCAAACATTATACAGGAGATGTAGCGCAGGTAACTATTCGCAGTGGACACAGTCTACGGAAAAAGTACACTGGATGTCACAGATATTTTTAGGCTGTGCACATGTTACACAGGAGATGTAGCGCAGATAATGTCGCTGTCTGCAACGGCCAATCAACTGCACGCTATTTAGCGCAGGTTGCGCTAAAAAAATATATTGCTGCCAGATACAACTATAGTCCTTAAAATAACTTTCGGGTCTCTAACAAGTTTTAGCAATTTAGCGCAGGTTGCGCTAAAAATATATATTGCTGCCACACACAATAGTCCTTAAAGGGCTTCTGTCACCCCACTAAACCGTTTTTTTTTTTTTGTTTACTTATAATCCCTACACTGCGATTTATGCCTACATAATCTAATTAATCATTTTGGTCCAGTAGATTTTGTTTAAAACGTGCTTTTAAAATATGCTAAATACCTTGCTACCAGCAAGTAGGGCGGCTACTTGCTGGTAGCAGCCGCATCCTCCGATCCTAAAGACGCCCCCTCTGCATGTTGATTGACAGGGCCAGGGAACGGGATCGTTCTCTGCTGGCCCTGTTTGCATTCAAAATCTCGCGCCTGCGCCGTACCTGTCTTCAATCGGCGCAGGCGCACTGAGAGGCGGCCGCTCGCTCAGCCGCATCATCCTCAATGCGCCTGCGCCGGGGTAGATGTGACGTCATCGGCGCAGGCGCATTGAGGATGTAGCGGCTAAGCGAGCGGGCGCCTCTCAGTGCGCCTGCGCCGACTGAATACCGTTCTGGCGCAGGCGCGAGATCTTGATAGCAGACCTGGCCAGCAGAGGACGATCCCGTTCCCTGGCCCTGTCAATCAACATGCGGAGGGGGCGTCTTTAGGATCGGAGGATGCGGCTGCTACCAGCAAGTAGCCGCCCTACTTGCTGGTAGCAAGGTAATTTGCATATTTTAAAAGCACGTTTTAAACAAAAACTACCAAAATGATTAATTAGATTATGTAAATCGCAGTGTAGGGATTATAAGTAAACAAAAACAAAAAAACGGTTTAGTGGGGTGACAGAAGCCCTTTAAAAGGACTTTTGGGTCAATAACAAGTATAAAAACGAAAATATTGCTATTTCAATCCCTACACTATCTCTCCCTTCTGCTCTCCAGCTCTCCCTGACTAATACTGAGCCGAACACGTTTCATTGGGTGCTATATAGCACCCGATGACGCGTTCCGGCCAGCCAATCACTGTAATGCCAGCAGCCAACATGGCTACGGCATTACAGTGATTGGCAGTACTTATCTGCACGTTTATTGGCTGCGAAGTAGCCAACAAACATGCGGGGAGGAGGCTCCTTTTGGTAGAAAGACAATGTCATGTACTATACTCATTTTTTACATTAATCATAGAAAAACCCCTTTAACAGCTCGATATACAATGCATAATGTATAGGGAAGTGTTTTTTACTTACAGAAATGTAATGTACAAGTGTATTTCCCCAGACTAGCAGAAAGTAATTATGAAGATATATAGACAGAGAGGCTGAAGATTTTGCCTTGAGATAAATACCTTCTAGGGGTGAATCATGCAGAGTGAGAAGAGTGGCGCCTGCTTTGTACAGCTAGCAGCTATACAGAATGCATATGTTACATGTGACACTGAGGAATTCACCGTCCTTGTGTTTAATGCACCCCTGATCAAAGCAAAGGAGGGAAGAGAAGCAAAGCATTCCTATCATAAAAAACTGCAATGCAACAATGACGCCGAGGATTCCCGGGCCGCCAGCATATTCTGCCCATTGTGTACTGACAACCCATGCATTGTGCTGCAGTCATTGTCTCAGGTACATTTGATAACTGCCTGCTTAATAATGTGAGAGGTAGTTAATGAGTCATTAGCAAAGCATTAACTTTCATTACAGTGAATAGGCAATAATACATTGTTAATGATGTGGTAACCCGTCACAGTATTTAGCATCCTGCCTTGGTAAACATTTAAGTCAGGCAAAAACTATCATTAGTTACCTAAACACTGTAGTAGTGGCTCATTACCGTGTATTAATGGCTCATAGAAACTTCAATCAAACAAATCTAGAACAACAAATCCTTCTAGAACAACTTCCTATGTAATAGGCCAATATAAGTAAACTTGCAAACGGAGCTAATCTCTGATTTAACTCTATATGGGAGAATGCACCCTACTGTAAATTATTACAATATTAGGAATTGTGGCCGTAAAAAAGCATAAAGCCGCAACTGGAGTGCTTGTGTGTAAGTATCTATGGTCATTTTTAATAGTATTAAAGGGGTATTCCCATCTCAGACAATGGGGACATATCGCTAGGATATGCTCCCATTGTCTGATAGGTGCGGGTCCCAACTCTGGGACCCAGACCTACACTGAGAACGGAGCAGGGAAGGTGGTGGCCGGAGGACCCCAGGTTTTCCCGAGTCCGGCAACCATCAAGTGCTCTCCCCATAGAAGTGAATAGGAGAGCACCACACTTGTGCGGCCACCGCTCCCAATTATTTCTATTGGGCCTACGGAAATAGCTGAGCTAGTGCTCGGCTATTTTCGGCGGCCCCATAGAAATGAATGGAGGACGGCTGCGCAATGTGCCCTCCACAACTTCAGGGATCGATTCTTGATGTACCCGTACCTATCAGACAATGGGAACCTATTCTAGCAATATGCCCCCGTTGTCTGAGATAGAAATACCCCTTTAATCATTTACTGGGAAGGGTGTATTCCATATAATGCACCTTCTCTATCATGCTGGGAGTTGTAATATCATCGCTGCCTTATATGATAAGAGAAAGGGTAGCTAAAGCGTACCTGAGTTTTAAAAAAAAAGGTTTGCATAATGGCTGTACAATCATAACTGTGAAGGAACAGTTATGATTTGGCTTCCCTAATGTTTTTTTTTTTCCATCCATATTATTACCTGTTTCAGCTGCACAGATAGATGCATTTCACTCAGAAGCAGGAGGCATCTCCCTTCTGCCATCACTGTACTGTTGTGATGCCTTTCCCTTATTATACCAACACAATATCTGTC
Organism: Bufo gargarizans; assembly: GCF_014858855.1. Classification (NCBI taxonomy): domain Eukaryota; kingdom Metazoa; phylum Chordata; class Amphibia; order Anura; family Bufonidae; genus Bufo; species Bufo gargarizans. The sequence continues at coordinate 70,747,947 of NC_058080.1, forward strand.
CAATCAGACCAATAGTTAGATAATAGATAGATCCCTAGATCAATGTGAGTTACGCAGGTGTTTAGAGAGATTGTCATGTACTACATGGTGTCTGATTTATATTTTTTGCATTAATCAAGAGATAATGCCTTTAATGCCAAGTGATGGCCTACCCACAGTATAAGCAATCAGATTGGGGGTGTCTAATACTCCGCACCACTGCCAATCAGCTTTTCTGCAGTAGCTGCAGCTCTGAAACTACACAGCTCCGTCTGTTGTGCCGTGAACCGAGCTGGTTACTGCAGTGCTTCTCCCATTGAAGTGAATGGAAGCAATGCTACAGTAAACAGCTCAGTCCACTGCACAATGAAAGGAGCTGTGTAGTTCCTGTGCCAAGATCCAATGCTGGAGCTACTGCAGAACAGTTGTCCGAGGGGCATTGGATCCCTCACTGATCAGATAGTAATGGCCTATCCTGAGGATAGGCAATCAATTATATAGGGTTAGACAACTACTTTCAAATTAATTTCCATTCTATTTTAATGAGCACTGGGTGTGGACACACTGTACCAACTAAACGGTTTGACTTTGCTCTAATTCTAAGTGTGTTATCCTGGCAGTCTCCTGGATTCCACCCTTGAGCCCCTATACAGGGATCTGGTCTTTTCTGCAGGGGAAGCACCAGGACACTACCTCATGAGATAGCCCTGGCGTAGTTGGTGGAGACCCATGGGGGTCAGAGTCATTGGTGTAAGAAACCAAGGGCTCAGGCAGTAATCGTAGTCAGAAAGCAGGTTGAGGTCAGGGCAGGCTGTGTAAAAAAATGTATCCAAGTCTGAGGTCAGGACAGGCAGCAATGGGTTGATAAAAGAAACAGGCTAAGGTCAGGCAGGCAGCAGAGAATCAGAGTCGATTGTCAGGATGAAGTTCAGTACACGGGCAGTCAGACAGAAACATCCACCTCTGCTCAGGCATATTCCCACTGGAGAAAGTGCCTTAAGTACCTAGGGACTTCCAGGCATAGGCTAGAGAAGGAACTGCATGCATGCACTGGCCCTTTAAGAGGCCAGGAGTGAGAGCACCCATGCCCTATTAAAGGCCGTACTCACAGGAAGCAGGCCACAGTCTGCAAATTATACTGGAACTGCAGCTGCTGGCGGCTGGTACTGCCGCTGGCAGGAGAAAGAGGGAGAAGTGGACCCTTGCTGACAGCTGGGTAAATAGCTTGGTGCCCGTGCACGCCGCTGCCAGTATAACATCTATGATACTATAACATTTAGAGCTATTTTATAATAGAGGTTGAGCTCCAAATCCGATGCTCAGCAATAAAGGAGGAATTTGAACCAATTTTGTGGTGTAAAACAAGCTGTAATTGCAAATTATGACATAAGTCATATTTGCTGAAAACATTTTTACATATTCTTTTACCCCTGACAACTTTTGAAAAGTCTAGAGAAAGATGGGTGTCATCCAGGCAGGGGCTTTCCAACAAAGTGGTGCAAATAAGAGCACAAATCTACATTTGCACATAGCAGGTGTAGATTTTGGACAGCCTAAAATGTGCCTTATTGGTAAGAGGTGTGTACCACTTAGTAAATTTGCCGCACTTTACTCCAAAGCACTTCAGTTTAAGACACCAGTCATTATATAAGACGTGAGGTCTTATATAATGACTGGTGTCATAAACTGAAGTGCTTTGGAGTGGACAACCAGAATTTGTTGTATTGTGAGATCACTGCTGTGGGCAGCCACTGGATGCATGGATGCAACTGTAACAGTCCCCCCCCCCCCCCCTTCCCCCCGTCAACAGGATGTTGAGATCAACGCACCAGAGAGATTATGAGATGTCCATGTGCAGTGTCCCACTATGTGCTAAAAGAGGACACTTCAAACCTTTGTACATGTCATCTCATGCCATTGTCTATTTCTTCTGTAATAGCTGCAAACTCCTCACAACAGGCTGGTAACTGCATTTACACACAGTCATCACTAGGTGGAGCTGTCACATCATTTATATAGGATAACTCAGGCACAGCAAGTTAGTTGAGAGGTTAGTAAAGGAGAGGAGAGCATGTAGATTCTGCTCTGTGCCCCTGGGCGCATTCCAGTGGGCGAAATAGATATTTATATAATAAGCCAGACCCAGGACTTATTGGATCCATTGTTATAGTTCCACTAGCCAGAAACGGAGTGGATTTAGGGAAGCAGCCTGTTCAAATAATGAAGCAGAATAGTAATGCCTGCCGCTAGGGAGACTGCCCTGTTGGTTGCCAAATCTGAGTGATAAATGATCCAAAGTACCGAAAGGCTGGGTTGTCAGAGTAAGTTAAGGAAGAAAGGAAAGTATCACCCTCTCTCAGACTGAGTTGGAACCTGCATACCACTGTCTCACCATGCCTGTTGTTTGGAGTTGCAGCTCGCCTCCATTTTCTGTACCAAGGCATTATTTGCGTGGATGCTGTCTACCTAAAGGCAAACATTTCAAGTAAAGTTCTTGTTGGTTCAGCTCCTGACTCTCTCCTTATTCTATACCATCTCTCATTGCACCTTACGGTGCTGGCGTCACGAACACCAGGGACCCGGCCTCCATGGCACCTAAAAACCCATTCCACCAAGGGCACTTCAACCACCATCTGGCGGGAATCCCTGGACAACAGAGTGTGCCCCCAAGGGACTGGTGCTGTCTATCCCTTCACTGCACGCCGGCCCCAGGAAGCTCTGCTAACCGTGAGTAAAACTGCTACTACCCCCATCGGCCCACCATAACTCACACCTACTGTATTGCCTCTGCGGCCTGGTCCTTGCACATAGAACTATAGAGACTGAACCTAGAGATGGGCACTAAGCAAGTATGATCACCACTGCAAGGTCAGCCACTCTGTGATGTCTGATATAATGTTGGATAACCTCTTTAATACATTTTCCCCAAAGAGTTAAAAGATAACATTCTGGCTGCCTGCAGTCACCACTAGAGGGAGCTTAAGAGCTTAATGCATACTGGCCCACATTTACTAATGTGAGTGCACCTAGATCCTGGTGTAAATTGCACTGAAATCTGGCACAGTTTGGCACACTTTGGAGCACCTAGGTATACTCTTAACTCCTCACATGACACGGTCAATAACAACATCTGACCAGTTTGTCATGGGGACAGAGCTCCCTCTGACCCCCACCACAGCAAAATTGTGGGGTGCAAATGGGTTGTCATGGCACACTGAAGGCTCCCAGGTCTGCCATTATAATCTTCCAATCAAAGGGGTTGTTCCATGACAACATCTTATCTGCTATCCACGTGATATCGGATAAGTGTCTGATTGGTGGGGTTTGGGTCAGACACAAGTACAAGCGCTCAGCTATCTCCAGCAGCTCCACAGAGTTTTAATGAAGTGGCAAACACACATGCGTGTCTGCTGCTCCATTCAAACGGGGAACAAGGGGCCCCTATTCTAGTGATCGGTGGAGCCCCACCCCAGCGATCTGACCCCCACCAATAAAACAGTTATCCCCAATCCACATGAGACAACCTCTTTATGGCAAGGCTAAATAGGAAGATGTCACAATCCCCAAAGACTATAATGCAAGTATTATAATCTATGGTATGAGAAGGGGCTCTGCAACCTCTGGCCCTCCATCTGTTGTGAAACTACAACTCCCAGCATGTAGACTTATTTGGCTGTTCTCAGACCTTCCACATAAGTGAATGGAGTATAGTGTGGGTTGCAGTTTCACAGCTGGAGTGTCGAAGTATGCTGACCCATGGTATGAGTGATCAAACAATCGCATGCTTAAGTCCTCCAGGAAGTCTAAAAATAAAAAAAAGCAAGTTAAAAAAGGAAGACTTTTTTTAAATATATAAAAACTCACTATAGTGCTGACATATTTCGCAGTGTTTACAAACATTATTATTGCCTACTGTCTCTATTGGAGCTCACTATCTAGGTTACCTATCAGTATGTCTTTGGATTGTGGGAGGAAACCAGAGTACTTGGAGGAAACCCCATGCAAACACAGGGAGAACATACAAACATCATGCAGATGTTGTCCTTGGTTGGATTTGTACCTAAGACCTGAGCACTGCAAGTCACCAGTGCTAACCACTGAGCCACTGTGCTGCCCACACATAAATCTACAAATAAACAATGGTGCACTACAATGGTAAAAGCAATTGACAATATATGGCTAAACCTTCATGCTGATAGTAAAATGAGACTTTCGCCAATATATTCTTATATCAAGAACATACCGGAGCCAGCGCACCCCGTCAAGATATCTCAAAATGGCACAATTTATGATAGGTGCATAAAGTCCGACACACAGCCAGCAGCTCCCAGTTACCTCCAGTGTGAAATCACACATACAATGGGAGGAGCCAGTTATAGGTGGGACTTCTCCCTCCTCCCATTGTATGTGTGATTTCAAGCTGGAGGTAACTGGGAGCTGCTGGCTGTGTTTCGGACTTTATGCACCTGTCATAAATTGTCCATATGGCATAGGTAGGTTAGCGTTAGGTCCCATGCCATTTTGAGATACCTTGATGGGGTGCGTGGGCTCGGTATGTTCTTGATATAAGAATATATTGGCGAAAGTCTTATTTTAATATCAGCATCATGGTTTAGCCATATATTGTCAATTGCATTTACCATTGTAGTGCACCATTTTCAGTGATTTTATGTTTCTTATTGTCCCATCCGCACATTTGTCTTACATGGGCAGGATTTGCTCCCCGGGTAGAAATGTGCAACAGCATTTGGGGTCTTGAGCATCTTTTGCCTTTTATACCAATTTATTTTGTAATTTTTGTCTAGAAATAAACAAATACATATCATTGGTGTCACCACATTCAAAACTCTCTTATCTATTAAAATCTAAAATTATTTATCCAGCACAGTTTATGTCGTAGTGGGAAAAAATTTTAATGACAAAAACGATGATTTTTGGTCACCTCACTTTCTTTAAAAAAAAATTGTTAAAAAAAGTGTTGAAAAAATAGTGGCACCAATTAAAACGATAGCTTTCACTGCAAAAAAACCCAAACATTTTTTTCAAAGTCTTTAAAACACTTTAAGAGTACTAAAGCATAAGAAAAGCTATATATATTTGGTATTGCTGTAATCACACAGCTTTAATGCACAGTGAACACCATAAAAACAAATGGTGGAATTCCAGTTTTTGTACTTTACCCACAAATAATGTTTTGCCTAATACATGATCAATACATGATATGGTAAATTACATGGTGCCATTAAAAAGAATCGTCCCACAAAAAAAAAAAAGTTCTCATATGGCTATGTGAACAGAAAAGTAAAACAGTTATGGCACTTAGAAGGTGGGGAGAGAATAAATGAAAAGTGTTTACAGCACTGAGAAGTTAAGGGAGTTTTCCGTGATTGGCATACTGATTGGCCATACTGAGTGGCTATGTAACTAGCTGAGTGGGAGGAGCTATAAACTAGCTGGGTGTTAGGGGCAGTGATAGGGTAGTGTCTATGTAATTAGCTGGGTGGGAGGAGCTATAAACTACCTAGGCATTGTTAGGGGCAGTGATAGGGGAGTATCTATGTGAATAGCTGAGTGGGAGAAGCTATAAACTAGCTGGACATTGTTAGGGGCAATGATAGGGGAGTGTCTATGTAACTAGCTAAGTGGGAGGAGCTATAAACTAGCTGGGTGTTGTTAGGGGCAGTGATAGGGGAGTGTCTATGTAATTAGCTGGGTGGGAGGAGCTATAAACTACCTGGGTGTTGTTAGGGGCAGTGATAGGGGATTGGCTATGTAACTAGCTGGGTGGGAGGAACTATAAACTAGCTGGACATTGTTAGGGGCGTTGCTGGAGCTGTAGAGGAAGGAGAAGTGCATCATGGGTTTGGTTGGATACAACAACAGGAAGTGCTACATATAGGATGGAAAGAAACCAGAGTGATTAGTTTACATGGTGAAAATAAGCCAGAAGAGCTTGGGAAAGAAAGCACAGGGAAGATGTACATGAGGCGAGCAGCTACATGAGAATATCTGTTAAAAGCCATAGTAATTTTGGAAACCCCATTTTAAAACTACTGATGAGTGCTACAAAATATCTTCTTGGACTTGGATAATAGGCTTTATACTGATCTTCAGAGCACCACCAGTAAAGGTCCAAGAGGCCTGGTAATCTGTTGTGTGATCAACAGCAGCAGTGCCAACCCCATTCATTGTAGACGGTGATCCTAATAGCGAGGGTATGGAAACAGTGAGCAGCCAGAGGTTGAATTACACAGTAGAAGGAAAGTTTATATATATGACTCCTCATAAAGAACATAACGTTACAATCTTATAATGGGTATCCTTATTTTACTCCATATTCCCCACAGGAAAATAAACCACTAAACTAGCCCCCAAAAAAGCAGAGTATCTAGAAATGCATAAAGTAGCACTGCATTAATTGCAAACGGACGCAGTCTATATTCTCTACATTCTTAAAATACATATTTTTCTACTAGAGAAAAGGCGGTCATGATGTCAGCATCAGTTTCCTATAATCCCTCAGTACCATAAAGGATGGCGTGCCCCTATTTCCCGGCCTTTTCGCTGAGCCACCTCTTGTCTTTTATTCATATAGCTCTCCTATAATAGCTTCGCTGCAACGCTGCCTTTGTAATCCTGTTATAGTTATCCTTCATTCCTGAGTGTTACTATGGCCGGGAATGGTACCGATAATTGAATTATCCAACTAGAATGAAAGGGTAGAGCTTACTGGTGCTTAATGGCAATGAATCATTCTGGAGCTAATTGCTTGTGTAACTCTGGACACTGAGGCTTGTTGTAAAACTGAAAACTATGTCTGGAAAACAGGATGAAAATATGATCTCTCAAGAGGTTTTTGTGCATCTAAAAATATAGCTCGCTAGATCTGAAATTAAAAAGATATATACATACTCCCCCTAAGCTCCTAAATGTTGCAGCAATGGAAAAATCATGCTTGCTCTGGGGTTGCCATGGTATCATTAACATTTATGCATAAAAATCCACGCTCTCTCCACTTTGATAAACAGGACCAGGCAGTGTAATGTTTATATTGCCTGGCTCAAGTGCAGAGGATGTGGCAGTTGCAGGGAGAGCAGAGCCTCTAGGTGTAATGGTAACGCCCCCGTTGCTCCTAGAGACTCATTTGCATATAGTAAAACATCGTTTTTCTCAGCAATGTGGGCACATATGAACATGGGACCAACACAGATGTCTTCAGCTGATAAGCGCTCATGTAACAGGTCAGCCAGTGTCACAGGTACAAAACTGCTGACAGATGTCCTTTAATGACATAGTGATTTTTTTTACAGTACTTTTTGCCTATCTATATTTTTTGCCTTTTCTCCTATCCTAACAACCAAATTTGTATTATTTTTATTTATTTTTTCTTCTATGGTAGCTGTATGAGACCTTGCTTTATGTAGGAAGGAATAAAGTAGCTCAGTCATCATGTCGCGCCGAAGTTAAGTGTTGCAGATAGTTGACCAGGATCTGATTGATACTCTACACTTGACCAGTGGATTGCAGATGATAGGCTGAGGGAAAATTCGAATTTGGCATCTAACAGCTTGCAAAATGGTCCATCAAAATTTAGAAGTAAACTGGACCCCTCGATCAGACACGATGTGTAAGGGCAACCCGTGTAGCCAGAAAACGTATTCCACAAACAGCTTGGCCAGGCTTGAAGTGAGTCATCTTTGAGTACCGACTAGCCACCACCCAGATTACCATGTACTCAGAAGAGGAAGGCAGATCAGTAGGAAAATCCTTGGCAATATGCTGCCACAGGACATTCGTAACAGGCAAGGTGCAGCACGCTAGCAGGTTTTTGCTTAAAAGACTTGTTCTGAGCATAGGTAGAGCAGGAGGAAACAAAATTGTGCGTGTCCTTAGATAATTTAGGACACCAGTAATAGCGAGTAATCAGATTTGCACTCTTGGGGAGACCAGGGTGGCTGGTGATTTTGGAGCAATGATCCTAGGTCAGGACCTGTTTCCTGAGTAAGAATGTCTCCAGCTCCCAGAGAGGATAAGTCCACCTCCAGAAAGAACTGCTTGGTCCAATCTGGACAATGTTTTTAGTTGTAAATGAGAATAACTTTTTGCCGGAGCTGAAATTCGAGCCAGGCACCTGCCACCCCCCACAACTCTCAAGTTGCGACAATGGTGTAAAAATGTCTGTGTGACAGAATATTGTTATACAGGCATTTAAAAAGTCACAAAAGGGGTCACATTTTAAAAGTCGCAAAAGGGGGATTTTTTTTTAATACCAAAAAGTGGTGTAACAATGTTCGCAAATGACTCCCTATATGTTTTCCACATGTTTACAAGTGTTTGCCTTTGGTTTTCCAGTTGCCTTCCGCTCTCAAAAAACATAATGAATAATGATAGGTTAACTGGAATCTTATTAAACTGACTATAGGGAAGTGAGCCCCACTGTGGGGCTTTTCTATCAGTGTTGAGTTCAGAAAGGCACTTGGACCACTGATAACCTATAGTGGAGAACTTTAATGCAAAGTGAGAGGTGAGGTCCATTGTGCATTTTAATATCTTTGGTTGCATCTTGTTTAAACATAAGTGGAATTCAGAGAAAGTAGAACGATGAAGCCTTCAAATCTAAACTTGATAGTTCAAGATTTATCATTTTCCCCACTGCAGTCTTGCAGTGTGTGAACCTACACAAAATCATGAAGATGATGACTTCAAAATCAGTTGACTTTTACCACCACCATGGATCCACCACTATAGAGCACGGTGATAAGCAACCTAATAATCAGTTACAGACCTCCCATGTGTCCCACAGTCCCTCTTTTTGACCCAAGTCCCTCTGTCCCTCTTTGCTCCTTAAATGTCTGTCACGGAAGGTGTACAGGAAACAAGACCATGCAAAATGAATATATGACTCACTGGATCCAAAACTAAGGAACAAAAGGGAGAGCCCTGCATCAGACCTGGCTCTCTCCCTGTCTGCTCAGCCTATGCGAAAATCCCAATGGTGGATGATCGCATATCCACGTACCTCGACTATATACCACTTGAACACCCTACAATAGTAAGGGGACACGACCACCGGCTCCCTACACTAGACACGGAGGGAGTCAGGGTCACCTGGGATCCAGCAAACAGAAAATCCCAAATAAATGTACAGCACTTATCTTGTAGAAGGCTGGAAGATAGGAACAGCATGCACACACACTCCAGGAAGTTGTATAAGCCGCACACTAATGCATTATGGGGAGGAATTTAAAGGGATGCAATCAGTCCAACTACATGACAGCTGAGAGAGGCTAACGAGATGAGGAACTGAAATTCAAAACAAAGAAAACTCAAGGAGGAGGTTCTGAAAGGCTTCTGTCAGAGCTTCTCAGCTGTCTGGTTGTGACAATGTCCCTCTTTTGGATTTGAAATATAGATTTAATTATTACAATCACAATATTGACCCAGAAAGTCAATTTGTTTGGTTCCTCTCTGTATATTTGAGCCTGTCTTGTATATTATTTCATTATTTGATGCCGTTAGGATTTTAGAAATTGCTATATTCAGTTTGTTTTTGCGCCATTTCGTAATATAGATATGCAGGAAAAATGGATCTTTCACACAATAGACCATAAGGGTCCCTCTTTGACCATTCAAAAAGTTGGGAGGTATGCAGTTAAAACATTAAAGGGGTGGTCCGCCTTTTTCTTACTGATGATCTATCATTTGGACAACCACGTTAAAAAAAGCTATTTTTGGTTTGGGACGTGAAGTCCACACGGTTACTAACATGTTGATAAGGCCCTAGCAGGATAACTAAAGAGTTCTGTGGTGAACTCAATTTCTGATGCAACAAGTCTTTGTCACATCAGGCTCCATAAGGGTCAGCATGAACAACCCTAGTTGTTGACCATAAGAAAGCCACGACCAAAAACTCTTGGTGGTGGCTTAGCTCCGTGGACAACAAAAAGATTAGGAGAAAAAATTCACTTTGTCTAATCCTTCTGTCCAACATCATCTCTCATGGGAGAGTCAGGAGCTCCCCATACACATTAGATTGTCAGCCGATAATGCAGTTTTCAAGGGTTTGGTTGATAACACACTGATGTATATGGCAGCTGTAAGGGACCGTTCACACAGAGTTTCTTTCATGCTCAATTTAATGCTAATTCCCCACGAAAAAGTCGCTGTGTGGCCACCCGCAGACAACCTCCAATGGTTTTCAATGAGAGGCTACAATTTATGGCATGAGGCAACAGCTAGATGGCTTTTTGTCAAATTGGGCCTGCAAAAAACTCTGCCCCTAAAGGGGTTATCCAGGATTTTGATATTGGTGGCCTATGCTTACGAGTTTTGTGAACAGGGGCAGACCTGGAGTTACCAGGATTGTCCACTATACAATGGATGGAGCTGTGTAGTTCTAACTTCTGTTGTCGGAGTTACTGTACACGGTAACAGCTGATCATCGGGGTTGATACTGATGGCCTTTCCTGAAAATAGGTCATCAATTTCAAAGTCCTGGATAACCCCTTTAAGTTTCACTCATCTCAGTAATGGTGGACCACCTGCAAAATCCACAGTGCTGGTCCTGGCTTTATTAAAGTGATTTGTACAGGAAAAAAAGGAAAAATTTGGCATGGGCAAGAATTTACTCCTTACAGGTTCATGGCTGGTCATAACAAATTATGTACAGGCAGCCACGCCAAAGTAACTGCTATCCACGAAGACCCCCATGGATCACCAGAATGGGGAGAGATTAGGTATGGCTACTTTCACATTAGCGTTTTTTGCGGATCCGTCATGCAAATGCTTCCCTTACCATAATACAACTGCATGCATATGTCATGAACGGATCCTGTTGTATAATGTCTTCTATAGCCATGACGGAACCGTCATGAACACCATTGAAAGTCAATGGGGGACGGATCCATTTTCTATTGTGTCAGAGAAAACAGATCCGTCCTGACACACAATGTAAGTCAATGGAGATGGATCCGTTTTCTCTGACACAATAGAAAATGGATACGCCCCCCATTAACTTTCAATGGTGTCTTGCTCCGCACCACATCGTGGACAGAAAAACGCTGCTTGCAGCCTTATTCTGTCCGCGATGGGAGAGCAACCAAACGGAACGGAATGCATTTTGGTGCATTCTGTTTCGTTCAGTTCAGTTTTGTGTCCATTGACAATGAATATGACCTATGACGGATCTCAATAGCGGAATTGAAAACGCAAATGTGAAAGTAGCCTAAGTAGAAGGCTGCTTTGACACAGCCAGTGTTTGATTAGTGATTTCCATCAGTGATTGGAAGCCAAAACCAGGTGTGGAGGCTACACAGGAAGAAGGTATAATGGAAAGATCTGCTCCTGTCCTGTGTTTTTGACCCGCACCTGGATTTGGCTCATGATAATCACTGACGTACCCGTTTGATGTCCGTGAAAAAATCCATCCAAGAAGATGTCCGTGAAAAATCCGTGTTTGGTCTGTGTCTTGTTTTTTTGCCCTCTGTGTGTAATCCGTATGCCACTGACACTGCTAGGATGAAACCTAATTTCCAGAGCATCTCCTATCCCAATTCCAGAGGAGCATGTATGGCCTATAAGTCTCCTCACGCTGATTAAGGCGCTTTCTCCCTAAGCAGAGATAGTACCCCCCTAAACATGTGATTTTTCACGGACCTATCGATTTCAATGGTCATGTCTGGTCTGCATCACGGACCTAAGTAGTACAGTTTTTCACTGATCCACCCTGATCCACCCTTCAGTAAAAAAATATATTGATATGACAACAGACATATTAAGAATTTAAGATCAATGGGTACTTGCGCCGGCCATGAAAATGCATATAGCACACATCAGTGAAAAACGGAAATGCGAACAAGGCCTAACGTTTGAATTGACATGGATGCCTTCCCTCGGAGAAACAGACAATTACATAAAAATACCCTCACAATGAGAATATCAGATCTTTGCTTACACTGCAGCAAAAATGTCCACCTTCAACGTCAAGACATCTCATCCCATATATGTATGGGAAATCGTGGCTGAGCCTGTAGAAATGTCAGCGTTCACGTCCATGCCTCTTTAGAAAAAAAAGATGGTGTATTGATGGAGAAGTAAAGAGGTAACTTTGTATGTGGCAATCATGACTGCAAGCTCCTGTCAGCAGTGAAGAGGTGAAACCCGTTACCCGCTAGATTTGTATCTACCTCTGTGAGTCCTCTTTATCTCATTCAGGATGCACTTTCCTCAGATAAGGATCACGTTACTCCAGCCTAGAGGTAGCAGTAATTTAAGCAATGTCAGTGAAAGTGATGTTTCCTCTAGTTTCCCTCTGATATAATTCAGCAATTACTCTCCCTTCTCTCCAGTGATAATGACAATGATGAAAGGTTTTGTCAAGGCCATATAGAGAGGGGACAATGTTGGTGAGCATCACTCATTGCTCCTGTGGTGGTCTTATTAATGGTAACGTGAGAAAAACAAGCAAACAAAATGTTCCAGGAGGAGGCGATTTACAGTGATAATCCGGCAGGCGCTGAAGAGCCGAGGCTTCCTGAGGAATGCCATCACAAGTTCTTGTTTTGGTTTCGGAGCGGTGGTCTGGCATCTATGGTCTCCATATGAGATATTTAACCAGATGTAGGCTGGCATGGCCAAACACTGGCTTAGGGTCCATTCACACGTCTGTAAGTGTTTTGCGAATCCACAAATTGCGGATCTGCAAAACACTAACACCGGCCATACGGACGTCTGAATGGAGCATTAGCTGTGGGGGTGCGGAGGCTTTACGCTGGTCACGGAGCGAAACGAATGAATACCCCTATGCAGAGCAGTGACATCACATACAAGTAGATCTAAAAACACTGACATGCTTAGGACATGCACAGAATTAGGCGTCATCCACATTTCCATGACAGTTTGATGTCCGCACGAAGATGTCCGTGAAGGATCCATGTTTGGTCCGTGTGTCCCTCTGTGTGTCATCTGTAATCCACAGACACTGCTCAGCTGAAAATTAATTTCCGGACACAACACGGATACCATCCATGTTGCGTCCATGATTTTCATAGACCCATAGACTTCAATGGGCGTGTTTGGTCTGCATCACACTAGTGCACTTTTTTTTTACTGACCCAAAAATACTGATGTGTGAACAGACAAATGGGTATGTGTGCTGTCCATGGAGAATGCGGACAGCACACATAATTGAAACACGTAATAGAAAACCATAGCTGCTTTCTTCCAAAAACAGTGCCACACCTTTCCACAGGTTGTGCGCAGTACTGCAGCTGAGGCCAATTCACTTCAATAGAACTAAGTTGCAATACCATGGACATAGGTGTTACCTACATATTGCAGGCATGTTTTAATAACCCTGTACAACCTATTTAAGAGGATATTCACATGACTGTATTTTTGGTCCACACCCGATCAGCATTTTTTGCAGATCAGATGCGGACCCATTCGTTAAAATGGGGCAGCAAAAGATGCGGGCAGCGCACCTTGTACTGTCTGCATCCATATGTCCGTTCCGTGACCCCTCAAAAAAAGTAGAACATGTCCTATTCTTGTCCATTTTGGGGACGTGCTGACCTGCAAAATGCAGGATGCACATGGCCAGATGCAATTGTGTGAATGCCCCCTAATCCAGGGTTATGCAATAACTTGTGTGTTTCAGACTCCATGATGTAACTACTGCGCAGTTTGAGTCAAGCGACTTGTCCCTTGAGTAGGGCTACAATCACACAACAGTAAAAAAAAGTCCGTTAAAAATGGCAAAACGGTCTGTTTTTAACAACCGTTTTTTTTCACTCATGCCTTTCTGAGAAACAGCCATCAAAAATGGCTCCCTTAATTTGTATGGGGGCTGTCAGTCCATGAAAATGGACAAAATAAGACATGTCCTATTTTTTTGATGGCCGTTAGTCATAGCTCGTCAAAAAATTGGCCATGTGAACAACCCCGTAGACTACCATTGTTCTTAAAATGGTCATGTGACACCAGGGGTGCACCTAGCCTTTCTGCTGCCTGAGGCGAAAACTGAAACGGTGCCTCCCCCCAATGCCAATTTCTTAACCTAACCCCTGTCCACAATGAAAGCGCTCATTGCCCATGGCCCTTCCACTGCCCTCCTCTTGCCGCTACCTGGTGCTCATTGGTGGTGCACCCCTTGTGTGACACCCAACGGGTGTCATGTGACCATTTTAAGAACAATAGTAGTCTGTGGGTTTTTTAACACGTCTGTTTTTTAAGTGGGCTATGACTAACGGCCATAAAAAAAATAGGACATGTTTCTGTTTCACAGAAAGGCATCAGTGGAAAAAAAATGCCCGTTAAAACGGAATGTTTTGCCCTTTTTAACGCCCAGTTTTCACCGTCATGTGAATGTATCCTTGAAAAAACAGCCACCACATAGTGTGAATGTAGCCTAACATTTCAACAGATGGGAACGGAATAACTTGGTCCTCATACACTTCTATTGAAATCTGAGTGTTGTGTGTTCCAGTATTAAATAGTTACAAGAATAGGTGCACTACTGTGGTGGATGCAAACAGTAACATCTAACTAAACCCTCACACTGATGTTAAAAATGAGACTTTAGCCAGTATATCCTTATATTAATGACATACCTGAGCCCGTGCACCACGCCAAGGTTTCTCAAGTGGCACGGGACCGACTCACAGCAAACAGCTCCCAGTTCCCTCCAGTGTGACTAACCACTCATATAATGGGAGGGAGGAGGCTTAGAGTCCCACCCAAGGCTGGCACTTGTGGTCTGCTGCGGGCATCCTCCACTGTATGCATTTTTTGCTGGGGATTGCCCTTAGCAACAGACCACAAGCGCAGTATCTTCTGCCCCGAGCATAAATGCACAACTGCATTTGAGGTTGAGCATTTTCTGCCTTTTGAGACCAAGTATTTTTGTCATTTAAATCGTGTTCCAATATTGACCAAGATGAAACCTTTGTGTGTCTCCACATCTAAAACACCCTAAAAGTGTGAAGTGTGGTCTACTGTTGTGGGTTCTGTCTTCTTTGGTTTAGTCCATGTTTAGTCAACCATTCATGCTTGGTGTGTAAATACTATGGCTGACTGGTTGAGGAGATAATCTGTTGTAAAGAGTCTCTAGAACAACATAGGCCTCACAAGATGAGATAATAACAGTGAACATTATATTATTGACCAAAGGCCATGCTGCAGATCCCTGTGGCCAGGAGGGCTGCTGGGCAGGGGAAAACATTGAAGGGGCCACAGCTGTAAATTAGAGGATCATGGGGGTCCCAAAGGTCAGGCCTCCATCAATCATAAAGAGATGGCAAAATTTCATCACTTTATGATGATGGTGAATACCCCTATGGATAATAGTTCCTTAGGTTTGGGCGCCAAGTGTGAGAATGAGCAATCAAGCTCTTGGGAGTCCAGGCAATAGGAGACAGTGGCGCCTCTTCATTATGGACACGTGATGCTTCCTGTGTGATTGCACACTTTGTACTCTCTTAAGACCAGCCCTGGTGTATATGCTCCTTCTGGTGTGGGGAGTAAAAAGGAAATGTCTTGTGCACTGGCTTACCAATAGCTAGCCTGTTGGTACGCATTGCGATTATTTTCTGATCACGGCTATGGGGCTGGAACAATGTATAGATATTTTGCAGCATCCCGTGAGGAGCTGGAGAGGAGGATGGGAGTGGTAATGGCTCCTGTTATTACACAGTCTATCACAATGGCTATCCTCTCACTGTTGCTCCTTAGCGCCAATGTAGCGCAGGGTGGAGGCCCCCTTTCTTCCCTCTGGGCACACCTTAGTTCTGGGGCTCTTGCCTGATATTATCTGGGGTGCCTGTGATGTTATATGGTTGTATAGGTGCAAGGCAGGGTGTGTAGAGTGCAATGTGCATTAGCCAGAGTATAGTCCGAGAGTCAGTAACCAGGCCAAATAAAACAGAACAGACATTTCTCTTTACTGTACTTGAAAATGGGCGTTGTATTACATCTAACATAGCAAAACGCCATTCCAACTGTACACAGTGCAATTCTCTCCCACATAGCAGTGCATAGATTTAGGCAAGGATCTGAGTTACTGCCCGCTTTACCCTCTGTCTTACTAAAGTCCCACGCAGTAGAATGTATGACAGGTGACTGTACTTTTGCAAATATGCCTGTAATGCGCACGCCGGTGTACAGGTTGAATAATACAACTGGCTGGGTCATTCCATTAGGGTGTCTTAACACTAATCCCTCCATGGCAGTAAAGTCTGCATTGTCATCAACAGCAGTTACCTTGCTGACTGACTTGTTGGTTGGCCATGCAGATTTCTGAACCTTCTCCTTTTTCTTTTGCTGTAGATCGTGCACCAATAAAACAGAGATTTGTTAGTCTCTGAATCCTGAGAGCCACGGATAGGGAGCAAATAGACTTTGCTTTCTTCTTCTCCCTGCAAAGGGCTATATCAGAGTTAGTTAACTCCATCTTTACTATACAGAATTATGCTAGGAGTAATACATGGCATTACATAACATTATATTACATTATATTTTAGCAGTAAACAATTTGCAGACCCTGCTCTGGGGTAGTGCAATGGCCATGTAGATATTAATATTCCAGCACTACTGTTTGGACTACCCTTCTCTATGGACACTACAGTATAGGATATCTGCAGGGGCGGACTTAAAATGGTACTAAAAAAAATCTGAACACAACCCCATGTTGTAGGTCAGTCTAAATTGACAAAATACCACCCATGCAGAACAAAATACCAAAGTGCAGCACAAAATACTGCCTCATCAGTACCAAGTACCACAGCGCAGTGAGGATGGCAATACAGTTGAATTCAGGAGGGAACCTGCGGCTGATGGACAGGTGCATACGTGCCTGATGCTCCTACATTAACTAATACTGAGAGCATAATATCTTTATATACCTGGCTGGTGGTCAGTGGTGTAACTAGAAATGACTGGTTCCCACAGCAATTTTTTTAATGCCCCCCACCCCAACCATTAAATTTCTTCGCAACTCCCTCCTCCTGTGCACCCCCCGACCTATGACTAGTCGAGAATGCTCTCTCAGACCAGACCCGGCAGCTGATCCGTCTATTTCCTACACGTATATACTGTATGTCATGTCACTGTATATAATGTCATTGTGTAATACTGTTGAGGGGGCCCTGACATTAAAATCTTTTAGTCCTCCTCCTGGGTGGGCTTCTTCAGAGGTCAGGCCCCAAAGCACCATTTCCCCTGCTTCCCCTATAGCTATGCCACTGCTGGTGGCCACAAGGAGGCCTTGGGTGGCCCCCTGGCATCGGCCCATCAGTAGATTTCCCTGTAGGGTCTATGGGCATTTCTCCCTTGGATATCTGCTAGTTGCCAGTATTGTGTAGTTTTTTATGTCCTAGTGTGGAAGCAATATGCTGGCATCACTGGAGAAGGCATTTTTTGAGATAAGAGGTAGGGTTAATATACTGAGACTAGCGAGCCTATATTGTGGCATTCATCAGACAGCTGACCACTTCTAACATAAAAGATTCAAACAACTTTAAATGTTAAAGGATAATATCCTGGTGGAACATGAGTGGTCTACAGTATAATAAAAAATACCAATACCAGTGATAATATAATAATTACAGATAACACTGCAAACTTCAGAGAATCCAGAAAACTATACAGCGCCAGCTAGTGGTAATGCAGGTATTGCAGTTAAGTGATGACAATTGTATGCATTTTGTAGATGATTAGAAATGTTTATTTGGAAAAGGTTCTGGTTAAGATCATACAGACCACTCGCCGACATCCAGTCTTTTCATTAAGAAACCATAAGCTCAAAATGATTCCTGTACAGTTAGTTTCTACTTATTGTACTCGATTTATGAAACACTATATTCTATGACTCCGTGATGTGATACGTATTATTAGATGTGGAAAGGCAGGACCTTAACTGTTCTGTAAAGACACACAAAGAGCTCAGATCCAAATGGACTAATCAGTGGTGAAGGGGATTTCATTCATCCTCCAGTTTCCCAGATACATTATCCAAGCAATTTGCTTGGAAGCCTTTTCGAAGAAATCCACATGCCCGCGGTGAAATGAAAATGTAGTCCCCTAATTCTGCAGAATGGAGAAAAATTTGAGCTTTGCCTGATACCTATAGGCTCTCACTTGGATTTATAGTACAACTCATTTTTCTCCTTCGTTAGATATTTTTCCTTAGGCTATTTGTATAAGACTGTCCTGCTTATGGTTCTATTGTGGGCTTTGCCCCTAGTTTTAAATTTTTTATCTATTGAGTCATAATGTTAGTTGTTATTTTCTTTTAACAGATGGGACCCAGTTTCAACATACTGGAGCAACACATGTTTTTTGGGGTATTTTTCTTATTTTTAACGTGTAGCCCTATCCACCACCTGCAGATCCATCGTCATAGAGGATTGGACATGACTGGGCTCCTGGAGTTGAGGGTTTCACTCATGTGGATTAAACTGTGATTGAGGTCAAGTTGGCCTCTTATTTTATTATAGGATTACGGTATATATTTTTATTACAGGACTGGATTTGGGATTTGATTGTTGTTCTTGTTGTTTGGTTCTATAGGCCTCTTGTGATATCTGATTATTTGGCTTTGGATCTTACAGACCCGTTTGGATTTTTTGTTCTAGGATGGCACCTCAAAATATACCAGAAATGTTTTATATTTTTTTCCTCATGAATTCACATTTTAATGTATATTATTTATTTTATTTATTACACCACAATTATTATGAATTTATTTCATTTTTTTATTAGTCACTGCATTTGATCATGACATTGATTCATATAGGACTGTCTTGCACTGAATTCACATATTTTTTATTCAATTTACACAATTATTCATGATTTTATTTCATTCATTTTTTATTAGTCACTGCATTTGATCATGATTCTGATTGATATAGGACTTTCATGCACTATAATCTAATGAATTCACACCTTTTTGATACTGATTCAACTAGCTTTTTTGTGTAAACTGATATTTGAGTATATTTATTTGCTTTGAAAATAATAAATAATAAAAATTAATATCAATTTAATAATCTAATGGCCTTATACAGTAACCTCACATTCTCTTCATTCACAACACACTTGTTTTCAGCTTACACAAATATATCAAATATATATAAAATAAATATTTTCACATATTTGTTAATTTGGCATATTACATTTTATATTTAAATATCTTCAATCATGTCATTAATTAATAATCTTTTTTTTTTTGGCATAGCATGTTTTGTGTTTTTCTGTGTGTCTCTCTTTTTCCGCACCCTTTCACTTTCTCTTTTCTTTATTTGTTTTATTTGTGCACTTTAGTTTGGCACTGGGTGTAGGTGGATATTTATGGCATTTGCCTATATTTAGGATGGCGCTTTATGTTTTACTTATGGGGTTTGCGCATTGTGCCACGCCTCCCCCTGACCAGGTGATCGGTGAGGGCGTGTCACATTGTGATCCGACGTTGCAAATGATGGAGTGCCTGAGCCCGTTTTGGTGAAACAGCTTTATTTATTGTAGGGTCATTTATTTGAATGTTTGTAATGGGAGGCTTTGCAATATCTATTTGATGTCATTACTATTGGTGATGTACGGAGTGGCCCTGCACTTCTGGAGTACCCATCCCGTGAGTTGTTGGTCACATGATGTATCAGCTGACCAATGAGTCGGCCTGCGTGCTGACGCGCTCCGGAGATGGTGGAGGGCGGCGATGTCTGATGAGAGGTATGCCTTTGTGATTAATTCGATGCACATCAGGTGTGATTAGCTCATTTATTGGTTGATACTGGGTATATAGAGGAGCAGTTTGTTCAGTATTTCCATCTCCACTGAGGAAGCTGACGTGAAACACGTGTCAGGGTGTTTTAGAGGTGCCATCAACTGGGTCTGTATTTTACATGCTGTGGATTGTGTAACTTTTCTAACTTCTAGGAAGGTGAGCCATATGGCTAGACTGTTGTGATACACCCACCCTTTGAATCTACTTAATTTTATATGTATATTTTCAACTGACCATATTCTGGCACACTCTTGTGGTTTGTGTCTGTCATTGCCAATTCATTTATGTCTTTTATTATGTCATTTTATAACTTTAATAAAGATATATTTTGGAATACTACATTGTAGATTTGTGTATACAGCGTGCTTGGGTTTTCCCATATAGGAGTTAAAGATTTTTAGCACCTGTGGTTTATTTTCTGGTGTTCATTTGGGCCCTTATCTTTGATAGCCATTACGTTGTGGAATGTAAATTTCGCAGGGGAACACAACATAGGAAAAGACAATTTTCAGTCATGCGAGTCGGACTGCGACCCAATTAATTCCTATGGCTGCCCTGCTACACTGCGATACTTGGGCGTGACACAGACGTGTAGACATACCCTTACCCTGAAATGCCACAGCATTTTAGAAACAATATAGTCGTACAAAAAACACAGGGAGAAATTTCCACTAGCTGGCTCACCACTGACTTCTCCCCACTCGACTCTCTTTAGAGGGAGAGATCTCTCACCCTTTTCCAGTTTGGAGAAGCCAGAAGGGGAGCTGCCCAGCGGGCACCTTTCCCCATGCCAGTCTGTTTTTAAAACAATGGGGCACATTTATTAAGACCAGTGTTTGAGACGCTGGTCCTAATAATCCCTATAACTGTGGATCGCTGAAGTTATGAAGAGCCGCCAGCCTGTACATAACTTTGGCGTATCCACTGCTGATTAAAAATGTAAGACAGCTTCCTTGCTGTATTACTTTTATACCATTTTCTACGCCTAAACCAGGCGTAGAAAGTGATAAATGAGACAGGCCTGCTGGCCCGTCCCCTTCCCTATCCACGTCATGCCCACTTTTTTAGACATGGCATGAGAGGGGAAAAGTCGCAGATTCTGCCGCACCATGGCATGTACAGAATCTACACCAGATATACCCCACAAAAGTTGCGCATATCTGGTCATAAATGACGCCCTAAGTTGTTTCTGAAATGCCACAATATTTCAAAGTAAAATGTAGTTCTCTAGAATGAGGGAGCGTGAAGTTGTTTCAGGACACAGCACTGAAAGTGTTCATTTCATTGTATTTCATGTATTATGTGCATGTACTACAAATACCATAAGGTTGTATAGGGAGCTGGAGATCTTAAGGCTAGTCAGGGCTGGCTCCACCGTTCCTCTTTGGGAGGAAGATTCTGGAGGTAATGGTTGACTGCTGAGGAGTGAACACCTCAGAGCACCAAGGAACAGCTCCTGTAGGGAGATTCTATTCCCCTACAGCCCACAAGCAACGTATGTACCAGCCATCAGAAGGGAAAAGATCTATAGAAGGTTTAGCTGCTAATCTGGCTATAGCCTCCTCTGCCTATGTTGGGAACACTGTAAGCTACAGGCTGCCCACCATAACCAAAGGGCAGGAGGGCCCTCTGTTCATAGACTGTATTCCTGTGAGGATACTGTGGATATCACATACTTATATATTTGATGATAGAGAAAGTGCATCCCTTTAGGTCTAGGGAAGGAGAGATTGGCCAGTCTGGTTGAGAGAGAGTGAAGCTAGCCTCCATATACAACCTTTGGGGACTACTTGAATTAACTGTAAAGACTGCATTTCATGTGAATAGTGCTTGTGTGGATCACCTGCTGGCCGGCTTCAGTAAAGTACTGTGGACTTGTTATACCAACACTGGTCTCATCATTATACCACACTACATTTGCACCACAAGGTGCTGGCATCATGACCCGGGGACCCTGCCTCACACTTTAAAACAGCAACATCAAGGGCACCTCAACCACCATCAGGCAGGAGATCCCCATAACCAGAGCGTGCCCTGAAGGAAAGAACTGGTGTGCCCTTTCCATCACTGCACGCCAGCCAAGGGAGATTCAGAAAACCGTGAGTACGACTACTACACCCATCCAGCCATCCACACTATGTGCGCCTGTGCAATCCGGTCGCTGCATATGCTTCCTGTGGTAGGACAGCATGAAACAGAGTCTTGACTAAAAAGGTCCTATAAATATTTTTTTTGTCTACAGCATCTATGAATATCTATGTTTCCATGGTAACAGACTACAAACAAACCCTGTGCAGTCTGATTCTGTATTCATGCTCTATTCTATTAGTTCCTTACTTACCGAATGATGTTAGCAAAAAGTCCTGCATTGATGAAAAGACTATTTTTACTGTATTCAGAAGAAAAACATATAAGAACACTGTCTCGAGCAACATGAGCCAACTGTTTAGGTACTCCAAGCATTTTGGAGGCCAATTTTGTGCACACAAGTTCCCTTTGAAGAAATTTTCTGGTTTGCATCAATATCCTATAAAAAATAAAGTAGCTGTAATTTTGTAATGTCTTTTTTTTTTACCTTTATTGCTCCTGGCCTGGGCTGTGTTCACATGTCCATGCAGCTTTCATATTTCCTGTGATGTCAAGTCCATAGGTGTGTCACAGCAGCAACAGGGGTAGTGATAGGGCAGTGCCTATATAAATAACTGGGTGGCAGGAGCTATAAACTAGCTGGGCATTGTTAGGGGCGGTGCTGGAGCTGTTGTAGAGGAAGGACAAGTGCATCATGGGTTTGGTTGGATACAGGAACAGGAAGTGCTACATACAGGATGTCAGGGCCGGCGCCACCACCCGGCAAACCCGGGCAAGTGCCGGGGCCCCCTGCTCCTGGGGGGGCCCACTGTGCCCGCTCACTCCTACAGCTGTGTCCTGCCTGTTCTGAATTCTAGGGCAGCTTACCCCAGCAATGCAGACAATTTTCGCCATGTGCACTGCTGGGGTAAGCGGCCCCAGAACTCAGAACAGGGTAGATGGAGTTGTTTCGGTAGATGATCGATCCTATGCTAGAATGTAGTTGCTAGAAGGAGGTCTGTGACATCACTGGTCACATGCTCCTTCATAGTCACATGACAAACCCTGACGGCAGCAGCAGCTTGTGGAAGGAGGAGGGGCTGTGAGTGCCTGCAAGATGCAGAGTGAGGTAGGAGGTGCTGCTGTAGAACATAGAACTAAGTGAGGGGAAGCAGATGGAGCTCAGATATGAGGGGACAGGTGGAGCACTCAGGGGCAGTGGGGTTCAAGTGGAGTGGAATCTGGTGCAATTAAGGGGGTTTATCATACAGATCCAGGTGTATTCTGAGGGCCATGATGTGTGTCTGTCTGTCCCTGTGTGTGTGTGTGTGTGTGTGTGTGTGTGTGTGTCAGTCTTTCTTTCCCTGTGTAAGTGTGTCAGTCTGTCTGTCCCTGTGTGTGTGTGTGTGTGTCAGTCTGTCCCTGTGTGTGTGTCAGTCTGTCTGTCTGTCCCTGTGTGTGTGCCCCTTTCTCTGTCTATGGCCTCATGCACACCGGCCGTGTGCATCACGGATGCGGACCTATTCACTTGAATGGGTCCGCAATCGCTCAATGGGAAGCACTACGGAGTGCTTCTATGGTGTTTCCGTCCATGACTCCGCACCGCAAAAAAATAGAACATGTTCTATTTTGTTGTGCGGACGGATCATGGACCCATTCAGGTTGAATGGGTCCCAATCCGTCCCGGCTGCCATACGGACGTTGCCAGTGCATTGGGGACCACAAATTGTGGTCCCCAATGCACGGAACGGACGCATAACGGCAGTGTGCATGAGGCCTGAGGCATTGCTTAGACTCCATCCCACAGTCTAGCCAGTGCCTAATGGGTTACAGTTTAGACCACCTTCTGGTACATGTTGATAATTCCCTTTTAAACCCCAGTCCATGTCCCCTCAGTACTGAGAATCAGTGGGTGTCATATTAGAAGGTAACAAAAGGTTGGAGCATAACTAAAGGTGGAATTCCCTTTTAATGTCCCCTAAAGGTGGCCACACATTAGATAGAAGTTGGTTGATGATCGCACAGGTGTCTGTCCCCGTGTGTGTCTGTCCCCGTGTGTGTGTGTCTGTCCCCGTGTGTGTGTGTGTGTGTGTGTCTGTCCCTGTGTGTGTGTGTCTGTCCCTGTGTGTGTGTGTGTCTGTCCCTGTGTGTGTGTGTGTCTGTCCCTGTGTGTGTGTGTGTCTGTCCCTGTGTGTGTGTCTGTCCCTGTGTGTGTGTCTGTCCCCGTGTGTCTGTCCCCGTGTGTGTCTGTCCCCGTGTGTGTCTGTCCCCGTGTGTGTCTGTCCCCGTGTGTGTCTGTCCCCGTGTGTGTGTCTGTCCCCGTGTGTGTGTCTGTCCCCGTGTGTGTGTCTGTCCCCGTGTGTGTGTCTGTCCCCGTGTGTGTGTCTGTCCCCGTGTGTGTGTCTGTCCCCGTGTGTGTGTCTGTCCCCGTGTGTGTGTCTGTCCCCGTGTGTGTCTGTCCCCGTGTGTGTGTGTGTCTGTCCCCGTGTGTGTGTGTGTGTGTCCCCGTGTGTGTGTCCCCGTGTGTGTCTGTCCCCGTGTGTGTGTCTGTCCCCGTGTGTGTGTGTGTGTCCCCGTGTGTGTGTGTGTGTCTGTCCCCGTGTGTGTGTGTGTGTCTGTCCCCGTGTGTGTGTGTGTCCCCGTGTGTGTGTCTGTCCCCGTGTGTGTGTGTGTGTCTGTCCCCGTGTGTGTGTGTCTGTCCCCGTGTGTGTGTGTCTGTCCCCGTGTGTGTGTGTCTGTCCCCGTGTGTGTGTGTGTCTGTCCCCGTGTGTGTGTGTCTGTCCCCGTGTGTGTGTGTGTGTCTGTCCCCGTGTGTGTGTGTCTGTCCCCGTGTGTGTGTGTGTGTCTGTCCCCGTGTGTGTGTGTCTGTCCCCGTGTGTGTGTGTCTGTCCCCGTGTGTGTGTGTGTGTCTGTCCCCGTGTGTGTGTGTGTGTCTGTCCCCGTGTGTGTGTGTCTGTCCCCGTGTGTGTGTGTCCCCGTGTGTGTGTGTGTGTCTGTCCCCGTCCCCGTGTGTGTCTGTCCCCGTGTGTGTGTGTGTCTGTCCCCGTGTGTGTGTGTGTGTCTGTCCCCGTGTGTGTGTGTGTGTCTGTCCCCGTGTGTGTGTGTCCCCGTGTGTGTGTCCCCGTGTGTGTGTGTGTGTCTGTCCCCGTGTGTGTGTGTGTGTCTGTCCCCGTGTGTGTGTGTGTGTCTGTCCCCATGTGTGTGTGTGTGTCTGTCCCCATGTGTGTGTTTGTGTGTCTGTCCCTGTGTGTGTGTCTGTCCCCGTGTGTGTGTCCCCGTGTGTGTGTGTGTGTCTGTCCCCGTGTGTGTGTGTCACCATCACCATGCCCACAGTGTTCCCTTTGTCTTGACGCAGCTGCATCAGGACATTCTGCGCGGGGCAAGATGAAGATGGAAGAGGAGGCAGCACCGCCAGCATGGAGTCTGTGGTAAAGGCACAGGGAGGCACACTAAGGACGCAGGTAACACTACCACATGATCTACACTAGTGTTATCTGTGGTTTTACATAGGACTGCAGGTAACACTACTACATTTTCTGTACTCAGATAGCCATGACTGTGTTATCTATGCTGTTACATAGGACTGCAGGTGATATCTACTGTATTATCTGTACTCAGATGGAAGGAGGAGGGGCTGTGAGTGCCTGCAAGATGCAGAGTGAGGTAGGAGGTGCTGCTGTAGAACATAGAACTAAGTGAGGGGAAGCAGATGGAGCTCAGATATGAGGGGGCAGGTGGAGCACTCAGGGGCAGTGGGGTTCAAGTGGAGTGGAATCTGGTGCAATTAAGGGGGTTTATCATACAGATCCAGATAGCCATGACTGTGTTATCTATGCTGTTACATAGGACTGCAGGTGATATCTACTGTATTATCTGTACTCAGAGAGTTATCACTGTGTAAGAGGGCCCACTGAGACTTTATCGCCCAAGGGCCCACATGATCCTGGAGCCGGCCCTGCAGGATGTAAACAGGATTGGTTTACATCGTTAAAATAGGTCAGGAGAGTCCAAACTGAAAAAAAGCACGGGGAAGATGTACAGTACAGACCAAAAGTTTGGACACACCTTCTCATTCAAAGAGTTTTCTTTATTTTCATGACTATGAAAATTGTAGATTCACACTGAAGGCATCAAAACTATGAATTAACACATGTGGAATTATATACATAACAAAAAAGTGTGAAACAACTGAAAATATGTCATATTCTAGGTTCTTCAAAGTAGCCACTTTTTGCTTTGATTACTGCTTTGCACACTCTTGGCATTCTCTTGATGAGTTTCAAGAGGTAGTCACCTGAAATAGTTTTCACTTCACAGGTGTGCCCTGTAAGGTTTAATAAGTGGGATTTCTTGCCTTATAAATGGGGTTGGGACCATAAGTTGCGTTGTGGAGAAGTCAGGTGGATGCACAGGTGATAGTCCTACCGAATAGACTGTTAGAATTTGTATTATGGCAAGAAAAAAGCAGCTAAGTAAAAATTTGAAAGTGTCCCCAAGTGCAGTCACAAAAACCATCAAGCGCTACAAAGAAACTGGCTCACATGCGGACCGCCCCAGGAAAGAAAGACCAAGAGTCACCTCTGCTACGGAGGATAAGTTCATCCGAGTCAACAGCCTCAGAAATCGTAGGTTAACAGCAGCTCAGATTAGAGACCAGGTCAATGCCACACAGAGTTCTAGCAGCAGACACATCTCTAGAACAACGGTAAGAGGAGACTGTGTGAATCAGGTCTTCATGGTAGAATATCTGCTAGGAAACCACTGCTAAGGACAGGCAACAAGCAGAAGAGACTTATTTGGGCTAAAGAACACAAGGAATGGACATTAGACCAATGTCTTTGGTTCCAACCACCGTGTCTTTGTGCGACGCAGAAAAGGTGAACGGATGGACTCTACATGCCTGGTTCCCACCGTGAAGCATGGAGGAGGTGTGATGGTGTGGGGGTGCTTTGCTGGTGACACTGTTTGGGATTTATTCAAAATTGGAGGCATACTGAACCAGCATGGCTACCACAGCATCTTGCAGCGGCATGCTATTCCATCCGGTTTGTGTTTAGTTGGACCATCATTTATTTTTCAACAGGACAATGACCCCAAACACACCTCCAGGCTGTGTAAGGGCTATTTGACCATGAAGGAGAGTGATGGGGTGCTGCACCAGATGACCTGGCCTCCACAGTCACTGGACCTAAACCCAATCAAGATGGTTTGGGGTGAGCTGGACCGCAGAGTGAAGGCAAAAGGGCCAACAAGTGCTAAGCATCTCTGGGAACTCCTTCAAGACTGTTGGAAGACCATTTCAGGTGACTACCTCTTGAAGCTCATCAAGAGAATGCCAAGAGTGTGCAAAGCAGTAATCAAAGCAAAAGGTGGGTACTTTGAAGAACCTAGAATATGACATATTTTTAGTTGTTTCACACTTTTTTGTTATGTATATAATTCCAGATGTGTTAATTCATAGTTTTGATGCCTTCAGTGTGAATCTACAATTTTCATAGTCATGAAAATAAAGAAAACTCTTTAAATGAGAAGGTGTGTCCAAACTTTTGGTCTGTACTGTACATGAGGTAAGCAACTACAGTGCTGTGAAAAAGTATTTGCTCCCTTACAGATTTCTTTTGTTTTTCACCATTTGTCACGCTTAAATGTTTCAGATTATCAAACAAAATTGAATATCAGACAAAGATAACCTGACTAAATACAAAAAGCCGTTTTTAAATGAATATTTCATTTATTAAGGGAAAAAAGAAAGCTCTCCCTATATGAAAAAATACTTGATTACTGCCAGACCTGTAGAATCAAGAAATCACCTAAATAGAACCTCTCTGACAACATGAAGCATGCTAAAAGATCTCAAAAAGCAACACATCATCCCCCCAATCTGAAGAAATTCAAGAACAGATGAGTAAGAAAGTCACTGACATCTTTCAGTCTGGACAATGTTACAAAGCCATTTCTAAGGCTTTTGGACTCCAGAAAAGCACAGTGAGAGTTATTATCCACAAATGGAGAAAACATGGAACAGTGGTGAACCTTCCCAGGAGTGGCTGGCCTACCAAAATTACTCCAAGAGCGCATTGATGACTTAGGAGGTCACATAAGAACCCAGAACAACATCTAAAGCACTGTAGGCCTCACTCGCCTCAGTTAAGGTCAGTGGTCATGATTCAACAATAAGAAGGAGACTGGGCAAAAAATGGTATCCATGGGAGAGTTCCAAGGCGAAAACCACTGCTGACCAAAAAACACAAAAGCCTTTCTTACATTTGTCAACCATCATCTTGATAATCCCTAAGCCTTTTGGGAAAATATTCTGTGGACTGATGAGACAAAAGTGAAACTTTTTGGGAGGTGTGCGTCCTGTTACATCAGGCATAAAACTAACAAAGGACCTGGACGACTTGCTGTAATTGATGAAACCATGAATTCTGCTCTCTACTAGAAAACGCTAAAGGAAAATGTCCAGCCATCAATTTGTGAACTTAAAGGGAGTCTTTCACGCCGATTGACCCTATTAACCTATTAACACACTTATGTCCACGGCATCCCCCCTATTAAAACTGTTCTTACCGTTAGTTCCCTGCTAGCATCATTCGTCCAAAAATCACTTTTATTCTGTATGCAAATGAGGCTGTGAAGGTGCCCAGGCTGTGATCACGGCAAGAACGCAAGTTAGGCCGGTGCCGGCTCATGCGTACAGTAAACTGTGATGCCCCGGCCAGACTGTGGTCATTCAATGCGCACGTGCCGATATCGCGGTCATCGGCGCATGCGTGGGATTACAGACAGTAGGAGGAAAGTTAGAGAAAAGACCATGGGCGGGCAGACGCGGCGGATGGGCGGGCAGACGCAGCAGATGGGCGGGCAGACGCGGAGGAGGGGGAGTGAATTGGTATGAAAATGACCCAGGGGCCTGGGCACCGGCCGTTGTAAGGCCGCCCCTGGGCACCTTCACAGCCTCATTTGCATACGGAATAAAAGTGTTTTTGGGACGAATGATGCTAGCAGGGAACTAACGGTAAGAACAGTTTTAATAGGGGGGATGCCGTGGACATAAGTGTGTTAGTAGGTTAATAGGGTCAATCGGCGTGAAAGACTCCCTTTAAAGGGGTTTTCTGGGATTGTAATATTGATGACCTATCTTTAGGATAGGTCATCAATATCTGATCAGTGGGGGTCCGACAGCCGGCACCCCTGCCGATCAGCTGGTTGAAGAGAAGGCTGCATTCAGTGTGAGTACAGCCTTCCCTTCAATGTTTACCTGCTTGCGGCCAGCATCGCAGAGGCGAGCAGGTATAATTACAAGAAGCCCATTCCCTTCAATGAAATGGCTCTGTAGTATTCACTTGTATACACCCACACCGATTAGCCGAAGCACACCAGCAATTCCACTTCTGAATGGCTGAAAAAACAAAACAAAATGAAGGTTTTGAAGTGTCCTAGTCAAAGTTCGGACTTAAATCCGACTGAGATGCTGTGGCATGACCTTAAACAGACCGTTCATTTTTAAAAAACCCGCCTCATTGTCAGTTATTGCAAACGCTTGATTGCAGTTGTTGCCGCCAAGGGTGGGCCAGCTTGGGTTGGACAGTTTTTTTTTCCCTTAATAAATTAAATCATCATTTAAAAACTGCATTTTTGTATTTACTCAAGTTATTTTTGATATACATTTTGCTTGATAATCTGAAACATTTAAGTGTGACAAATGTGCAAAAACAAAAGAAATCTGTAGGGAGGGGCAAATACTTTTTCACAGCACTGTATGTGAGCATATCGGTTTAAAATCGAGTAATTCCAGAAAATCCATGCAACGTGTGGATGGAGACCCTTGAGAATATTCCTTAAAACACCAGCAGATTATCAGGAAAAAACGTTCGTCTAGGCATAGATCAATAATTGCACAGTGTACAGTATATGTGCCACGAGCACCTGAGCTGGAGGTGAGTAGTGTTTAACTTTTATTTATACCAATTGCTGTTGTTTTTTTTTGTTTTTGTTTCCCCCCAGAAACCACATAGCCCCTTTAATTACAAGACCTCAGACTAGATGAAATCCCACAACAGAGCCCAATATATTTACCAGTCTCAATCTCAGTGAGTCTTTTTGTTCCTCTTGACTTCTAGGCACCACCTGAAGGAAAAACTTCTAGTGCTAGCCAGAGTTGGGATTGTGGGGATTCGCTCTGGTAGACAGGACAAGCGGGTGCAGTGTAGAGGCAAAGACACGTTTGTAACTCAAAAACTGCAGTGTTTATTCACACTAGTTGCAGGTTCACAGTATGACAGTCCATTTTCAGTATTGGTGTTAGTCCACATCCAAATAGTTCATACAGAAAAATATTCACCTTTGATCCTGGGTGTTTAATCCACACCCGGCTGAATGCTGAGCCTCAGAAAGTCCACCTGCAGGCTTTAGGCGGCCTTCTCGCCTGACACACTGTCTACAGCTTTTAGCCCACACACAGGCCTCAGATCTCAGCAGATTTTCACACAGCTCCAGTGTCAGAGAGGAGTAATCCACCCACCTGACACTGCTGGCTGTTTTTTATAGGCCTGTCAAAACCCGGCCTGCACCATGGGGAGTAGTTACCCACCCAGCACTTTGACTACTCCCAGTAAGAGCCATCCCGGATCAGCTATTTACAGCCATACTAGATAGCAAGGTGTCACACAGTTGCTGACACATGAAAACTCGCTCTTACTCCACCGAGGCCAGGAACCTCGGTGACACATACCTATCATCCACGATGAGTCCTTGTACCTTCTTACATACCTACCCCCTTTGTTCAACCCTTCGGCGGCCGGCGCTGAGTTCTACGGAGCACTTAAAGTTCTGTAAGAACAGGAACCACCTGGTGACTCGGGCATTTCTCTCTTTATCCTGGCTCATCCACTTGAGAGGGGAGTGGTCAGTCACCAGGCGGAACTTTCTCCCCAACAAATAGTAGCAGAGAGACTCGAGTGCCCACTTGACAGCCAGGCACTTTCTATCCACTATACTATACCTGTTTTCGGCTGGGGTGAGCTTGAGGCTTAAAAAGACAACAGGATGCTCCCTACTGTTGACTTCCTGAGAGAGTACAGCACCGAGGCCTACTTCGGAGGCATCTGTCTGTATCACGAACTCCCTATTGAAGTCGGGCATCACCAAAACCGGTGACCCGCAGAGGGCTGACTTCAAAGTGGAAAAAGCCTCCGCTCGCATATCCCAGCGAACCATCAATGATTTTTGTCCCTTCAAGAGCTCTGTCAAGGGCGTGGCTATAGTGGCAAAGTGGGGAACAAATCTCATGTAATAGCCTATCATTCCTAGGAACGACTTTACTTGTTTAGTGATGACAACTCAGGGCCAATTTCTTGTTGCCTTTATTTACCGGACTTGTCCTAACCTCTCAATCAGCTCGTCTACCCGGGGCATGGTATACGCGTCAAACTTGCATATCTCGTTTAATTTTTGAAAATCATTACAAAATCGCAACGTCCAGTCCAGTTTGGGTTTCAGTACTATAGGGCTGGCCCACTCACTTCTAGACTCCTCAATGACGTCTAGTTGCAGCATTAGTTGTACTTCCTCAGAGATGGCCTGTCGCCGAACCTCGGGTACCCGGTATGGTTTCAACTGGATTTTGGCCTGAGGCTCAGTGACAATCACATCCGTGTTTCTGGTGACAAATTCCCTGGCCTCCTGAGTCTGTTTAGAGAAGATGCTGTCAGCAATCTTCACTGTGGCAACCGCTTCCCTTAAATCAGACTTGGGGGCCGGAACCTCTCCCCCTAGAAAACTCGGCCGCGGGCTCTAGAAAACTCGGCCGCGGGCTATCGTCAGTACTGGTCTCCCTATCCTTCCACGCTTTGAGTAAATTCACATGGTACACCTGCTCCAGCTTCCGCTGCCCTGGCTGGTGTAACTCGTAGTTTACTTCTCCAACATTTTGGAGAAGTAACTCGTAGGGTCCCTGCCACCTAGTCAGCAACTTACTGTCCACAGTACTAAAACCCAATCTCCCAGGGTAAACATCCGGACCTGAGCCTGCCGATTATACAC